>NC_000073.6:125636374-125936374 GCF_000001635.26 Mus musculus
GCCCATCTTGGCTTTGAGGGGCTGGGACTATCCCTTGGGTGGGATGAGCTGGACCTGTCTGAGACCTGTCACCAAAGCAACCAAAGAGGCAAACCTCGTAGGAAACATACATGGGTGTTTGCCACTTTGCTAGCTCTGGGAGACACTAGACTCCCCTAGCCCGGGCTGCTGCCTAGTCAAGGCAGATGTGTGACCTGATTGGCTTCATGTTTTAGTTTCTCTCTGTGGGGATGCTGCGGCTAGAACCCAGGACCTCACAGGTGCAGGGTGTGTCCTCTACCACTGAGCTATCATCTCTAGACTCTCTTACTTTTCCTGTTCTGGGTCAGGGACTAAGTTGCCCAGGTTAGTCTTGAAATCTTGGTCCTCTGCTCCAGCTTCCAAATCCCCAGGCCTGTTTCATCCTTTCCTCTGGAATTCCATGTAGATCTACTAGGAGGAATGGAGCCTGGGGCTGCTGGGAGCCTGGGGTGGGGGAACAGTTGGCCTGGGGTGAAGACAATACAGCAGAGCTGAGAGGTAGAAACCTCGGGGCTCCTGGATCAAGCCTTGCCTGACTGAGGTCCCTGGTCATTGTGGCTTCCTTCTAGGCATGTGAACTTGCCAGCCCCATGGGGTCAGAGGACATGCAAGCAGAAGCAGAACTTTGTGACTTTCTGATGGAGAACTCACAGGGATCCCAGTCATCTTCCTGTGCTGTGGGCACCGGTGGGGGCTGCTCTGGCCACCGGTGGGGACTGCTCTAGCCACCGGTGGGGGCTGCTCTGGCCACTAGTGGGGACTGCTCTAGCCACCGGTGGGGGATGCTCTGGCCAGCTTTGGTTCTCTCTGCCCGAGGAGACCAAGTTTTCTGAATGATGCTGGTATGAACAGAGTTAGAAGTGAACTCTTGGTCACTTGCTGCCGCAGAGACGTGACTGTTACGAAGCACACCTCACCCCATCCTGACTCAATGGACCAGTTGATACCTCTCTGATTTGTAAGCTGTAAGCTGGTTTGAGGTGGATTCCTGTCGATTGTGGCAGAAAGTGCCCCAGTATTATCCTAACAAGTTAAAATGAAGACAACTCCTATCCTAAGGACCACAGTGAGAGGAGAGGGCCGGGCAGGGGCACGGCTCACAGTACAGACCTTGTGTATCATTCAAGGTGGTGGTGGTGGTGGTGGGGGAGGAAAGAGTTTCTGGCCTCACACTGAGCTGCCTCTGACAGCAGGTGTTGGGGGTAGTGTGTGTGTGTGTGTGTGTGTGTGTGTGTGTGTGTGTTCCTAGCACTCCTTCCCTGCTCTCCCAGAAAGCACTTGAAAGCTTCCATCAATTCTGCCAGGAACTCAGCAACCTGACCCCAGCATCCCCTGTGCATTCCCACTGTGATGCGGTCTGGGGTCTCCAGGGTCTCATGCCAGAAGGAGACAAAAACCACCTCTCACCCTTGGAACAGAAGTGCCAGGGAGGGACTGCCTGCCCAAGGCCACTAAGCCCTCTGCAGCTGTGCTCCTCTTGGCTTCCCCAGTGGATGGGAAGATCTGGGGACATGGCTGCCACCTAGCAGGCAGCACAACCCACAGGACCCACTCAGCCCCAGACACACCCACCACCCGGAAGCAGGAGGAGGGCTCCTAGGGAATGAAGGGGCAGTTAGTAGCTTTGCCTCTTTGTGGCAGCAGCTTTTTGTGTAGGTGAAACAAGAAGTAGAGGCCCCCTGATGACAAACCAGAGAGGGGACATGCCCTGACCAGAGCATGTGGGTCACAATCAATGCCTCTGGGGATCACATATCAGATACCCTGCGTATCAGATATTTATACTACAATTCCTAACAGTAGCAAGATTACAATTACAAAGTAGCAACAAAATCACTTTAAGGCTGGGAGGGGGGGTCACCTCAACATGAGGAGCTGTATTAAAAGGTCGCAGCATTACGAAGGTTGGGAACCAGTGATCTAGAGCCATCCAAGTGCTCAAAAGTGTGAAGGGCAGGGTCCGGTTTTCACATTGCCTCCGTGTGACTAACTGTGGTGGGAGTCCCTTATTCCCAGCTGTAGCACACGCCTGCCTGGCTTCGCTCCCCAACTAATGTGGATTAACAAAACCCTCCTTGGAGTCTGGTACCATGCCTGTCCCTATTATGGGGGTGGGGCAAGGACTGAAGTTGCTATGACGGAGCCCAGATTGGGGGAGGGGGGAGGGCTCCGAATAGATTCTCAGCTATGAGGAGTGAATGAAGGAGTGGCAGAGAGGAGGGCTGCCCTCACAGGACCTGCAAAGACACAGAGAGGGGGCAGAGGTCCCAGGAAGCTTGTGGGCGTCAGAACTACTCACCCCTGCAGCCCCAACCATGTGACAACCTGAGGGGCCTGCTCCCGTTAGTTGGAAGCTTTTCTTTCCCAACTTGATAGTCCTAGATATGAACACTAGAGCTCTTCAGGGAGCATGGTGCTGACTCTCCATCCTTTCACCTCAGTGGCGTAGAGGAAGCGCTGGCCCTGCCACTAGCTTCCGACTTTGTAGCTGTTTTAGCCTCATGGCCTTCAGTTTCCTCATGCATGAAATAGGCACACGGGTCATGTGTGCTTCCCGGGGCTGCTGTGACATCACTTCTCTGTGGGGTCCAGATGGTGTCTGATGTACAAGCAGGTGCTCACAGTAATAGCATTTTTACTATTAACAGGAAGTCACCTGGGCTTGGGAGGTTCCACAGCTTGCTGCTGCCCCCTGCTGCTGGGCAGGAGTCAGTGACAGTTTTCCTGCTCTCAGTCATCCAGAGGAGAGAACAATGGACGCTTGTGAGATTTGTGGATGCTAAGCAGAGGACAAAGTGGCCATTTAATTCAGCAAGGCCTGAACTCTAGCCTCCAGCGAACGTGGACTGCTTTGGGGACTGGGAGTGGGTGGGTGACACGCATGCACACACACATTCACACAGCTGGAGAACTGGTGCAGTCAGAGCCCAGGGAAAGGATGGAGAGCAGCGAGGGCAGAAGAGGCACTCCACTAAAGGTCACACGCAAGCTGCTCTAGTCCTAGGTAGAGGCAGCTGAAACGGAGAGGACTCTGTAAGCCAAGCAAGGTTTGGAGAGGGAAGGGGCTGAGCCCCCATAACAAGCTGGAGGGTGAAAACCCTGCATGAAACACGTTTCGGGGGTGGGCCATCAGAAACCTTGTGAGCTTGCTTAGTGGGGGCAAGTGTAAACTCGGGCTCAGTGCTGGAGGCTGGGCTTGCTGTCTTGAGTAGCCCTGTGTATCCCAGGGATATTATGGAGGGAAAGTGAGCATCTTTCACATCAAATGGCACGAAGGCCTGTGTTTCCCAGGGTCTGCCCACATGTGTGTAAACACAAAAGGTAGTCAGGTAGAGGCCTGAGCCGTGTGCCGTTCCATGTCTAAGAGAACCATTTGTGTGTTGTTTACTGATGAAAGAAATGGAAAGAAAGAAGAGGAGCAGACTGTGGGTAGGCACAGGACAGAGTGCACAGCCGAGGACACGCTGTCCTGTGCAGTGTGGCAGGCCCAGTGCCAGCTCCCACGGTCCTTGGATGGGGCAGAACTGAATCCTGGGATGCACAGCAGCCCAGGATGGCCTCTCTGTGGAGTCTTTGTTACCATTTCCTCTAAAGCTGGCACTCTCAGCAGCACCTGGTTTCTAACTGGAGGCCTCCTGCCTTACCCCGGGCTCTCTGGAGTCCTCTTGACCCAGCAGTATGCTGGGGTTTCGGGAGATCTTTGTGCGGAGTTTGGAAGGGCTGCTGATGCTGTTTGGTTAGTTGGTGGGTGGTCAGGCAGATGGGTGAAGGCTGAGTGGACGGCAGCTCAGGTGGAGAAAGCTCAGGTGGAGAAGGCTTATACTGAGGACTGGTGGCTGTAACAAAGACGGGAAGGGGCTTTGGGGATGACAACCATCCACGTAAGCCTTGACTCTGCTTGGGCTGTACCCTGAGTCCCCATGTCCCCTCAGCAAATGGTCCATGCATTAGGAAGCTTGGGGAAGAGGGATATTGGTGGGCTCTGTGTCCATGCTTGGTGTCCTTCAGTTCCTTGAGGCCTTCCATCGCCGCTGTGCAAAGGAGGCTCTGAGACTGGAGACAGAACTTGGCCGCTGGCTTCCAGCCTCCTGGGCAGTGGGTAACAGGCAGGCTCTGCTCATAAACACAGCACCTTCACGGCCCAACCGCTCTCCAGAACATTAATTACCGAGGCTTTATACTGTCAACACTCACACTGTTGTAGCTTGGCCATGCTGGGTGCCCTGTCCTGGGTCATCTTCACCCCCTTTTTATAAGGTGTGGCTCACATTGACAGAGAGGATGAGATAGGTTGAAAGCTGGGTCAGGCCACCAAGTGCCAGCCTTCAGTAGATAGGAAAGGTGAACAGGAAGGGGCCGGGGACTGAGGCTCAGGCCAGCTGTGTTGAGTGGTCTCTGTGTATGACCCCAGACTGTCATTGCAAGACCCTAAGACTCGCTTGCATTTTTCAACAAAAAGATGAAAATCTAAGGTTCCCCACCCCCACTGCCCCCACAAGGTGAAGACTCCAGAAGGGAAGTTCTTGGGAAACAACAATCATTAGGCCAATACACAACGTACATTTCATCTCACTTTAATTACAAAATAAATAAATACATGCCAGGGGCCTGTATCTAATGGAAAGAGAGAAAAATGAAACAAAAACAAAAGCAAAACCTATAGGCCTGGCTTCTGGCAGGAGGGGTCCCCACGGGAGACTGGGGCTCAGTCCAGGCCAAGTTGGGATGCCCTAGAGTAAGAGGAGCAGATTCTGTCAGGTACCCCTGTGACGTGTCTTCACAAAGCCCTTCCTAGAGTCTGAATGGTGTGGTGGGTTTCAGGTGAGTCAGGGCTTGGTCATCAGCTCTGCTCCCCAAACAACATCCACCCTGCTGCTGCCACTGCTGGAGCCTGAGTTCAGGGCAGGACATGGGCCTGCAGGAAGGCTGGGCACCTGGGAGCAAGAGCAGCACGGGTGGAGGGGACTCAAGTCACCTGCTAGTTGCTACACCTGGGCTGGGCTGGGCTGGGCTGGGGCCGCGCTGTGGGAACAGCTGGGGAGGACAGGGCTCATGGACAGTCCAGGTGGAGCCGTGAAGCAGAGGCTTCCCTGCTGGCCTGGGGCAGCGTCTATAAATGGATCCACTTGTTCCAGTTGATATCATGGGGGAAGACACGGCCCAGACGGATGGTACAGTCCAGCGTGGGCTCATAGAAGGTGACAGTGCTCTCGTGGCAGGAGAGCGCCTCAGCCTCACTGGCCTGACCCAGGCCCTCCACCACAGGCCTGGAGAAGAGCGAGACACTCGCTGGCTTCCTCAGAGTCCGCTTCTGGATACAGCCGAGGGACTCCAGGCCCTGCAGATACAGACAGGTGGGTTACAAAGGCTCTGCTTGCTCAGGGGTCTGGTGTTGCCGCACTTATGGAATGTACACAGTGTTCCCAGGCAGAAGATGGCCAAACATGGCCTTGAGGGAGGCAGGGCTTAGCAGGAAGGTTTACATCAAGATGGGTAGGAGAAAGTATGGAAGGTGTGGGTGCCACAGTGACCTCTGGAGGAGAGGCACTCTTCAGCCAACAATGGCTGTGGTGGCTTCCCACTAGGAAGTTCTGGGAATGTCACCACTAAATGTCAAGTTCCTAGTCTGTTAGGAAGCTGGAGCCCAGAACACCATGGGAATGAGAGCTCAGGGCAGCCGCTAGCCCAGGCTGGGAAGTAGCTGCTTGTGCAGAGGTCACACAGTCCTCAGCTTTCCTCGCCACCTCCATTTATTTACCCAGGATTCCTGAGGACCTGTGAGCATGTGACCCTGAGTGCGAGTCAGGTGGAAAACAGCAGGCAGAGTAAGACAGACCAAGTGCAAACGGACCCAAGGGCCAGTGAGCTTGCTGCAGGGCTGAGCTGCAGCAGGCACAGGAGAAGGGAATCAAGAGCCAGGCAGGGCAAGGATAGTAGCAGACCCCTCTGCCAATGGCCAGAAGGCACTGAAGGTTAAGCTGAGGTGGTGACACCCGAGGTGTGCTCCCCCCACCCCAACACACAGCTGGGCTGAGACGCCCTGGGCCCTACCCGGAGCAGCTCAAGGACAGCAACAGGCTGCAGGACGCCCTGGTAGTACTGCAGCAGGCAGCTCTCGGGAACGCCGGGCCTTGACATGATGTGGTAGAGCACAGCCTCCAGCATGCCTTTGCACACGGGCATGTTCAGGTGCCCATCCACACCTCGCCATGGGCGGCCGACGAAACACACTCTCTCACAGCCACTGGAGACGGGAGAAGGAGGGGACATACATGCTGGTCACAGACAGACTACTCTGGCTCAGGGAGGCCCAGAGCTTGGGCACTGTCTGCCCACGGCTCTCCCTGGCAGGACAATCCCTGGCTAAGTGCAAGTAAAGCCTAAACCGGAACCCTCCCCACTGTCACTCAGATGTCCCCACAGCAGCTGCAGCTCTGCCTCGGGCACAAAGCTGCCACTAACCCAGGGCTGATGGGTCGAATGGGGCAGGGGTGGGTTTTGCTAGCTCTGGTGGCCATGGCTGAAATGGAAGGTCCATTTGTGCCTTGGGAGTCAGATCCAGGGTACAAAGCCTTGCTGGGCTCTGTGGGCCCTGCCTGGGGAGGGCAGAAGAGTGCAACCCCTCTGGCGTGCTGTCGCTCAGCTACAGGACTGAGGGGCTGCCCTGGGCAGGCATACAGGCTGGCTGGGAAGGCCCTCTCTTCATCTGCAATGGGTCTAAGGACACAGTGGGCTGTGGGAGGAGGCCCAGGGGAGCGTCAAAGCCCTTGGCTGGGAACGTCTGTTTAGGGCAAACTACCCAGGCTTGCACCCTACGCAGGAACTTCTTTCTTACAGTGACTGACACTCGGTGGGCATCTTCCACTAGCCTGAAGGCTGATGCCACACTACTTCATGCTCTGCCCCTCCCTGTGAAAGATTCCCAATTACCTCTCCCACGCTGCCTGGGCCATGTTACTCTCTGTAAGGCCTGTAAGAGAGGAAAAGGTGGCAGGCTCTTAGAAGACAAGTGGGAGGCCATGTCCTTTGCCTCTCTCCCCTCATTCAATGGGCACCAAAGTAGATAAGCAGTGACCAGAAGGAATAGCCTTCTACCCAGAATATGGTACTGCGGTAGTGAGGCCAAGAGCCCTGACCACAGGGCGAGTGTATATAAAAGTTCTTGGCAGCAACAGCCTATAGGAACAGCAGCTATCTCAGGGGAATGCCCGGCCACAGGCCAAAGCTCAGAGGCTTCTGGGAGTAAGCTGGCTGCCCAGAGAACTTCTCCATGGTCACTACATCAAGTCCAAAGCTTGCACGGCTTGGCCCTGTGGGCACATCTGTGGAAGGCATGGAGCCTCTGCCTCTGAACACACCTCTGAGGCCTACTGTGACTAGGTGAAGCCTTGGGTGGCAGGGTAGGTTCCCAGTCTGAGGTAGTAGGCTAGAGCAGTCATGTGAGGGATACAGAATGGGAGAAGTGTTAAGGTCAGTACCTCTGGGGTCTTCAGAGCCTTCTGGAAGCTGGAACTCACAGCCCAGCTGCTCTAGGCCTGAGACACCAACATTCTCTTGGTTCTCCTGTCTGGGGCCCCCTGCATCTGCATCTTCAGGAGCTGCAAGCTGAGCTGGGGCCTGGGCCTCTGCCTGCTCTTCCGCTCCAGGCCTAGGGCTGGCAGCCACACGGACATCCTGTAGTGTGGGCTTCTTGGCAGGGAGCCTTGTGGCTTCCTCAGCATCAGTCTCAGGGCAGTGGGGACGCTTTTTAGTGCTATGGGAGCTGACTGGAGGCACCGCTGCTCCCTCAGAGGTGTGGTCTTCGATGGAAGGCCCCTCAGGGAGTCTGGATTGGCTGTCATCCCCTGAGGCCTTAGTGTCTACTTCCATGTCTCTCAGACGCATTGAATGCAGAAGCCAGGGCTGTGCAGAGGCCATGGTCACTAGGCGCACAGTGTTACCTCCAACTTCCATGACTTGTTCCTGTTCCAAGAGGTCCTAGAAAAAAGGGACGTAGTGTCTGTTGGGGAAGGCAGATTTTACCAGGTAGGTGAGTGGTTGGTACTCCAGCTAGGGTCAAGTATTCTGAGTGGGCAGCAAGCTCAGGTCCAAAGGGATGAGCCTAGCATCTGCTGATGGAGCTGCAAGCTGCACGGGCCTATTTGGGCTCTTTCTATACCTATGGCGTTACTCAACACAGCCTGATGTCTGAAGTCAGAATAGCTCCAACTGATAGGACTCTATGACTCTCCTGCCTTATGTGTTCTCATGTGGGTCCTGGCAGTTCCTGAGGCGGGACTCTATGACTCTCCTGCCTTATGTGTTCTCATGTGGGTCCTGGCAGTTCCTGAGGCGGTCACTATTTCACCACAATGGCAAGACTCCCTTGTGTTTAGGTCACATCTGACCCCATTGTTTGCTTCTGTGTAGGGAGTGTTCCCCAAATCACCAACACTCCTTTTCTCCTATAAACCCCTCAAATTCATTGACAGACAGCGCCCAGGCCCTGCACCCTGTCCGGGGTGCTAAGGTCAGCAGAAAGTGCCTAGCTTACAACCCTCTTGTGGTCAGCAGGCTCTTTCTTCACAGCCTGAGGATATCTGAGGGCTCACAGTTAGGCTACAGTCAGAGAAGGAACACTTTAAACCATGGAAACAGCATCCCTTGCACTGTGAGCTTCTCAGAGCCACATGCTGGCCTTCATTCTGGCTGGGTTTCCTGCAGTGGCCCTTGGAAGCTACATGGTCCCAGTCAACTCCATGTCTTACAAAATCGATCTCACATGGGAGCCTCCACGTCAGACCACTGATCTGCATCCTACTCCTAGAAGCTGCTCACAGCAAGCAGGCTGATGTTCTTTGGGTCCAAGGGACCAGGCAGGTAGTGAGTAGGCCCAGGGAGTACAGGAAGCCTTTGGGGGAGGAAAACTGATAGAAGAGCCATGGAAGATATGGCCTATCCCAAGGAGGGATAGCCATTCTAGGGCTCAGCCAGGTCCTAGATCTGGGGGCTAATGGAGTTTAGGAATATGTCCTGACTTAAATACTAGCAATTGAATTAATTAAAGGAAAACCCCAGGCAGGCATCACTTCTGCAGTGGAGTGGTCGCCTCTGCAGCTGTTGTCTGGAGCTCAGCTCACCTGGATGTAGTCCAGGAACGTCCTGGTGCGCCTGTCCGCTATCTTCTCCAAGGCGGAGAACTGCCTGCTCAGCTTCTCCTTGTCAATCCCGAAGCAGTCAGCAGCTGCTACAGCCTGCAGGATCTCTAGGGAGGCAGCCACATCCTCAGGACTATACCCTGACTGTGCCATCTGGTGGGCAAACTCTTCTGGGCAGTGGGTACGCAGCTGTGGATCCACCAGGCTGGTAAAGGAGGCAGGGAGGCAGGAAAGACCAGCCTGGAGCTCTTCCAGTGGTGTGGCTGTGAACCCTGAGACCACGAGGGAAGAGAAAAATCAGCCCACAGAAACCCTTCTTGGGCCCAACACATACGATTGAGGCAAGATCTGCTCCAGCACTAGTTCACTGTTCCCTAAGGAGTCATGGGGTCACCTTCTGGGGACATACTGGGCTCTAGTAGGCAGACTCTTGGTATATAACTGTAGACCACACTGCTGGCCCACTGCAGCTGTCCTGAGCCCTTCCTAAATCTCATGTTTTCCCTACCCCTTAACCCTGAGTGGTGCCCCAGGCTCCTGCCATGTTCCCCGGCTTTTGCTCAATAGCCAGGAGGGCTTCTTTAGCTGACATAGCAACCTATAGGTTGGCACAGTATTTTTGCATGCTTCAAACTTCACACAGAATAGAGCTCTGACTGGGCAAAAAGTGACAGCAAACACTATCCACCCTGACCGTACAAAGGACAGCTGGCTGCAGGGTGGAGAAGGGCAGGGCCTTTCTAACCCCGTTCTCTCCCAGCAAAGAGAAAGGTTTATGCTATCTAGAGCTTCCTGAGTGATCGGCACCTGCAAAGGAGGTGGGTGGTGGGTGGTGACAATGGAGCTGAAGTCTCACTTTGACTGCAATAGACAGCAATGCCACCCTTCAGAGCTCCGGGGCTATGTGCCTGGCCATACCTGAACTGTGGCAGGACACTCACCAGTGGGCCCAAGCTGGGTGGATGCAGGGGTGTTGCGCAGTCGGAATTTAACCTGGCAGGAGTTGACCACGATGCTGTCATTGGGGTTCAGGTTGCGTGTGCTGACCATGCCAGGCACTGTGTAGTAACCTCTCATCAGCAGGTACTTGGTGTGTGAGGCCTGATGGGCCTTTACTTCCACACCCTGGCGCTTGGTCCCTGAACCTTCATCCAGGTCTTCCTCTTCCTCGTCATCATCCAAGCCACCATCTTTCCCCAAGCTGCAGAAGAGAAGACAACTAGGTACCTGGCCTTGGACCTGGCCCACCTGTGCTACACAGCCATCATCAAGCGGCAATTGTTGTCAGAGACAACATTCATTTGAGGTGCCCTTTTTTTCTGACACCACCCAAACCCTCTCCTTCCCCTCCCATGAAGGCCATGCTTGGCTCTGCCACAGTTAAGGGCCCTGGGCTTATATTTCCTTCCCTGCGGCACTTCCTGTGACCTTTAGAAAGGTACCAACAGAAAACTCTGGGTACTGCCCTGCAGCTCCTCGTCCCAAATTGGACAGGTCTGTAATGAAGTGCTGGATCCCGAGAACTCACTGGCCAGCCAGTGTAGCTGAATCGATGAGAACGTTGATATGCTCTCAGAAATGAGAGGGAGAGGCCCCGATTCAATTTCTGGGTTCTATACCTCCATTCTCATGTCTACACTCCCACGAGGATGGATGTACATACACCACTTGCTCAGACTGGATGGCTGAGCAGGTAACCCTGGTGGTCCCACAACAAGAGGAAGTGACCGCACCCAACGCCTCAAGAACCCATGTGTTTCCAAACTGTGAGCAGAGCTGCATGCACAGTGCTGCCCTGGGCTCTGACCTCTTCATGACCTCACTCTCCACCATGGAGCTGTCCACCACCACGATCTGCTCTGGGATTCTGACATCCACAGAGAGGAGCCCCAAAGAGAAGAGGGCCAGGGCTGTTACACAGTGTCCTCCAGGGCTGTCCAAAGAAAATGCCACCAGGTCATTTGAAGGGTCACTGCTATCCAGGTCCTTGAAAGAAAAATGATCAGGCTGGTCTAGCATGCCGTTGGTCCGCAGTCTGTCGTAGAACTGGAAGGATTCAGTGCAGATGGTGGTGGGAAATCGCCAGGTGAAAAGCCTGCAGGTAAGGCAGAGAGGAGGCGCCACTGAAGAGCTGCTGTTGAGGCCCATGCTGGGCCACCCTGGAAGTCACTGTACTCAAACAGCCTGCACCCTCATGCCTGAAGCACTCCTACCTACTGTGATGGGAGATAGTGTTGCCGTCCAAAGCAGTCTAGACATCTCTCCCCTATTCACCTTGTACATCCAAGGGGCCAGTCTTTTCATCTAAGCTAAAGACCTTGCAGTGCCTCACGCCAACAGCTGCTGACCCAGGGAGGAACCTCCTTTTGTGACAGTTGACAGGACACGTGTCCAATCTCACTGCCTGCAGATGCAAGCAGAGGCCAATCCTCTGACAAGAGCCCAGAGAGTAGGGACCTCAGAAGAAAGGGAGCCTCAAAGTCATCAGGGAAGGACCTGGGGGTAGGACGAGCTCCAATGGCAGAAGCCAAAAGAACTAGTGGTGGACCTACTGTGTCCAAACGTGGCCCCTACTAACATGAGGCTGGCATGATATGCTGAGTGAGGGAGGGGATTCCCACACTTGCAGTCAGGGACTGGCAGTACAGAGGTCCTGAGGGCACCCCGCCCAGCCCTGCAGTGTGCAGGTGGTACAAAGGGCTCTGAGAAGAATGGGGGAAGGATAAGGCTAGCCCACTTGGAAAGTACACTGCTTCCTAGATTGCTTACAAAACTACTAACTTTCCCCCAATTGCTTCATGGCAGCACTCCTGCATGGGAGACAGGCAGAAAGAGAATCCCTCCTGGGCTGAGGATATACTCACTTGTAGTATGACTGGGAGAGCTGGTAGGACATGGGCACAAAGGGCACGGCACGGTTCTTCTTGGGGCCCTGGGAGTGGCTGACACGGCGTCGGTTGACCAGGCTCCTCTTTTGGCACTCCATGAAGGCCCGCACCAGCACGGGCTCCCGGAACTCCCGGTAGAGGCGGAAGATCTGTCACAGCACATGGAAGGGTAAGGTGCTAGAAGGGGAGCCAGCTATGGCAGCATGGAAACTGCAAGGGCCACACTCACAGCAAGACTGCTCAGCTAGCCAGCCTGAGTGTCTCCAAGGGGCTCTGAGGCTCTTGGATGGCAGTGATCCTGAGGGCTCTTAGTGACAGTGCACACAGAGCACAAGGGTTAAGTGATTCTCCAAAGCCTTGCTGTGAGGCAAGAGTGAAACCAAGAAAGCAAAGTGACCTCACTGCTGAGGGGTTGGGTGGTCATTTGGGGCTTGTGTCACATGGAGGGTTCTCCTGGAAGAAGCCATCTGAGGTCTACACTGTTTCTTCTAGGCAATCAGACTGCCAGACCTGGGTGTATAGTTAGATCCCAGGGGAATAACTGCATGGATGGCATGAAGCAGAGATTTTCATCCTACAATTTTTTTTTTCATCCTACAAGAGTGGGCAGAAGCTAGGCATGGTGGCACATGCCTTTAATCCCAACACTCAGGAAGCAAAGGCAGGTGGATTTCTATAAGTTCCAGGACAGCCAAGACTGTAACAGAGAGACTCTGTCTCAAAACAAACAGACAAACAAACCAACCAACCAACCACAAACAAGTGGAGAAACAGCTGCAGCCAGCACTGGGGCTCGGCCTTCTATGACTTCTGCTCTTGACCACTTGCAGGGTACAACCTTCAGACACCTGCTGCTGTGTGCTGGACCACAGTGACTAAGTGGATCCTGAGAGCCTAGGCTGCCACAGGAAAGAATCTTTGTAGTTGTCTGAGAACCTGGGTTGCAGGGGAGTCTAAGAGATCTTGTATGAGCCTCTAATGTCACTATGGCCCTTAAGTCCTCAGTGTTAGATTCTGGGAGCCACAGAAGCACCCTGCCTGCTTCTCATGTGACTTCCTAAGCACCTGGGATACAAGGCTGGTCTTCGACACTCTCCATCTGAGCCTATGTCCCTGGAGAAGAGTAGCTCGTAGCTGTTTACTTTCCTCTCTGGGGCAGCTCACTGGCCTGGACTCCCTACTGAGGCATCTTTGCTTTCTTTTTAAGTAAGTATGAAACCAACAAAGAACTGCTGTGCCAAGTCTGAGTACTTGGGACTTCTGCCTCACTGTCTACCCTCTGTTGTTCAGACTTACAGAAAAGGCTTTGTGTTCTCCAGCTGCAGAATGCCCATGAGACCAAGGGACAGTTTACCCAATAACCAGGTTCTCACTCGGAACTGTGAACACTTCCTGGGTACCAAAAGGCACAAGAAAGTAAGTGCTACCTGGAAACAAGTGAGTGCTTGCTAGCACTCTCAGATACAGGGGTCCTAGGGGTCCTTGTGGGAAACAAGTGTACCAGGTGACTTAAAGCGGGAGAGATCAACTGATACTTAGGGACCAGCCGAGCATGTCCACTGCTGCTCAGTCCAGGCCAGGCCAGTGCTCTGAAGCAAGGAAGCAAGGAATCAAAACACCTTCCTGTCAAGCATAGTGGTGCACACTCTTAATTCCAGTACTTGAGAGCAGATTTTTGTGAATTCAAGACTAGCCTGATATACACAGCGAGTTTCAGGCTAGCCAGGATTACATAATGAGACCATCTCAAAAAAGATGGACCAGAGAGAAAACTCATAGGTTAAGAGCACTGGCTCCCAGCACCCACATTGCAGCTAACAACTGTCTGCAAATCTAATTCCAGACTCCCTCTTTTGGCCTCTGTGGGCAATGTACTCCATGTGGCTTATAGATAGACATGCTGTCAAAACACTCATATGAAAAAAAAAAAAAAATCTCAGAACAACAACAAAGCCCCAAACCAGGCATCTTCCTTCAGCAGTTCTACGTTCTCTAGCTCTATGGCACAAGCCTTACTTAGAAGGTATCTGTAGCCTCAGCATAAAAGGACCCTTTGACAGCTAGTGTTAAATGTCAACTTTATAGAATCTAGAATCACCTGGCAGACTTCTGAGCATGCCCATGAGGGATTATCTTGATTACAGTAATTGAGGTAGGAAGACCTGCCCACTATGGGTGGCTCCACTCCTTGGCTGGGAGCCATGGAGCAAAGGACCTAAGCAGCAGACTCAGCAAGCATTCATTGCTCTGTCTGTCTTTTGACTGCAGGGACTATGTGCTTCAAGCTCTTGCTTTCTTGACTTCTCTGGCACAAGACTTTCTCTCTTGAGTTGCTTACTAAAATACTTTATCATAACAACAGGAAAAGACACCGAGATAGTGGTCCAGGGCCTCTGAATCAGAACCAGGGACAGGGAGGCACAGGCTTACTGGGGTGGCATGCTGAAGAGAATGCTTGCACAGCGTGTAAAGCCTTAGGTCTGATCATGGCACAACAAATAAGCAAGTCAAAACTCTAACAAGTAAGAATGAAAGTCATTCAGGACCCCTGAGACTCCACTGCTGAAGAGGAGAGAGTGAGCGCCCACATAGCTCTGGATCCTTAAGGCCCCGAAGACCTCTGTGCTGAGGCCAGCACCCACCTGGAAGGACTGGCAAGAGTTGGACTGGCTGTTAGAGAGGGACAGTGTGCTCTGGATCAGGTTCTGTAGCACCAGGAAGTGGATGTCCTCCACACTGAAACACAGGAAGTACAAGGCTGTAGGAGGCTGCTGCCCTCAGCAGCACCCCTGAGACGCTGAGTATACACAGAATCCTTAGCTAAGACATTTCAGTCCCATAAAGTTGCTATGAATGCTGAACCAGTCACAAAACCAAATTAAATGGCAGTGTCTAGGACATACTAATTGTTCAAGTCACACACAACACACACACACACAAAATGTTCCCAGCTAGATGTCTGCCTGTAATCTCAGGCTGGGATGGACGGTGCCCTACAGAGCAAGTCCCAGGCCAGTGTGAGAAACAGAGTTAAGACACTGTCTCCACAAAATAACACCTTCCTGGGTAAGGGCAATGTGGTGGGGAACCAGCTTCTAAACCAGCTGGAAAAGCTATGCTTTTTCTATCATGACTCTAAATGAGAAAAAAGGATTATTTTGTACTACAAACACTGAATATTGCCTATATGAGATGAGAAAAAAAGCCATTTTCTGTTGGGTTGAGCTCACGTAAAACAAATGGGTGTCATCTGAAGCTACGCTTGGCCAACTTCCTCTATAAAAGGCCGGACTCCAGAGGCTCTATTACAACCTCTCAGCACAGAAAGGAAAGAGTAGAGCAGCACACTGAATAAGAAATGTGGATGCACAAAAGCAGGCGGCAGGCTGGATTTGGCCCTCGGCCCGCTCTGGGCCGTAGCTGACAAGTGGCCCTCACTCACCTATTCAGCTCATCCTCCTTCCTGACTCGGTCCTTCTCATCCCCGATCGCCAACACTCGGTACCTGCGGAGGGGGCAGAAGAGCACGATGACGTGCAGGTGTCCTCCACTGAGCTGGCACCTGCTCATGGCGGCCACTCACTGCTGAAGGGCTCAACACTCGAACTCAGCACACGCAGATGTGCCACCAGGTTTCACCCATCCAACACGTCCATTCTTATGACTGCAGGCTCAGAAAGTCAGTGTGCTCTTTCAAAGCACAGTGGTTACACATGGATGGGCAGGGGCACCAGGATATATATATATATACACGTGTGTGTGTGTGTGTGTGTGTGGGGGGGGGGGGGGGGGAAGGTGCTTATTCACAGGTATTTACAAGTGCACGTGTATGGAGGTCAGAGGTTGACCATGGGTACCTCAATCACTCTCTGCATTATTTACTGAGGCAGGGGTCTCTCACAAGCACACACAGCTTGGTGAGCGGCCACTCTAGCTAGCCAGCTTGTTTAGGGATTCTGTCCCTGCCTTCTGTGCTGCCATGACCTTAGGTCATGGCTCTTAGGTAGGGGCTGGAGGTCTGTCTGATCTCATGGAAACCAAATAGGAAGGTGCTAAGAGACTGAAGGCAGGAAGGACAAGCAGAGGGAAGTTTACGGTGAAGCTGAGGAATGAGTTTTAGTGATGTATTGTGCTTACAGATCATAATTAATAACATGTGACATGTAACAAATATTAGGTGCCTTATAAATACCATTATCATCTGTCAATAAAAAAGTAAGCTGGTTTATATGCCCCAGTACAGGGGAAAGCCAAGGCCAAGAAGTGGGAGTGAGTGGGTAGGGGAGCAGGGTGGGGTGTATAGGGGACTTTTGGGATAGCATTTGGAATGTAAATGAAGAAAATATCCAATAATAATAATAAAAAAGACTGCTCATACCAAGTGTCAGTGAGAAGCGGAAAGCTGAACTGTCACTGGCTGCTACTGAGGAGGAGACGTAGAAGAGCTAAAGCCTCAGCATGTTCTTTTTAAAAAGTGAAACATGAACCGATTATCTGACTCAGCCAGTTCGTTCTTTAGTTATTTCTTCAAGAGAAATAAAAGCACTTGAAAAAAGAAAAAAAGTAAGTTGGACGTGATGACACACAGTGTAATATAGTATCTGGGACGATGAGGCTAGAGGATATGAATTCAAGGCCAGCCTGGGCTACAAGTAAGACCCTACTTCAAAAAACAAACAAACAAACAAACAAACCATCACCAACAAAACTGAAGGACTGGAGCTGTGCTCGGGGACCCAGTATTTGCCCAGCCTAACATCCCAGTTTAACCTCTAGTACCACAGAAAGAAACACAAATAAATAATGCAAATAAACACCAATGCCAGTGGCAGAAGAAGAGGACACATCCTCTCCTCTCTGTGAGCTTTATGCAGTATCACCTCACCTGAAACTCAAGTCAATCAAATTCATGGAATTAATGGTTAAAACCACAGGTCTCACCAAAACTAAAGTAAAACTTCAATTCTGCAATAGTAAAACTTTTACCTAAGATCTATTGACAGAACATTCCACTTTTGCTATACGGGAAGGATCTTCTGTTCTGTCCCCAGTCTTAGGACCCAAGTCAATGCTATCAGCCACACCCGCAACTTGCTCTTCCTCTCCTGTTCACAGCTCTGCTTTGAAATCTTTACTTGTCTTCTTTTAGGACTACACTTGGCCTCTTGTTTGAATGCACATATGTGAAAACACCACTTACAGGCATAGGCACAGACAGATGAGCACAAACCATACATCCATGCATGGGGAGTCTAGCAAGTGCTTTACTGCCAATTAAGAACAAAACCCAGAAAATAGCTAGAGCTGCTCATGGTGACACATGCCCATAATCCTAAGGATTAAGAGGTTGAGGCAAGAGGATGCCCAGAGTTAAGAGTCTAGCCTGGACTATATGGTAAGTTCAAGGCTAGCCTTGGTTACACAAATCTGTATCATCAAACACAAAGAAGGACAATTACCACGGAGATCTAGAAGACAGCATATTCATTACTGCATAATCCTTAGTGATCCCCACTTGAAACACTGAGACCAAGGGGGTCTCCATGAGGGTGAAGAAGGAGGCATCCATATCTGGATGCTGCTGTGGAAAAAGGCCTGGTTACTCTCCTTCTCACACAATTGGCTGAGCTAGAAATCATAGGCTCTGTTATGAGAGCAACTTGGTATGAAACCTGGTCCTCCTTATAGTGGTCAAGCTCTGTGATTCTAGCCTGAGAACAGAAGCCTGTGCCTCGCCAGGACTGAAGCTGTGTAGGATGGATGCAGCTGTTCTGACATCTGGCTATGGTGCTATCTAATAAGTAAACCAACAAACTTGGCAAAAGCCAGACATAACACGGAGCCTCAATTAGTTAAGCGGACAGCAGGAACTCAGTGGGAGAAAAAAATATAGGTGCTAGGACAAGCAGAACCTCAGGTCACCTGACGTAAAGTGGTCCTCGAAGGGTCAACTGCAAAGCCAAGTGTACAGGCACTGTCCAGCTGGCTAACATCCGCTACCCACCTGCACTGTGAAAGGTTTGCCCCCCGAGGACAGTGTACCTACTTGGCAAAGAGTTCCTGCAGTGTGTTGGGGATCTCGAGATTGGGGTTCCTCAGGCCAGAGCTGAACTTCTCTTTCAGTTTCTCTACAAATTCTTTAAACTCCTTGGCACAAACCTACAACACAAGAGCTTGAAGTTATACCTTCTCATGGGAGAGAGGCTGTGTGTACACCAAGGGTATCATGGGCAGACCCCTTTGGCAGCCGCATCCCAGAAACACCATGCTTGCTCTTTCCTAACCTCTATCCTGAGTCCATGTGTCACCCGAGTGGTGAACATTCACTGCTATGCCAGGAATTGAGTCCAGGAGTCAAGTGACACTGACAGCCTACCTCCCCCAGCCTGAGGGGAGATGTAAACATGACGTACACTGCCCCCAGCATGCACATGGACACACTAGTCTTTCTCGGCTTGGTCTTCCTTGGCTGCCTCATGTAAGCCGGTCACTCCAGCTCCCCCTGAGCACCTCTGGGTGGCGGCCTCATGCAGAGCACTGTCCCAGATAAGCCCCATTCAGCCGTTCCTGTGGCTCCGGCCCCTAAAAGCTTGGGACGTATGCAACCAGAGAAGATGGGTGTCTTCTGGACCTGGGCAGGCCTCGGCCCTGTCACACCTGGCTGCAAACCTGGGGTGCCACTGTGTCCCAAGGGGGTTGTAACCCCTCTTCTGCTACATCTACTCAGCTATCCCCGGCTTCCCAGTTTCAGGCCAGAGTAGATACCTCTAAAAAGCCCTCAGGGATAGACATGCGTATCTAATGTTTTGTACTCAGCCTGTCTTATTTATTAGTAGGTGTTATGGTTTGGTGTGACACAATATGACTGGACTCTCAGGATGAGCCAGTGTATCAAACCACTACACCAGGACTGCTTGGTTTACAGGACAGGTGAGGTCTTTAGCCTCACGAGCCTGCATTTGCCTGGTGTGTGCACTTCAGCATTCCCAACCCTCTTGAATCCCCTTATGCCTGTGTCTTCTTCATCTGGGAGAGACAGGGTTTCTCTGTGAAGTCCTGGCTGCCTGGTGCCTGTGTTTTCTTCATCTGGGAGAAGGCTTGCCCCATGTGGTGAAGGCCCAGTGCGTCCCTTGGCTTCCCTGGCAGCAGGTCCAACACAGGTAGGAAGTGCCTGACATCGCATAGCTACCTCCTTACTCTCAGTTGCCATCTGGCCCACCTGAGCAGCTTCAAAGCCTCTGCCCATTTCTAAAGAGTTTGTCTTCTTAACAAAACAGGCCCTAAGCTCAACAGCATTTGAAAGTAGCAAGTCATACGTGGTCATCTTTAAAACTGATGCCCAGAGTCAGGACCAATGGCCCTGAGGGCTAGCCAGCCCCTCAATGCCTGTCTTCAGAGTACACTGCCACTGCATGGGACCTACCTTTGGGTCTTCGTAGTTACCCTTCCGACTCATGAAATCTCCAACAAGTGCCTTATCTTGGTACACTTCTGCCAGACAGACCCTGTGGGAGAGAAGAAGATCCAGAGCTGCCGCAAGCCGCACCCTCCTGCTTTGAGCTGGGAGCTGCTGGCTTCAGCTGCCTGGGAGCTGGGATCCACTCAGGCATGGGTGGGACAACTAGCTTTGGGCATAAGCACCCTGTAGTGAGTGGCACCCAATCCAAGTCGGGCTGGTCAAGACTCACATTCTCCATCTTGGCTTGTATCTTCCATGAAGAGACTGAGGACAATAACATTCTCCCTCAGCCATACCCTATCACAGGTGATTTGTAACTGACTGTACACCACCATTTTCTATCAGAGCTGCTGGGCACAGCATTGCTGGCCACCTGCCAGCCTGTCCATGTCTGTGAGGAAAGTGGAATATGGCAAAGGAGAAACAGGTCCACCAGAAAGGCCTGGCCAGCTAGAGCCTACCATGTCTGCTGTCAGGGAAAGGAAAGGCTTAGGCAGAGATAGCTGACCTTGGCTTGTTTTTTTTTTTTTTTAATCCTACTTCCAGGTGAGCACATGACCCCATCCCCAGGACACAGTCCAGGAGACAGACACAGGAGGACAGAACCCCGGCCTGCTGACCTTGAAGCCTCCCCCGCCCCCCCCCCCCCCCCCCCCGCCCTTTTTCTTTCTTTGTCCCGGGCTATGCTGGGATTAGGCAGTCCAAGCTTCAGACTTCATTCTCTGCCAACTCTCTATCACCTTGACACACCTCTCTGGTGTTTCCTCTTCTGAAGAATGGGACTAGGTGGATATTTTTCCTTCAGAGAAAATTCATTCAGGTAGGAAACAAGAACATTCTACAAATAAGAACAAGCAGCTTCATAGAAAAAGGCCCTAGGCATGTAGTGTGGAGACCCACGGGGCTGGTCATTCCGTGGCCTGTGACTGTAGCTGACTTGCAGTGCAGAGTCACGATGTGCCCAGGCTCCCTGTCTGATCTGGAACAAGAACTATATAAGAGATTCTTCTGTCCCTCCTCCCACCCTACCCGATTCTTGCACTGGTAGCATGCTGTAGGCCTCTGTAGGTATCTCCCAACTTCACAGAATCTCTCTGGCTCTCCCTCCTTAGTCCCCTGGGGAAGGGCCAGAAGGCCTATAAGGAGATAGTAGGTTGACTTCGCAGCCAAGAAAATGCTTTGTGATTCCTGGGTACCTGCTGTCCCCATTAAGACCTGGGCCCCACCTAAAAGTATCTGGGGGCAACCAGTCCTGCCAAGGGGATACAGTGTGTTTTGCTGAGTGATCCTCAGTCTGTCATGCTTCTCCCAAGAGTAAGCTCTACGAAGAGTTCCTAGGACTGCTCTGATCACAGCAGCATCAGTCAGTGTCCCTCACCTCTGTATGGGGATAACTAGGGCAGACGCATAGTGAACCAGCAGCCTTGAGAGCCTTGCTCTGCATCTGCTCCCAAGGGTGAGCTATAAGATCGTGTACATGGAAATGCTCAGAACCACTTCCAGATTCTGGACTCCACACCCGAGTCTGAGCAGTGAGTGAAGGAGGAGAAAGGGTGGAGTGCTGGAACACGGGCCTCGGCACAGCCTAGCTGTGAATATGGCTTACTTGTAGTTCATGAAAGCCTGGGGATTTTTGACTATGTAGCGAGCTCTTCGTCCAACCGAGTGAGAGGTTTTATCCAAAGACTCTTCAAAGGTAGCATGCAAAATGTCCCGCACGACCTGCCAGGTGACAAATGGTCCTTTCACCTAGTTCAAATATAGAGTGTGACAGTTAGTATCTGCAGAGTCCATTTTCAGGACAGCTAACAGAAAGGATTGGGAACGAATGTATCCTGGGAGCCTGTTTCCCCAAGGAGGTCAAAGTGCTCACTTCATGTTTGCCTACCTACCCTGTGCCAGTACAGGAAAAGAGGTCAAGCCCTCAACATCATATGGAGCTGTGTGTTCTGACAAGCACTGAGAGGGGGGTCTTAGTATCAGGTAAAGTTAAGAGTAAATGTGCTTTGGTATGGTAGTCTTTCTTTCTTTTTTTTCACATTGAGATAGGGTTCTCTCTTGTGTGGTCAGGGCTGGCCTGGAACTCCTGACTCCTAGGATCAAAGGTATTCATCACCTTGCTGGAGAGGTAGAGTTTTAAAGACTGACACATTCTGTATCATGAGCATCTGCAGCATCCACAGTGGTAGAAATGAACTAAGATGCAGACTCAGGACATGTCAGAAAACACACAGGAAGGGACTCAAAGACAGGTGACATTTCTAACTCTAATAAGATGTCAGCAAGTTCTAGTGAAGAATGGTTGGCTACGTGATGAGGGAGGAGAGGCATTCCTCGCCACCAGCATTGCAATAAAGAGCCACGTGAGAGGTAGCAGATAGAGTTCAGGGTGGTAATGGGCACCCTCTATCTTCCTTAGGAAAAGTAGGGATGAGATTTAGGAGAGGGTGGGGTACAAGGGTTAGAGACAAATGGCTTCTCCTGGCTGCTGTGCTGGTGATGAGGACAGTCAGCTCTTAGGCCTGCTGTCCCTGTTGGCATCACTGCCTGCCGGGGCCCTGACCCTGCTGACATGGAGCTCATGTCCTGCTGCCCTCTGGAAAGAAGCATGAGTGTGCTCATGCCTGGCTGCACAGCATGCTGGCAGCAAGGAGAGCCGGGGTCCCGAGGTGCTGTCGGAATGTGAAGCCAGGCAACGCTGGCTGAGCTGTGGAGCCTGTCACCACGAGAAGCAACGAAGGGTAAGCAGGGAAGTTACAGTGAGTCTGGAACACAGAGCATAGGGCTATGGCCAGCAAAACAAATGTCAAGTGTCTCTGCCTTAGGGGACAGCTACTCCAGAGTCCATGGGTACCACAACTGCAGAGCCAAGGCAGAAAGCAATGGTTCACGGTACAGAAGACACCAAGCCTCTACAGGCAGACAACATAGAATGAATGGGCAGACAAGAGCAAAATGGCTTGACCTACTCCACTGCAGCCAGGCAGAAGTGCACATGCGTCTGAAGGCTAGGAGAAATGTAGGCTGGTAGTATAAGTGCATGGGATTCTGGGAAATGCTTTTCTGGGCAGCCTCTAGGAATGGGAAACAAGTTCAGAGCCACACCTCTCAAAATCTAGCAAAGGGCTGCTCCCAGGGGACGGGGATGCTCCCAGGGGACGGGGGTGATGGAGGTACCTTGGTGTTGAGGACGTTGCTGGCGATCCGGCAGAGCATTAGCAGCCCATCCTCCTGCATGGACCAAGAGACACGCAGCCGGGTCATCATCCGGAGGGCGTTCTGGTCAGCCTCATCTTGGTAGCGTAGCTTTTTGCTTTTGGCTTCTGGATGCTCTCCTAGAAACACAAGAAGAAAGGAGAGGGTCCTTCAGCAACTGGCTTGAGCTAGCTTTTCTTCCCCAACTACACTGTTAAGAAGTGACCAAGCCTGCCAGCTACTAGATAATGCCCAGCTCCAAACAAGCAAACCATGAAGGGTTCACCATCTTCTGACAGCTCTTTTACCCATTTTCTTTGGCTGAGTATCATGGGTTCAGGTGAGGCAATGTGAATGTAGCCCTCACTCCACAGCCAAAGTGCGACAATTGGACCACCATCAATGGGATCCACTAGCCATATAATGCTCCCCACCATTCCGAAGCAGCTAGTCTGATAGAAAGATGGAATGGCCTTTTGAAGACACAGTTACGGGCTGGAATGATGGCTCAGCAGTTAAGAGCACTGACTGCTCTTCCAGAGGTCCTGAGTTCAACTCCCAGCTACCACATGATGGCTCACAACCATCTATAATCGGATCTGATACACTCTTCTGGTGTGTGTCTGAAGACAGTTACAGTGTACTCATATAAATAAATAAAAATAAGTAAGTATTTAAAAAAAAAAAAAAGACTCAGTTACAGCACCAATTAGGTAGCCTTGGGGGGCTGGGGTGGAGTTTTCCAGAAGCTTTCAATCAGTGCACGTTCCTCCCATAGCCAGGATTCATGGGCCCAGGAATCAAGGGGTGGAAAGGAATCGTTCCACTCACTATCACCTCTAGTGACCCTCTAGGAAAACTTTTGGATCCTATTCCTGAAGGTTTGGTTCTAGAGAAGAGAGTGCTTCTGCCAGGAGCCAGAACAAACTTCCCTTTGAACTGGAAGCTCAGACTTCCTCTGGTCACTCTGGACCTCTGATGCCCTTAAGCCAAGGCTTAGAGAGGAAAAAGTGTTCCGAGGGTTGATTGATCCAGATTACCAAGGGGAAATTAGGTAGCTTCTCCACAATGGAAGTAAGAAATAGTACTTCTGGAGTACAGGAGATCACTTAGAGTAGTGGGTCTCACACCTGTGGTTGCGACCCCTTTAACAAGCTTCTATCTATTATCTATTGTATTTATATCACAATTTGTATGAATAGCAAAATTATGAAGTAGCAATGAAAATAAATTTAACAAAAGGGACTGTATTAAAAGGTCACAGAATTAGGAAGGGTGAGAGAAAGTCATTAGGAAACGACAACTTAATCCAGGCAGGATGACAAAGGGATGATAGCCCTTCAGGGATGAAGGGATGGATGGGTCTCTCCTCTAGAAAATGAACCAAGACCTGCTGAGCTGCTTGCATGGGGTAAAAACACAACGAGTACCAGAAGGAAGCCTGTCCCTTTTTGCCTGCTTGCTTTTGCTAGCAAGTCCATTCCTTTTCCAGCATTTGAGTCTATTCCATGATTCCAGCATACACTGAAGATCAGCTGAGACATCCAGCCTCATGGACTGACCACTGACTGGATTTACTGGAAAACAGCCATTGTGGGGCTAGCTGGTCCACAGCCGTTCTAAAAAATTCCCTTTATATACTCATTCTGTAAGTCTGTTTCTCTCATCGCTTGTCAATCTCTGATTGCTTCCTCTGGGTTCCCCAGTCCTCTGAAGGTAACTCATACAGAGGCTTCTAGAATATGTTCAGAGTAAATAGAGCAGCAAAAGCAGTACCTGAACCCCCAACTATCTGTCTGCCTGTGACCTCAGGGTACATGCAGATTCTTGCATTCTATAGGGATAGCAAAGTCTATGCTCTAGGGCCATTTTGAAGACTAAAACCAACAGTATAAAAACATGTGCTGGGATCAGCAAGATGGCTCAGCAGGGAAAGTGGTTTGCCATCAGATCTAACAACCTCAAGTCCAATCCATATAGTAGTAGAAGAGAACTACTCTGGCAAGTTGCCCTCTGACCTCCACACATTCACTGTGGCTTGTGTGTACACGCATACAGGCATACACACATATACAGATTAATCTAAAACTATTAAGGGACAACAAAGATCACCTCCTGCAGAGCCCACCTTGACTGTTACCTGATAAAGAAGCCCCGGAGACTGACAGTAAAGCATTCCTCTGGGTGTATCCCAATAGGCTGAAGGAGGGTGCTCCTAGCACAGGTAGCAGCCCTGCCTTCTGTCCACCTGAGCTGAGCTGCTCTGCTCTACCACACACCCCCTGCCATGAAGCTCTGCCTCACCAGCTCAGAAACGGACCACTGAACAAACCTCTGAAACTGTGTGTCAAATACATCCTTCCTAAAGTGTCATAATGACAACATAGAAACCACAACAGCACAAAGTGCATGCTACATTAACTAAAAGCAGGTGACGGCACCATCACATATTCACACTGTAGGGAGCTCTGGGCTAGGATCCACATATACACATCCAGCCGCCCCATTTTCTCTGAGGAATTCTGGTCTTTCACGTATTTGTAACAGGCTAAGTTAAGGGCTATATCAAGAGATGGGATGCTGTTTATTATGAATGCCAGCAACACAAACCAATAAAGTAGGTTCCTGCATCAGCATTTTCTTCTCAAGAGCCTGCATCTAGGCTTGATATTAAACATATAGCCTACTTACTCAGGGAGCTGCCCGCCATCACTCACTTCCATTAGAAATGCAGTTCAGATGATGAACCACAGACTAGAAAGTACCAAGGAAGGCTATGCTAGTTCTGAAGGGACAGTGCAGATTTAAGCCATTCCCAGCTTCCTCCTAGTCTCACTTCAACAGCACTAAGCTTGAAGCAGATGCAGACAAAACAAGACAAACCAAGAGAAGAAAGGAACTTCATTTAGATGACAAGAATCTTGCTAGGAAGAGTTTTTTCCAGTGGAGATGAAATCCAAAATTTGCTACATCAGAAAGTTGCTAAAGAGAAAGGCTGGCAAAGTTCACAGCCAGAGAAAACTGGGGAAATAGCCCAGGCTTTGGTTGGCCAGGGATACAGCCAAGTCAGGGCTGCAGACAGGGAAAACGGACATTTTGCAGGATGAACCCAGGCCCTGTGGGACTACCACAGCAATGTGCCACAGCCATGCAAAGACCCAGGTCATCGACATCCCCAGGTGACCTCTTCTTCTTCGCTTGGTCTTCCTTATAGGCTCCTTCTTCAGCCGCTTCCGCTTCTGGCTCTTCCCACCACGCACTTTCCGGTTCCTGCCAGGGGTAGGTTCTCTGTCCAGTTCAAATTGTTCTTCCTTGTCAGCACAGAGCTCAGCATCAGCTCTCCCCTCTGACCAGAGAGGCAAACGGCCACTGCCTAGAAATAACCAGAGGACACAGCTGTTGTGGACAGTCCCTGCAGAGGTCACACAGGCCAGCAGAACCCACGGTGGTGTTGGTCTTAACTGCCTCATACTGGCTCGCTGTGTGGATGTCCGACACATACCTCCGGACCCAAGGGGCATTGGGCGCTTAGACAGGAAGGTCTGGAGTCTTCCTGTGAGCCCATTTTCGGAGGTGTTGTTCTGAAAGGTAAGCATAGCACTGGGGTGAGCTGAGAACTTCCATGGGTCTCTATAGCCACCCAGTTCCTGTAGGTAACCCCCTCCTGGAGGCATTGCGCCATCAGACTTTCTGTATGCCTCTAAAAAGGAACAACCACCCATTTCACAGCCAGATTAAGTCAAAAACCAAACTAGGCCGGGCAGATACTCAAGTGTCCCCTCTTAACACTGGCTTCATCAGCTAGCTTTGGGCTCAAAGAGCCAGGAGGCCCTTTATAGTGATGATGGCACCAGGTGTTGGGTGGTGTGTCCCCAGGGGCCTACCTTTCTGGCTTTGTTGATGATGTAGCTGGTCCAGACCCAGTTGCGCTTCAAGTGTGCATAGAAGCTGGAGTCCAGCCCAGCAGCTCCCAGCCCATCCCCTGGGACTAAGCCTTCATCCACAACTTCTCGGCTCCCCCTGAGACAAGGCAGAGAAAAAGAACCCTTTCTGGTAAGTGAAGAGCCAGGGTATGGAGTGGGAGAACCTCTATGTGTATGTGTGACAGTGCTCACTTTCCTAGGACACTGCTGAACAGGCAGCTCTAGCTTGGCAAGTGGTTAATTTTTCAGAAGTCAAAAAAATCTCATTTTCATATAAAATCACCAACTTGTCCATTCTGACAATGGATGGACTTTCAGAAAAACAGCAATGCTCAGAAACACAACAAGCAAACTGATGGGTGTGGCTTCTAGCCGAGACTGGGCACACAGAGAAGTGGGTTGGCACGCACGTGGTATACTCCAGCATGGCACACTTGCGCTCTAGGTTGTGCTTGTCCATGGCACTCTCCTGCTCCTTCCGCAAGCTGCCTTCTGGGTCACTGCCTGGATCAGGGCAGATCTTCTGTGCACACGGGCAACGCACCACACCTGGAGAACCAAAGCAGGGCTCAGTCATGTTTCCTGCCAGGTGCTGGCAGCCAGAGGGAGAGTGAAGAGAGGACATGTGGTCTGTGAGGTGTAAGGAAAGGGAGCCACAGTGGCAATGACTGGAGTGGAGAGACAGAGAGGTGAAAGCTGCAGTGGGAACCTCTGACAGCATCTCTACTGATGCCGTCTGTAAGGACAGGGAAGCAAGTGACACCCAGGGCAAGCCACCTTCCTGGTTAGGACACTGGTGGGTAGTCTGATGACATGGCCAGCGAGGCCAGCTTTTCTTGGCTACAGTAGTATATAAGCTAATCTGCTGGCTTCACTGCACCCCACACAGGGGTGCTGACAGTTTTGGTTTAGAAGGCAAGGCACTCAGTTCAGGGAGATTACAGACTTTGTCTAAGGCTATTATTGTTCCTTTGAGTAGACATGTGACACTCAGGTGACCTTAGGCCACTCTTTCATGAACGTAATAAAGGTACCCACTGACATATTTGTTAAACAATATCCTCTTGAAAGGAAAAAAGGCACCATTATGGGGGTGGTCGGTAAAGAGAACAAGCAGGGCACAAGCAGGGGAATGGGGCAAGAGAGGAAGATAAATACAGGAGGGTGAAATCAAAGTTTGAAAAAACGATAAAGAATTATTTAAGAACACCTACACTACACATAAGTCTGTATACATATACAGTTTAAAAGAAATAAGCCCTTCTGGGCTGATAATGCTTCCTCCCAGAATCATATACCATCTAACAAAATTCCCAACACCAGTTATGAAAAGCCCCCTTTTTGAGTTGTTGGCCAGTGTTGTCCAAGAAATTTCCAAAACATTATAGACTTACTGATGTTGCCCTTGGTTGCCTCCAGGAGGGGACATTCCTCCTGCTTAAGATACCATGCCCTTTGGACACAGGACATTGAGGACCTGAGCTGGATCCGACCTGAAACCTGGCCCCTGAGGACTAGCTTGCATGGTATCAGGAAGCAGCGTACAGCCTCTCAGTTATGATGCCCATGAAACACATCAACGACCAGCATGGCGTGATGCCTCCAAGGCTTCAGTAGTGGCACACACCCCTTAGCATTAACCAACAGCTCTCTAATGGAACTTAAGCCCTGCTCAACAAGATGGGACTCATTTCTGGTACTGGAAACCAAGGCAACCATGTAGGGCTAGTGAAGTCATAGGTCTTGGAAAGAACCTACAACCACTCCTTACTAAAGTGGCATCATCCCTAACTACATACACACCCAAACATCAGTGTAGTTCTCATCTCTCACCAAGGACCCTTATCTTCACAACAAACAAAGACCAGTATAAGCAAACTACAACCAATCCCAACCAGTCCCAACTGATGTATCTACAACATACTCCTGTACCTAGGCTCAGGGGTCACCATGGAAGAAGGAATGGAAAGATTCTAAGACTCAGAGGAATAAGAAGTCTATTGTGAGATGAAGCCTTACCAACATGGCTGCCTCTAGAAGACCTGAACAAGGATGGCATCGATACCCTGACTAACGTGTGTGTCTGTGTGTGTATGGGGGGGGTGGGGGTGGGGGGGTTGGGGGGGTGGGGAAAGCTCAGTAGGTCTCAGTCCTAGACAAAGAGCAGCAACTGAGGAACGCTGAGATCAGGAGGAAGAATCTTCCCCAGGGAAGAGTACACCAACTGTTTATCCAACACCAAATGATTAGCCCCAGAAAATATACAAGTGACAGCATATAACAGAGTAGGTTATATTTACACTTAGGATGAATATATACACTACATATACACACACATACACACATAAACACACAGACACATACATACACACATAAACACACACACACACATACAAACACACATAAACACACACACACATACATACACACATAAACACACATGCATACACACATAAACACACACATTAAACAACAATTAAAGAAAAAGTAACAATGAATTTGTGAGTGAGCAAGAGGTGGTATATGTTAGGCTGGAGGAAAAAAAGGGGAGAAATAATGTAATTATAATCTCAAAAAATAAAAGTACACTAAAAAACAATTTAAAAACAGAAACAAAATAAATGCCCTCCCTGGACAGGGCCCAGACCCAGGAAGTAGCGCTCTAACATGCCATCAAGGTGACCCGTGTGCATTCTGGCATCTCAGACACCCTACTTCACAGCATGACTGTATCCTATGATGTACTGTGTTTCTCCACATTACTTGGGACAGAACCTCCTCAAATGTTTGTTGAAGGGACAAAGGATGTCTGCTTAATGATTGCAATAAGCCTGTGACAAATCTGCTTATCTAAAAAGGGACAAAAATGTAACTGCCAGGCCTGAGACTGATGCAAATTACATGCTGGTTCATAACATTTTATGTAGGTGTGAACTACAGGAGATTTCGTGCTTTGAAAACCAACAGTGGTCTTCCCTCACTACGAAATACCAAAGAGACACTCTGCATTAAAGTCTGTCTGGACTCCTTAAATAAAGCTCTCGAGTGAAAGAGCACCTAACTGTGTGCATTCCCTATTCCAGCCACAGTCCCTTCTCTAGGTGTCAACCCAAGCAGTGCTTTTCATGTGGACAGAAAACTGACGGTGACTGTGGGGCTTTGTAGCAGGAGTACCAAAAGAAGAGTTCTACCACCTCCTGCCAAGCCCTGGGCTGGACTTGCCCTTGCATACTACAGGGCGTCCACTCCAGAAAGGCACTTTGCAATACCCTGGAGATGCATGTGAGGAAACAAGATAGGGCAAGATGCTGAGTAGGCTTTCTGGGAGTTGACAGTTAAATAGCAATGACCAGCATAGAAGATGGGCAGTCAGTCATTTTTTTGCACAGCTTGCACGTAAACATTCTACATTTTCTTGCTCTTCAAATAACTCTGCAATTCCTACAGGGTCCCCAAGTCTGCTTCCAACCCTTCTTCCACTCTGTCTTCCCTCCAACATCTCTCTAACACTCTTCAAGGCCTTGGCACGAGCTACTTCTCCTGCCGAGGGTCTTCTGCAGCCCCAGTGGCCTGAGATCTCAGCACTCTGCTCAGCAGTGGTCTCTGTCTCCTCAGATGATTCTAAGTCCTGACAAAATATTCTGCAGTGAAAACCTTGTGTGCCTCAACACAGTTCCCATCACACTCAGGGCCTCTCTCTTGAGCTGTGCTTTCTCCTCCCTAGAGCACAATCACCACAAAGGCTAGGAAGTGACGGCCTAAAGCAGATGCTGGGTAAATACCAACGTGTGCTTGTGAGTGAAGGTGAAACACTTGGGTTTGGATGCTGAATGGGGTTGAGATGGGGCAGGAGCTTCCCATTTCAAGGCCTGCCACAGGGCTTTACAAGAAGTTTCAAGGACACCCGGGCCTAAGGGAGTGGGTCTGAAAGACAATGGACTCTGCAACCCCCAGGCTCTCCTCTGGTTCTGCATCCTTGGTCACACCAAGGGGAAAAGGAACAGAGGGCACAGTAAGCCAGGATACCTAGTGGGGTGTTTAGGCAGATACACTGCAGGTCAAACCAGTAGCATTCCACATCCTGCATGGAATCCAGGACGTAGAGACGTCTCTCAAAAGGCCGGCTGCTGTGGGCCAGGTTGTAATGTGGGTCACAGATGGTGGTGTCCACAATGACTGCATTCTTCTTCAGGAAAACAAAGACCTACAGGAGACACCCATCAGGAGAGGAGGCACACAGCAATTGGCACCAGGGCGGGATGCTTGGAGTTGGGTTGATAATCAGGCCCACCTCCTTGGGCTAGGAAGCACTACCTGGTCTTTATCCTGAAACTTCTCTGTGGGTCCAAACTGTAGCAGCCCCATGTAACACAGCCGCTGCAGGTTCTCCACCACCGAGAAAATATACCGCCTAGAACAAACAGCAGTTGGTCCCCTTCCACACACCTCACAGAGCCCTGAGGCCAGGGTAAGGCAGGAGCTTTCTCTCTTTCTTGCCTTGGATACCTCGTCCCCTAGGGCATCAGTCACCTGGGGTTTGATTTGGAAAGTGAATGCAAGAGAACAATCCAGAGCACTCCAGTGGCTACAGGTCTTTATCTGATTTTTTTCACGGTTGTATAGATGAGCTCTACTTTTTTTTTAAGATTTATTTATTTATTTTATATATGGAAGTACACCACCATCGTTCTCTTTAGACACCCCAGAAGAGGGCACTGGATCCCATTACAGATGGTTGTGAGCCACCATGTGGTTGCTGGGAATTGAACTCAGGACCTCTGGAAGAGCAGTCAGTGCTCTTAATCACTGAGCCATCTCTCCAGCCCTTAGCAGCAAATTTTACTTACTAAAACCAAATACTATATGTACTAGCTCACGTATCAGGTGAATGAACTACTGAGACCCTTTAAGGCTGTGCAGCAGGCAGGCAATGCCTTCTACTTCTCCCAGGGTTGGGAGAGCATCTGGGACCCAACCTTGTGGGACTTACTCTCACCTCTTATACAGTAGCTGCTGCCGGATGTGCCTGGGGAGGAAGCGGATCAGTGTGTGCTTCTTCAGCGGGTCATTCAGAAAATCCTCCAGGTTATCCACCTACAGAGGTCACCTGGAGGTTCAGCTCAGCCGCCAAGGTTTATGGAAAACCACTTAACACTGTGACCTCCCCATCTCTGCCTTGGGTCCCTATATCAACATCCCTCCCCCACACTCCCACCCCCAGATCACCCAGCACATGGCGGAGGGCAAGAATACATTCTGGTCCTGTAGAGAGGCACACAGCTGCTAAAGCCTTTCCAGGAGGCAAAAGGGGCATCCTCTCAGCAGGGAGGGATGACTGCTAATTCTATTCCCCAAATAGAAAACACTGCTATAATGTATAAGTGGAGAGGACTTATGATTTAAGTATAATCATAATTCAGTTTTTAAGAACAGGGAGACACATACACACACACACACACACATGAAAGACTAGAAGAAAATGTACCAAAAATATGACCAGTGATTACCTTTGGGTGATAAGGTTTTGGGTCATTTCTATTTGTTCCTTTTTGACATTATCACGTTTCTAAAAAGGTGTTTTATTGCTGCAACATATTTATTATCTTCTTCCCTAGCTAGCTTTCTGAAGTATACTGACTACCCATCCACCCAGCTAGTTCTTTTATCAATTCTACCCTACTCTATGTGGAATAACAATGGAACGCTTCAAACCTGAAATGCTTTCCCTTGACTGGCCATCTCAGCATCCACTCATTCACCACAGGGCAAACTCCACGGACTTGCCCTTGATCACACAGAGCACAGGCTTCCTGCCCCACTACCCGTAGATATGAGATGACCCAGAATCACAGGTACCTTGTAGCTGACTTGAACAAGTTGGACAAAGATGGAGAGGGGCAGGCAGAGAAGAATGTCACTGACAAGAGCCCAGCCAAAGCCAAAGTCTCTGTGGATCGGGATGGGAGGGACGTAGCGCATCCATGAGATCTCATCCACATACACTGCAAGACATCAAGAGTCACTTCAAGTAGCGAGTATGGTCAGGAGAAAATGGACTCACCCTGCCATCTCCTACCAACAGGCCCATGGCGCTCATTTATCTGTCTCTCCCTACACTCTCCACCCCAACATACAGACCCGCGGCTCTCACCTATCTCTGTGGAGAGTTCCATTTCTGACTCCCAGGAGCTGCTTTCTGTGTTGTTTTTGGCTTCAGAGGTGTCCCAGTCATCTCCTGAGGAGGGCTGAGCCCCTGGTCTGCTGGACTCCTGCTTGCCCGTTTTCCTCTCACTGTGGAGAGCAGGCTGCTCCCCAGTGTGGCCGGCAGGATGCCCATACACCAGGTACCACAGGAACAGGTGCATCGCCTTTAGGCGGGGCATCTTGGGAAGGAAGCCTATGGAGCGCCCGAGTCCAGGAACTGTAGGGAGAAAGGTGTGGGCAGTGCTTGAGCAGCCCCAGACTGTGTTGGTCCAGTTCATCCCACAGCTACCATGAGCTGCCTAGGGTCTGGGTGCCAGGGAGGTGACTTATAGACCACTGCTCAGAGCACAGCAGACAAAGGTGACGGAAGCTGCTCCTTACCTATGACAGGTTTATAATTTTTGAGTGGGGTTATGCCCATTTTCTCGTCAGTCTTTTTCACCCGAGTGCTTTCTGGCTTCGAGGATGTGTTTGGGTCAGAGTTTGCTGATCGACTTGGGACTTCTGGTTCTTGGTTTTCCTCTTCTGCTTCTTCTTGGGGCGCTGGGGCCGGTGGAACTTTAACTCTGCAGTCCAAACATAAGGTGCAGAAACACGTTAGAAGCAAAGACAAGGCCTATCTGCCAGGCCTGGGGTTTCAGACTCAACTGGTCATGGGACCAGGCAGATGACACACGTGAATGGCCTCTAAAACACGAAGGGCTCATGTGGGACCTTCAGAGGCTGCTATCCACAGGAAGGAAAAGGAACCCAGTGTGCTCTGTCTCCTGATGCTTCACAGATGCCAGTAACCAGCAATAAAAAAACTAATGTGATCAACCACTGCAGTTCCTCTGCCCACCAGGAGCCCAGCCACCTAAAAACTGCTTTTCACCAGTGTGCGTTCAGTCACTTAGGGTAAGATGATCGAGACTTCAAGAAAGCAAGTGACTTACTTATGCCACAACGAGACTGAGTTTCCTACACAGAAGCATTAATGGGGAGTGCTCCGATTGGTTACATTTACCACATGGACAGGCATCAGGGCAGGTAGTATGGCTCAGTGGGAAAGTGTTGGCCTAGTTTATGCAAAGCCCTGGTCGCTTCTCCATCACCATCAAAAGAAAGGTAAATTAGAACAAGAATACTAGAAGTTCAGAACTGGATCCCCATGTAGACTAGGTAAGTACGGGCCATAGCATCCAGCCAGCAAACCCAGGATCTCATGAAGTGTACGTAAAGCCTTTGGGAGGCTGCAGGCCTGGGCAGTTTAACTGGGAGTTCTTCCACTTGCCTGTTTGCTGTGCTTGAGTTGGAGATCCGGAAGCGAACCTGCTCAATAGCACTTCTCACAAGAGGATCATTCTGGTCCATAGATGGGTGCACGACCAGATCTACCTATGGGAAGAGGTTGGAGTGTCCCAGAGGGCAGGGCAGGTTTGACCTGAGGTTCCACAGAAGATATTTCCAACACACCCACAACTCAGAGTGAGGCAGAACACATGGTAGACAGTTCGCTGTTTCAGCTGCAGGCATCTGAACCTCTTAGGGATCATGTCACCATGTCTTGGACAACAACCGCTGGCCCTGCAGTTTCCCTGACCAGGCTGTCACAGCTCACCAGCTCTTCTGATAGCCGAGGCGGCCCCCCACACATGCTCCTCTGAGTTCCCTAACTGCACAAGAATCTGGAGAGGTGAGTGTGGCGTAAAAGCCTCTCCCTAGGGATCCAGGCAGAATGGTTACGAGTGCTTGCTGTTCCTTGAGATAAGGGGATAAAATCTGGGCAGTGAGTAGCAGATGTGCAGGAGTCAGGACACTAACTTCCGCACTGACAGACAGAATGGACTGGGTGCCGCAGGAGCAGCTTTCTGTGTTGCTGTCACTGCAGTGTGAAGGGCAGCAGCTGTGGGGACTGGGACAGGCAGCAGCACCCCTGGACTCTGCTTACCACTGATAAAAAGAAAACCCCACGCCCACCTCTGCAATGCATCCACCCATACTGCTGACTTCTTTGTGAGACCCAAATGAGATCCAGTTAGGCAACTTCTCCGTGAACTGAAAAGTACTTAGAGATGGCAGCTCCTGTTGGCCCCTTGTCCTAGGCCAGCAGTGAATTCCTCAATAGCCTAAGGGTTAGGGGGCTATAGGAGCATGGGCTTCCGCCAGTCACCAACAGCCTGGGCCAAGCAAGTCCTATTAGAGAACAAGCCTCAGCAGTGAACTTCAAACCCAATTTAGAAGCATACGACAGTTTTCCCATGTGCGGCCCTGCAGCTGGAGGCTCCATTTCCACCAACTTTCATTCCTGTGGTTACGTGGCCCTGTTTGTTGACCTGACACCCTCATCCCCTCCCTCAGGCTCTGATCTTCACTAGCTAGCCTTTTAGGCTGGCACTAGATAAGCCAATCTTGAGGCCAGATCGTCTCCCTAGGCCCAAACTGGGGGAGGATTTGTTGCCCTCGACAGTGATACCGAGGAAGCCTGACAGAGCAGCTTCTGTAAAACCTGCTGACGTCACAGGTGCCCCTGCCGCTGGGCTTCAATGTGTCCTTCAGTGAGGAAGGCTGGCATATGACTGACTGCCACTCAAGTGGATTCATGGCAGACAGCTGTGGATGAAGGAGCTAGGTCAAGGAGACAGCTGTGGATGAAGGAGCTAGGTCAAGGAGACAGCTGTGGATGAAGGAGCTAGGTCAAGGAGACAGCTGTGGATGAAGGAGCTAGGTCAAGGAGACAGCTGTGGATGAAGGAGCTAGGTCAAGGAGACAGCTGTGGATGAAGGAGCTAGGTCAAGGAGACCTGATGGCTTTATTTGGAGGTGACTTGCAGCAGATATAAAAGCCCACGAGTCCTGTCTACATGCAACAGCTAACTCTATTTCTTAGGTCACTTTTTAGTATTGCTGTATCTCAAAAAAATAAAAAAGATTTATGAATGCAGAGATGACCTTGTCCACTTAGGAGTGAAACTAAGTATCAAAGCAGGGCTCCTTCAGAGCTGAGAGAAAATCCAGTCAGAAATTACGGGGCTGTGAAGGCAGTCCCACTGCTTTCAGCCTGAATGTCCAGTGCACCATCCCAATTACTCTGACCCTGAAAAATTGATGCTGTAAAGTGTGTGCAAAGCTGCTGAGCTACAGTTACTATGGGAACAGCTCCCATCACAGTGCTACAGAAACAGATACGTGGAGATGGAAGAAACAGACACATCCCAGACTGGCCACGACCCTTCTAGATCCTAACACTGTCCTGTGTAACTGCAACAGGTCTGCTTCCTTCTTGTTCCAGCCTAAGCCAACTCACTGCTCTAATGCTACCAGCTTCCACAGGAAGTCTACCAGCAGGGCTCCTACTCTCTACATTAAGAGGCAGAACTGGATGTCCCAATCACTAACAAGAAAGATCAATCAGTATACAACAATGAAAAGAAACACCAGGCCAGAATGTTTCCCATAAGCATGGAGCTAGTTCTGTGGGCTAAGGGGAAGCCAAAGAGGTTACCTTCTTCTTGATGCCATCCTGAATGACTGTAGTCCGATACAATCGCAAGAGACCCTCCTCAGACAGGTTCCGCACCAAGCGGATAATGGACTTCTTACAGCATTTGGTGGAGACACCCTCTTGCTTCTCCTGGTCCATGATCATCTTCTGAATCCTGGATAGCAGAGAAGGTCATTCTCTCACATGCAGGGCACAGAGGTCTATCAGGAACCAGGGAAACACTGTAGGAGTTTTTCATATCCTATGAAGGTGGCCTTTTTGGAATATGAAATACTACATCATTCTAGACTAAACAAATTAGCTAAAGAAAGGCCATTACTCACAGCAGCTCCACAGCAACAGAGATCACATGACTTTACAGGGAAAAGGAATGGGGGGAGGGGCACAGAGTGCAAGGATGGAAACCTGTTTTCTGCACTCTTCTTTAACATTCAGGTAGAAAAACTCTAATTTACCACTTGCTCCTTGGTCTGAACCTCTTTCTATCCTACTGATCTCTCTCAATCTTTCTGATTCTTGTGACATTTCTAGATCACTAATAAAGAAAAGCAGGGCCAATATGGACACCAGGACACCCAGACAAGCTTCACATGGCACAGGAAAGACCAGGGTGACGATGTATCTGAGGTGTTCCTTGCACCCCAGCTAGCCAGAGACAGGGCACAGGATCAGCGCTGGTGACTGTAGGGTGGCCCCTCTGCCAATGGTTCTTACTCTGGTCTCAGAGCTCTGGAGGTGCTGCACCAACAGAGTGGTGGCTCCAAGAGTTACAAAGACCAGACCTGAAACTCAGCTCCTCTGTCTTTAACACAGTCCTGTCTGTGCCTCTTGCAACGTGACTGCACACAGGTTTCTTGGTCCCCCTTCTCTTGTAACAATTCCCCAGTGTTATGGTCTAAATGTGCTATGTCACCTACAACTCATGGGCTTAAGACCTGGACCCAGAAGATGGTGATACTGCAGACTTTGTAAGGTGGGGCCTGCATGCAGGAGGAAGTAGGTTGCTGCAGACCTTGCCCTCTCTCTGCTTCTTGGCTGCCATAAAGTGATGATGCGATTTGGCTACATATTCCTACCACCATGTATACAAGGCCATGAGACCACACCAAGAACCCAAGAAACCATGAGCCAATTAGATCCTGCCTGACACAGCTACACAAAAGGAATACTCAGGTTAGGAGAAAAGCCAGTGTGGGCTCCTAGACACCTAGCATTTTCATTCTCTAGGTCTACCCTTGCTAATGACAGGAAATCTACATCCTGTTGACCACAATTAGACACCGTAAAACACACATAGCAAGGCCACAGCTCAAGGCCTCCCAGCCCTTGCTAGGGAGGAGAAGGGCAGTCACAGAGACAACAGTACACTTACGTGAACAGGCTCTCAATCAGGCGGAGGTTGGTGACAGCTTCTATGATGAGATTTCTGCGCTTTAGCAGTCGGTATGTTTTGTGAGGCTTGTCCTGGCTTGAGCCATGCCGTCCGCCTTTCTGGGAGCCACCACCCTCCTACATTAACAGAAACACAAAGGCAGGAGTCAGAAAGGATAGGACCAGACAGACACTATACCCGAGGGGCACACTCCTTTTCAAGGAAGTCAGGTTCTGTTATTCAAGGAGAACGTTCCAGGCCAGGCCAGCTCCCTACACAAGATCCCACTACCCTCTCATTTCAGGGTTCACAAACATTGGAGGTACCTGTCAGCTGATCGTGGGTGACTGTAGGATCAGCTGGTTTCAGAGTGGGACTTGGGGCATCACCTACTGGGACACTTCCAAAAGCAAAGAGTAGCTCCATGCCCACCTGGCTTGTCCCTCATGGGAGGGAAGAGCCCAATACCCCTGCTAAGGCTGCTGTCAGGCCATGGAGAGCTCAGCAGAGCCCTCATTACTACTCTCAGGCCCCAAGAAGAAATCAGGGATCAGAGAGGCAAAAAGTGGTATGGGATCATACAGAACAAATATGTGCACACATGCATACACACACACACGTGCACTAGGACAAGGCTCTGAATCTAAAACTAGGAACTTTCTGGAGGGCGAGGCAGAGAGGGCTGGGAATTCAATATAGGTTTCTGGGAGAATACAAGGACGGAAAGTGAAGATGGAGGTGGGGGCTTCTTCCCTTATTATTTATGTGTGTGTGTGTGTCTGCCATATGTGAACAGATGCCCAGAGGCCAGAAGAGGGTAGAATCCCCTGGAGCTAGAGTTACAGGAGGTAGTGAGCTGCCTAGTGTAGGTGCTGTGACCTAAACCCAGGTCCTCTGGAAGAGTAGCAAGTACTTTAAGCTGCTGAGCCATCTTTTCACCTACAACTTTAATTTTTAAAAATATTTTATTTATTTTTATTTTAGTGTATGAGTGTTCCTGCATTCCTGTATATTCATGTGCCATATGCATGCACTACCAAAGGTGACCAGAAGAGGGCATCAGATGCCCTGGGAGCCATAGACAATTGTGAACTGGCATCTGGGTACTAGGATTTGGATTCAAGTTCTCAGCTAAGAGCAGGCAATATTCGTAACCACTGAGCCATCTCAGCAGCTCCCCAACCCGACTCTACTTTCATCCTTAAGGTCTGTTTTCTAGGAGCTTACCACAAACCTGTGCCTTTATCACATCAAAATGTGGTAAAGTCTGAACATGAAACCTGAATGAAAAAGAATATCTGTTGACATCACATGGCAGCCACAGGGCATGTGTGGCCAGGTGGCTATGGCTTAGAGTCGTACTTTCAGGAAGTGGAAATGCATCTCAGGCACTGGGGTGACAATGTGGGAACAGCTAAGCTTAGCCTGCTCTCTGCCTACCACAGGTTCTCCAGGTAAGGCAGAGTTCTCTCACAACAGAGAGTGAAATCTAGAGGATTTCAGAAAGGTCCCTGAAGTGGAGACCTGTTGTCCATCATGTCTCAGAGCGACATTCTGGAGGAAGCTGCCGCAGTAGCCAGAAACTGCAGAAGCAGAGCCGTGTGCTGCCAAAACCCTTCAGGGAGCCATGGATGCAAACGGAGGGTTTTATCAGGCAGCACAGGCCTCTGGAAGGAAGGAAGACCTGTTGGATTGGGATTAGGAGGACCCAACAAGAAGGTACTGGGCAGCATCTAGCAAGCACTAAAGGGTGGAAAGCGTCAAGATCAAATCACCCAGAGCCCCTCAATTCTACAGCAGGGCCAAGTGCAGCCTGCTACGTCAGGACGGGAGAATGGACGCTGGGGAGGTCCCCACGCTGCCATCTCTTAGCAGGTCAATTTCCCATCCCATGGCTCAGAGCAGACTCCATATTTCTCCTCCTCGGGCTGTGAAGCCTGAACACAGCAGCAGCAGCTGGAGTCACCTGGCTGCTGGTCCACACCAGTGCTTAAGCCTAGGAGGTGGGGGACAGCTGAGCAACAGTGAGATTCTGCCCCCAAATAACAACAGTAGCAACAAAGCGTTCTGCCTTCACCTGCTGCTGCCACCAATCTCGCTGCCTAACTGTGATTATCACAAAGGTCCAAGCGCTGCCAAATGCCTTCACAGCAATACTGGCTATGTAAATTAACCACACAAACTTTCCCTCTGAATTTATGTGAAAAAACCACCTTGTCAGAGGTCACTGGAGACTTGGGACTAGGCCTAGCATGGGGCAGAGGCAGCAAATGGTTCTGTGTCTCTGTGGAACTGCTGCCGTCACTTGGCTCACATCCTGTGTTTGGCAGGTGACACTACTATCGCCTGTTCCTGTCCCTGGATTCGAGTACTGAACCAAGAAGACTGGAGTCTTCATGCCGCAAGCCTCTAGGGTCGTTACTAACCTTGGGGTTATCGAGCCGGACCTCCTCAATCACAGCGATGTCACCACTGTGACTGTCCATGCTGTGAGGGTCGAAGGGGGCATTGAGCTCAGACGAGCTGCTGGTGTCCAGGCCATCCCTACAAGCGGAGCTTCTGCGGGACCTCTCCTCAGCGGCAGCTTTCGGCTTCTTCAGTGGGTGCAGATTTAGGACTTTCCACCCGCCTGCAAGGAGAGCGGGCACAGCGGGTCAGAGGAAAACAAGGAGGGCTTCTCTGCTTGGCAGACAGGGCAGGTTAGCCCAGGGACCTCCTCGGGCTCACTCTACAGTCTTGGAGTACAAAACTGAACATGAGTCTATCAACCACTCACTTTCTACACACCTTTAAAGCAAGAGATGAAGCCACCCAGGGTACTATACACCCGAAAGCTCAGCACTCAGGAAGCTGAGGTAGGAAGGGTGGGGGAGTGAGCTCAAGGTAGGTCACGTAGTAAAATCCACTCTCAAACAAATACGCGAGAGTTACTAGGTTGTAACAGCTCACTTGGGAGAACATCCCTGCCTCCATAGAAGTATTCTGTAAACTAAGCTCTGGCTCTTGAATGGACCGAGGGAAGGGATGAGAGTAGTAAAAACATGTAAAAAAAATGTTATTCAAGGAGACTGACTACCTTGCAAGAAGCCAGGACACACCATACGACCGACCCCTCCACATCTATGATGGTGTGACCGAGGAGAGCTCCCGGTGCCTGCTGAGCTGAACAACTGCTCCTTGACTATGGTGAGCTGTGCCAGGGTGTGTGGCCCCGATGCCCCCATATGCTTCAAGCAGCCCTTACCCTTGGCTGGAGTGGAGTGATGAGGCCGAGAGCCAGACCCAGCATCCCCTGAGGCTCTTGCATGGCCCCGGGACCCTCGGCCCCTCCGCTTGCCACCACTGCAGCTGCTCTCTTCCTCACTTTCTGAGTCAGAGAGGAAGGCCTCTTCGCCCTCAGGCATGAGGGACTCATCTTGCACTGAGGCGAGGCTCACAGTGGTTAGTAGCTCTCCTCGGGCCTTTTCACGAGCATATTGTCGGCTCAAGTCACTCTCCTCCGCAAACACACAGGAAATGTACTTGGTGGTCCGCTGCCGGCCTTCATCTTCCATGAACCCCTAGGGCAACCACATGTTAGCACACTCCAGAGGGTATAAGCACCTACAGGTATAAGGTGCCCCAAGTGCTCTCCCCCTGTTGTACAGCGCCTTCCTGGCAGGGTCTGCCACGACAGGACCACACATGATCTGGACTGTGTCTGCTCTCTGAACCTAGTTACCCTTTACGGAGAGGGCCTTGATTTTCCATGCACCATCTTTGCTGGACCTGGCTCACAGACAGTCAGGAATTGGTTTGTGCTGGTTATATAGAGCTCAGAGTTCCACGCACTACAGATACCAGTTTCACACAGCCACAGCTGTGGACACCTGTGATTTGGTTTATTATCAATCCATGATCATCTTGCCTTCTAAAATGGGAAAAGGGCTCATTCCACTGCATATAGTGGGAGAAAGTTAAAATAGTCTATGAACCCACATGTTGCCAGGGATGGCACCAAGAGCCCCGGTATACACAGATCAACTAATAAATCCCTGCCTTATGGTAAAATGCCCACAGTGGCCCACCAGAGGGTCTGAATGAGTAAAAGTTTAGTTCCAAGGGTGGTACTATTGGGAAGGGCAGAACCTGTAGGAGGTATGAGTGCTCCCAAAGTGGTGTGGACGAGTGCATGTGTGCCCATGTGTATGTGTCTATGTCCCGGGACCATTTTCTGGCTCAGGATGTGAGCTTATTCTGCCAGCGTGCTCCTGTCATGAGGTGCTTCCTGTCTCATTAGAGGTCCACATCAGCAAAACCCACTTGATTTCGGACTACAGTCTCCAGAACATGCCAAAGCCACCTTCCTCTCTGTAACTAACGGCCTTAGTTACTTCATTATAGCTACAGAAACCTGACTAACATCAGCCTCGGCGGCTGAGATCTAGCTTTGAATCACAAAAGGGGAACACTAGGCCTCAGTTAGTGCTTTTGATACTTTCAGGTGCCAGGCAAATCACACTAATGGGAGCATATCAGACACCAGCCAGCTCCAGCTGACTGCCCTCACCCAGGAGTGAGCTTCAAGGGCAGCTGCTGCCCTGTCGCTCTCTCCAGGGCTTCAGTTTTTAAGAAGCAAAACCAGAGAAGCCCTCAGTGAAGGGAGGCCTAGCATGCTAGTAGCCTCATACAGCTACCTGCCCATGGACAGACAGTACTGCATCTGCTTCTCCAACGTATAATCCCATGGGAGCACCAGATGAGGTATTGTAGGGATGACAGGATGTTACCTTGACAACCTTGAACCTCTGAAGGAGCCGACACAGCATTCTTGCTTCCAGCTTTCCCACGTTCATAGCAACTCGGATCTCAGCTTGGGAAATTCCTTTCGTTCCTCTGCGCTCAACTGTGAACAATACCACACTTGAACCCCACCACTGCACAGGGGCAGCTGCTCACAGCCACTTCCCTGCTCCCTGGCTAAGCACGAAAGTGGAACCGCCAGAGAAAGCACTCTCCCCTTCCCCAGGAGCACTCCACTGCCAGACTGAAGAGCTACCTGACCCTGAGAACACCAGCTGCTCACTTTGTGTGTAGCTCCCTGGTTCTCCATGCTAAAACATGAATGGGAAAGCAAATTGTGGCTCTATTCCAAGAGAAGCGGACCTATTAAAAGTCTCTATCACCTTTAAGCAGCAGGAGGAAGTTAGCCTTTTCTCACAAATGAACTTACTCAGATTAATGAAACTGACCCTTTCAAAAAACATCAAAATGCTTTTTAAGATAATATTTGGGGGTGGCAGGGAGGGCTGTCCTTGAACATGCGATCATCCTGCCTCAGCTCCCAGGTACATGTGCCCCATGTTCCTTCCTCTTCTGAAAACGTCTCTTAACGTGCGTTTTCATGTTCCTGTGGAGACCAACAATTGCCCCTTTTCTCACAGCCTGACCAGCAAGAAGTATCCGAGGAAATGATGGCAGCAGCGCCATAGCCGAGAACAGAACTTGCTGCCTGTTTTCAGTACCGTGTATGCAGTCTGCAGTTCCTGCCCTGGAGTCCATGCCTGTTACTCAGTACAGTACCTGCCTTTCACAAGTCTTTTTGAAATACCCTGGGATCAGATATTCCAGGGAGGAACCTGGTTGGAGGCTGATACATGAGCTTTAGACAGATGATGGCAAAGCTCTTTGAACAGAAAACACTGCTTTTTAAAAAAAAATGCATTCACACATTTGAGGGTACCAGGCAAAAACCAGTCAGGGTGCAGGAGGCTTTCTACGTCAGACACACATAAAGATGGCCATCAGAATGAGAGGAGATGGCTCATGGGGCATAAATGGGGACAAGAGGGCTATAGGCAGTTGTTTCTAAACTATGTTCTGAGGAATCTGAGCCACCACAAGAACTGTCAATCTATCAGCCTTCATAAAGGCCAAGTGAGTGATTAGCCAGCATGGCCTGCGGTGGAGGCTATGATGCAACAATTCAGAAGGCAACAGAGGTGCCAGAACCTGCGCAACAGAACGGCAGAGAGGCTGAGTTCTGTTGTCTTCAGTGGGATGGCTACGCTCACTTCCTCTGTGCAGCAGACCGCGAGATGCTTGCAGTATGGGGTAGAGCTCTTGCTCTCTATTGGGCTGTTCTAAGAAGAAGTAGGTGGTACTCTCCACGTGTCTGCTAATCCTCTGCCTCTCTTCCTTTATGCAGCAGCAAGGCCCCATCGGTAGCAGAGCAGATACCAGCACCTAATCCAAACTCACCAGCTTCCAGAACTACACGTCAAAAACAACACTTTTCTTTAAATACTGTCTGCTCTTGGATGCTTTGTTAAGCATCAGAAAACAGATTAAGATAAACAGCCAGCCAAGCCTGAGCGTTTCTGTGGGTGCTGTTGCAGCTAATTTACTCTTGTGCCTTTTATCTGAGAATGTGCTCATGTCGGTTTCATCCAATGTGATGGTTAACTTTAGGTGGATTAAGGGATTCTCAGGTGGTCAAGCATTATTAAGTAGGTCTATGAAGGTGTCCACTTCCGGCAGAACCTGGCCTATGAGTCACAGGGTAACAGGGGAGGGAGGGTATGCCTAGATAGGTGGAGCATATCATCAACCAGGAGCCAGTAAGAACAAAAGAACCGACAGGCAGGAAAGGCAACTCACTCTCTCTCCACTTCCCTCCTACCTGGGTCAGGAGCACCTTCTTCCCTTGACCTGGATCATGAAGACCCTGGGTTTTCCACTTGTGGCAGCTATGGTAGGCCTCAATGTCCACGCCACATGAAACAATCTCCCTAATAAATGCCCTCAGTCTACTGATGCACCTCTATAGAGAATTCTGTTGTCATTCCCCATTTTCACAGACAGGGAAGCAAGGCTCAAGGATCTTGTTAAAGCCACATATCTAGGAGGCAACAAGGCTCCACCCTGAACTTGATCCACAGCCGAAGCCTGGAGAGAAGCCTGCCACCTCCTAGGCTTTATGCGCTGGAGCCCCACTCCCCTCACGGGGACACCTTTCCCACTCTAGGGCTCATAGCCTCAGGCAAGGGCTGTGAGCGGGACTCACTGAGCTCGTAGGTCTGCGTGAGCATGTCCCGCTCAAAGACGATGTCCACAGGAGGGACTCCCTTGGAGATGACCTCCTCATCGTCATCATCATCGTGGTCGTCTTCCATCTTTCGCTTGAATTCCTTCAGGAGCTTAAGACAGCGCACCATGACATCAGTTCCTAGGAACAGGGCATACATCAGCAAGCAATAGACACAGCACCTCATGGGAGAGCATTGATGACATCCTGAAAGGCCATAGCTGACCTGTCATCACTGCAAGTTCATCCCCTGTGAGGTGTGAGAGCAGACGGCTTAGTGGTTAAGAACACTTGCTGCACTTAGAGGACCTAGGTCCAGTTCCCAGCATTCACAGGTTTGCTTCTTGGCACCTCACATTAGAGAGCTCATAACTGCTGTATCTAGCTCTAAATGCAGAGGATCAAATAATCCAATCTAGCCTCCAGGGCATCCCCACACATATGGCACGTATTAGCAGACACATACACAAAAATAAAATGAAAATATAATATAAATAAAATGAATATAAATTTAGGAAGAAAAAAAAACCCTACAATACCTACTACTCTTAGGGGCAAGACTATAGTGTCTTGTTAACAAATTTAGAGAAGGAAGAAATACTTGCAAAAGGGTCAGGAGGCACCCTGCTAGCTTGCCAGTGTAGCCGGAAGACATAGTCTATTCCTTTGAACATTCATTCTTCCAGGTAGGGGCCACACATGGGATTTGCTCAAGAAATGAAGAACAACTTTTCCTTTAAAGCCAACAAGAGCCCTTCTGGTGACTGAGGGTGGGACTGAGGATAAACGTAGTTTACAAAGAACTCAAAAAGAGGCAGTGGCAGACAAGACTAAGAGGTCTTAGCTAGCACTGTTATGACATTACTGCCAGTGACAAATACAGACAAGGTGGGACCTTGCTGCAGTACAAGCCATGCTCTGGGCTGCTATGGGCTCTGAAGGAAATTTGCACCTACCTCCAGATAGCCTACCACATCAGGGGAAAACCCACACTTAGGCCCAAGGAAAAGGACAACAAAGACAGGAAACAATGTAGATGCCTGGCATAGACGTATGCCAGCTCACTGGTCCTAAGGACTCTAGGAGTCATTTTATATACAAGGGAACTGAAGCATGGAAGGGTTAGATCACCTGCTCAAGCTCCCCACAGCTTGTCAGTGACAGGCAAATTACGCTGTCAGGTTTCCTTAAGTAAAAGGAGAAAGCTAAGGGTGAGCAGGGCAAATGGCATGCAAATTCAGTGTGACACCCACCAGAATGATCGAACTCTGGGAAATTTATCAAGAAGTCCTAGAACAACTGGAGGAGGTAAAAGTCTTAGGTGACTGCAAAGGGGCCTGCCCAGAGTCTCAAAGTCATATGACAACCAGATAGGTAGGAAGCTGCCTTTGCTCGGCTAAATGATATGTTCTTTCTGTGTTGTTGCAGGATAGTTATCACACAGTTATTTACTATTACATCTGTCAGTTAATGTGGTTGGAAAAAAAAAAAACCCAACGTTAATGGAGAAGAAGAAAGCCCACCAACATTACAGAAAGCAGAGGACATCTGACAGAAAGACAAGAGAGGACAGGAGACATCTGACAGAAAGGCACAGAGGAAAATTCACCTAAGATCAGCTCTAGAGGAAACATCAGCTCTGTGATTTCATTTGGACACTCAGACTTGGGAGACCCCAGAACAATGGTAGCCTTGGGCTCAGAGCAAGGGGTGATGCAGGAGCCTCTGAGACAGTGGATCATTATCAAATCACAGTAAGCTACCCCAAAAGATAATTTTAATGACATATGTAGACTTTTCCTGTACTAAAAAAATGGGAAACTATCTGGGCGGTGGTGGCGCACACCTTTAATCCCAGCACTTAGAAGGCAGAAGTAGGCGAATTTCTGAGTTCGAGGTCAGCCAGGTCTACAAAGTGAGTTCCAGGACAGCCAGGGCTATACAGAGAAACCCTGTCTTGAAAAACCAAAAAAAGAATAAAGAAAAAAAAAGGGGGGGGGGGACTTCATATACATCCAGAAAAATCATCAATACTTTAAAAGAATAGTCTAGTTTGGAGGAATGTAAATTTTAAAAAGGCTTGTGTTTTGCTATATCTTTCTTCTATGTCTCCTTTCTTCTCTTTAATTTTATTAATTCCACCCTTTCTTTTGTTTGCTTACCTAGGCCAGAAGGTGTGATAATTTTCAAAGAACCAGCTCTTTGTTTCATTCTTTATATTTTTGTTCTTGTTTAACTGATTGCAGTCATGATTAATTGGATATCTATATCATACTCCTTCCACAAGCTTCAAAGACCATCATGAAAGATGGGGCAGAAAGACTTTAAGAGTCTGAAGTCAGGAAGATCAGAGGGAAACAGTGTCTTCTGGATATGACAGGAGTGCTGCCCTCATGACACACAGCAGCTGTGGTCACCTGCACAGCGTCAAGCCAGTCAACAGTCAAGCATGGAGTGGGAAGGGTCCATGAGCCTCGACTCCTAACTGACATACGATAGACAATTAGTGTCTTCTGGTGGAGGGATGAACAATTTTCTGTAAGGGCTTATCAGGGGGTTATTAAACAATAATTTAATGTAGAAGAGATACAAATTCAAAGGAACAGAGAGTGGGTGGCATAAATGGGAGGAATATCATCAAAATACATTGTTTGAAATTCTCAAACAATAAAATTTTAAAGTATATCCAAAAAAATGGGGAACTCCATTTCAGATCCCTGAAGGGTAGGAGTTGAGGGGATAGAAATGTTGCTTGAAAAAGCCACTGCTGTATTCATTGCTATACTTATGGCCATTGGAGTAAACCATTCCCTACTTTCAATTGCAATATTTATATTTTTCCTCTTAAAAAGGGTTGAAAAAATAGCCATACAAGAAAAATTAGCTATAATAATACAAAGGCATGAGAGACGAGACAGAGGAAGTAAGAGAACAGGAAAGCATTAGTTGTGAACCTATGGTGCCTAATGAAATTGAGGATCAAGATAGACAGCCACTGACAATGGGTAAGAAGCCCAGCTTGATGGCTTGGAGCTGGGCAGAATTCAAGTGCCTAAATGTCTAAGTTTATGTGTAGATTCATAAAGATCTAATTGTACCTGGATAAATAGAAAGGGGGAATAAGAGAACCTGAAAGATACTAGACTGTAAAAAAACACTGTTGAATTATATCAACCTATATACTTTAAAGATGTTTTAACATCAGAATGGAACTTAGGGAATGTGTTACACTGGGGAAGAGGTTTTGCCTATGAAAGACTATGGGTTCCACCAAAATTCATAAGAATCCATCTGAATAAGAGAAAGCCTCCACATGAAAGGCACAATTCAAGGAAGGAAGAGACACAGAAATGCAGACGATGCAGAAAGCAGATCCCCCCCACCCCCCTGCATGGAGATAGCTCAACAAACCAGCTGAAAAGGACCGATTGTTCATCAGACTGACGGACTGGAAAACCTTGCTACTGAAATGGACTGTTGGCGAAAGGCAGATAATCAGGACTGTAGTTATGAAGGATCCTCCCAACAAGGGATCTTCATAAGGATATTTTAAATTCATGGGACTGATAATTGTTTCTGTTGAAATAGTTAAATTGTATTCAATTTTTAGCTTAGAGGGAGGGATATGTTGCAGGATATTTGATTATACTGTCAACCCCATGGTTATGTTATTTACTGAAAAAAGTTTCTAGTTGTCATGTGGCTCAGCCCTTGGCACACACCTTTAGTTCCTTTGGCTGGAATACAGACATGCCCTTAGTATTCATCTTTAATCCCAAACAATGAAAGTAAAGTTAGCTTGTAGAAGGAAGCAGCCATGTTTGAAGGTGATGTCTAACTCAGTGGCAGACAAAGTGACAAATCAGAGAAAGAATATGCCCAACTCATGAGAGGAAAGGGAAGCTACTTAAGTGGCAGTGCAGAGAGAGAGCAAGGAGAGGAGGCAGCTTTACTGGGACAGTGGTACAGAGACACTGCAGGGAAAGAACAAGCTAGATACAGGTGAAGACAGAACGAGAAGGAGCCAGAAGACTACTGTATATTCCAAAGTTAGTGAAAGGCCGAGAGGAGCAGTTCAGGAGAGGTCAAGTGAGAGACGTAACACTGAATCAGAGTGGAGAGGAGTTTTGAGCCATATCAGCTGAGCTGACCAGCCAGCCAGAGCTAGGAAGGGGTAAGCCTATTCAGCAGCAAGTCTCAGAGGCTGAAAGCATTCTAGGCCTAGATTAGATTGTATGGGGACTAGCAGCTTCCAGGACAAGGCCTAGGTTAGCAGAGAAGGGCAGTAAGCCCCCAAGAGAGTAAATACATCAGGAGTTACGCTGTGCCTCAGTTTCCTCAGCAGTAACAATGAAGATGGCTCAGCAGACGGAGGTTCTTATACTGAAGCTCAGTCCTCAGATTTTCTGTTCCAAGGAGAAGACGAACTCAAGCCCAGGGCCATTCTGGGTTTCAATAGCAAGCAAGGCTTTTTCTCAAAGGAAATAGGTTTTCTTATAGATCCCAGAGATGGTACCTTCTCTCCTTCCTATTACCCTTGCTGCAGCCTTCAAACACAGCTGCTGAGGGACAAACATCACACCCAGCTGCTGGATTGTTGAGACCTTTATTTCAATCAGATTCCATAAACATTTTTTCCTTACTGTGTCCAGAACAGACACAAACCAGGCAGGCTTCCTCTGAGGTAAAGAGACAAAGTTGAGTCTTGGCAAGGCAAGCAGAGGACACTGAGCTTGCTGTGACACAGCCCAGGTTGACAGTCTGGTTCTGCCTATCACAGCTCTTTTCCTCTCTGAGCCTCAAGTTTTTCATCCATCAAGCAGAGCTAATCTAAACGCATCTTGAATAGACTGAGCAAGGACAGGCACAGTGGTTCACCCATACCTGACACACCAAGTGCTTCATACATGTTCTCTGCCTGGAGAACTGAGGGACTCTGCTCTGTGAGACATGCCACAGTGCCCCCAGGGCTTTATCTCTAGCACATTTGGGGGGCTTGGAAATGAGCTATTTGGAAGGGTGGAGCAGATGTCTAGGGTAAAGGACAAAGCGGTAGCCTTGCCACAGAGGACAGGCATTCTAGGCAGAGGAAGAAGTCAAAGAAAGAGAAAGAATAAAAATGGGGCTGAACAGCAAGGCAGACTGTGGAAGGAAGGTCGTCTGTATGCCAGGTAAGTAACACTGTTTATTCTGTAGGTATGTTTGGGACTGTGGGGAATATGGCCAGTGGCTTGATGGGAGGCCCTGGTGGCTCTCCTCAGCACAGGCTCAGGCCCACACACTTCCCCTTTCTCATGAGTCCCACTCGGTCTCTCCACAGTAGAAGCACAAGACACGGAGAGACTTAACCACCACATGTTCTTTGTTCAAATCCTCGCCCCGCACTATCCCTCCTGACGATCTGAGCAATGAGCAGTGCTCCCCATTTTCTTGGTAGTACAATGAAGTAAAATAATAAAGAGGTTAAGAGGATTAGAGAAAACCTAACAACGGTGTCCAATATTTTATCTGGATGTTTGACAATGGCAGTACTGCCTTGCCTACCTGTTTGTAAAGTCTAGGACAAGCCCATAGACGGTTCTGTTCTACACACAAGGAAACAAAAGCACTGGGAACAGCCAGCAATTAGCTGGCTACACCCTAGGAAGGGACAAAGAGAAATCCTACCAGCACCCCCTTCCACACCAGCCAGCCACTAGTCAAGAGTGTGCTGTCTGCCACCACCATTGCTGCCCCCACCCCCCATAGGTGGGATATTCATGCCCATTCTTGCTGATAGCTGCTACCTCTGGAAAAGAGACAAGGGCTGCTCCAGGAGATAACATCCTTGCCCCTGTGCAAGTGACTCCGGTCCAGGTATTCACAGCCTGATAAAGCTCACCCCTTTACCTGAGTTTCCCTTTAACAGCTTCTGCCATATTAAAATGTTCTTGCTTTTTTATATATATTAATTATTGACAGTAATTACTTTTTATTCTTATAGCTAGTATCCTTTAATCACTTCACTCTTATTAAACTGCTTATTTGTAACTGTTTCATCATCTTCAAAACACAAAGTTCTACACTTTTGAAATCTGGGATAACTCTGACCCTTTGTTTTTATGCCTTTGTTTGCTTTTGATCCTGTTTTGTTTTGGTCTTTATTCTTTTCCATTTTTCTTGGCTTTGACTCTCTTTCAGGCCTGTATATTTAATTTATTGCACTTCTGTTTTTCTTTATATGGCTCATTTCTCTCCTAGGTTGTATATTTTAATCCTACTATAATTTTTTGAATGTACCCCTCTTAATGGTCATAATTTTACTCTGCTGTACCCTATAATATTTCTTGGATTAGTTTTATTTATTTTAAATTTAACAGCTTGACTGACATTTATTTCACATATTGTATATCCATCCTTTCAGTAGGTACAAGTCACAGACTATGTATTTAATACCAGCCTGACTCTTATCACCTCCAATCCTCTACCCTTTTTGTCCCCTAAAGATTAACAATCTTATTTCAGATTTTCCCACTGACTTTCCTACAGGTGGAGTCACATGACCAAGTCACTGTGCGGCCACTCTCTCTTCACTTATCTTGAGCGAGAACCGTCTGCACCGCACACAGGGGCTTCCTGTGTGCTGTTTATCTGTTTTACTGACCTGCATGGGCTCTGTGCTCTGTCTACCACACTGTCTGATTTTTGTGCAGCAGCGTCTGAAAACAGAAGGGTGAGTTCTACATTATCCTCCCCTCAGGACTGTTTGTCTTTCTGGGTTCCTTGCACTTAGTTATAGATTTTAGAATCAACTCCCACAAGTCTGGAATCAGACATGGACTGTGTTGAATCAGATCAATCTGGGGAGTCTTAGCATAACATTAGCACGCTTGATCCATTTTCGTTTACACAGATCTTAAATTTCAGCAGTGTTTTATAATATTCATAGTAGCTGATCTGCACATATTTTGTTAAATTTGTTCCAAGTTACTGCAAACAGAATTGATTTCTCAGCTCGACATTTAGATTCCTCATTTTAAGTGTAGAAACCTAGGAATGGGGACACATCCAAGTTAGTTTCTGCAGAATTGTTTATTTCTTAAGAGTCACAAGGACATCAGCTCTGGAGAGGGACTCAGCCCCAATCCCCTTCAGAACTGGATGTGGTGACCACCGCAGTCATCAGCTGGCCCCCTCGGAAGTGCCCCACCAAGGGCTTCCAACTGGGATCCTGTTGGAAGGGGTAGCCAAGTTCACTTCTCCTTCCTTCTTTTTAATCAGTACAACTTAATAACTCATGGTGGCAGTAAATACTTGAGGAGAGTAATTAGAATTTGTAAGTCAGAGCAGATCAGGGCAACTGCTTTCATTATAAAGCTGATTTTGCTTTTGACAAATAGATATGGCAAAGTGTGTGTACGAAATATGCCTAAATCCAAGCTCTGTTTAAGGGTTTCAAAAACAATTTATGTAGATCCAGGAACACCTGTACATTTACATCATCTTTATTTTTTTAAGCCTTTTTATTCCATAATGCTTTGGGAAAAAATGTTTTATACTAATTTTTTTTTTTCTAAAGCAGAACCGATAAAGCTCAAGGCATACAACGCTGAAAACTATATTCAGCTCTGTCTCCTGCACATGCAAAGCAACTGAAAAGGAGCTTGGTTAAATTACATGTATCACACACTCACCTGGCTCTGAGCTGATTCTGCCCAGGCACTAGGAACACAAAGCATGCAAAGGGTGTGTGTGAGCAGCTCCTCCCAGAGCACAGACCTTAGCACAAGGTCACTAAGAAAAGCCAAAGAGCCAGGACCACCACACAGGGAAAGGCTGGCTAGGAGTCCAGGTTGCAAACCCAAGAAAGAGATGGAAGACGGTAGGTACAAGGACTATCATGGCTAAGAACAACCTCTAGCAATCATAGGCTTGGTGTGTACATAAGTCTTCCCAGTCTAACTGTCCTTACTGATCAACTAGGGTGCCACCTCTGTATCCCTGCCTGTATTCTGAGTCATGCTGACCGTCCTAGGAAGTCCTGTCCTCCCAGGCCAGGCCTACGGAGATTCCCTGTGGACAGACACAGCTTGAAGGCGATGAAACACAGAGGGAAACAGACTGCATGTTATGTAGCAGCAGGCAGGTGTCACTGGTAAGAGGGGAATGGGGAGGTAGGCTCCACCTGCCAGTCAACTGTCATGAAGGAAATTTACTACTATATTCTCTTTGCACATAAGACTTCCCAGGTTTAAAAACAAAAACAAAAACAGACTAAACAAAACACACATCTAGCCAGGTGTGGTGATACTTGCCTTTAATTCCAACACTTCTAGGTCCTGATGAGTTCTAGGCCAGCAAGGGCTATAGAGTAACACTGTCTAAAACAAATTCTAAAAAGCCCCTTTAGATCTAGCCTACCTGCTATGCGCCTCTGGCCCTACTCGGAGCCCACCATCCCACATGAGCACCACAGCACCTTAGAAGGTAGGTGCTATTAGCCCAGTAAGCTGACTGGGGGAAGCTGAGACAGGTCAAGTAACTTCCTGAAGGCTTAACTCCCCACCAGGAAGTCATAAGCTAGGACTGCCTGACTTCAAAGCCCAGTTAGTATCTGTTAGTGTCAAGTGGTTGCTTTGAATTTGCAGGAACCTCAGCCTGGAAGAGAACTCTGGCCACAGTGGCCTGCATAGCAATGCAGAGTCTTCCTTTGTGTCTCCTCACTGAAAGGTCTGTGATTTTTAACACCTTACTTCCAACAGCCCAGGAGACTAGAATACTCTGACCTCCTGAGCCCTCCCATCCTGCATCTGTCTTACCTTGTCAGGGTTCCCCTTCAACCAGTACTGGAGAAATTCTCTGTGCTATGGTTTGGAAGTGTCCCCAAAGGCCCACTGTTAAAGGCCTGGCTGGCTGGCTGTGCTGCTACAGAGTGACGGAACTGTTAAGAGCCCAGTGGAAGGAGACGGTACCAGCAGCACAGCAGTCCATGTATCCCTTTCAGGGACTCACCCCACCCCACCCCGAGCCCTTTCTAGTTTCAACTTGGCATTCCACTTTCTTGAGACCTTTCTGTGCACTTTCTCCTACTCTCTCCTGTGCCACTGAACTAAGATATTTTTTCCTTCCTTTGTCTTCATAGCTTCCTGCTCTGCTTTCATAAACATCCACTCCTTTTGAGAAGCCTTTGCCTTCAACTGGTCACTTTTCAGAACAGGAGTCTCCAGTCCCAGGTCTTTTAATTCTGGTTGCCCGTGTTCTAGAGGCTGGACACTTCTAAGAGCTGACATTTGCTTTTAGGTATCAGACGGGGTGGAGTGGAGCTCAGTAGTATAGGGCATGCCTAGCTCAGGGAAGACCCATGTCTTAGACTCTAGTCCCTCTGCTGTTCCAGAAGCCATGGCTGGAGATCCTGAACCTTGACTAAACCAGGACAGATAAGCACTCCCAGTCCATATTCCTTTCCTCTGGTCTTGCCAGCAGCATGTGGCTATGCTGGAGAAAGTCTAGGAAACCGTGGAAGAATGTCATCAAATGTGATGGACCATGAGACAGCCAAAGGAACTAGCAGCTGCTGGGAATCACACCTCTGGATAGCCACACATCCTCCACCGCTAGCACTCCATCTTGTCCCAGGATGTTCTTACACCCACACATCTAGAAACCCTCTAGGCTCCTGACACGTCGCACACAGGAGGGAGGTGAAGTGTGATGTTTCTCATGCAGAGTATCAGCTCCTCCAATCTCTGCCCCATCTGTATTTGTCCTTTCAAAGGCACCTGGAATCTTTCATTTCCAGTTCAGGTGTCAACTTCTAGTTACCCACCCTTCATAGGTACTTAGCTCTCTCCCAGTCTGCTCACCAAGTGTTGCTGAGAGCTGCTGATGTGTTCTTGGCTTACCCCATGTGATGTCTCTATTATCATTTCAGTAGCATTTAGAGAAAAACATTTATCTTCCACCATTCTAATCTACTGAAAGCTCCAACTTTCAGATTTTACAAAGATTTTGTCAAGCAAGAGGCACAGGTCAAGAATAAAAAGGGCTTAAAGGAAGTTGCTATGGTGTTGTAAACTACCTGCCCTGTGAAGTTTCTTTTTGTAAATTTTTATGTGTTTGGTATTTTGTCTGCATGTGTATCTGTGGATACAATACTCTCAAAGGCATTAGATTCCCTTGGAATGAGGCTCCAGATGGTTGTGAGCTCTCATAGGGGGTGTAGGGAATTGAACCTTGGTCCATCTGGAGGAGCAGTTGGTGCTCTTAAGCACTAAGCCATTGTTCCAGCCTCTATCTTAAGCTTCTTTACAGTCTATAACTGTGGAATATCGACTGTCCAAACTGTGTGTGTGTGTAAGGTGTGCTAATGTATGTGTAGGTATGCTTGCATGGAGGTCAGAAGTCTGTATTAAACCTATGTCAATTGCATTTGATGCTAAAGTCTCTTTTATTCACCTGATTTAACTATTATCTCCAGAGTCGGCTAACCTAGGCCTAGTCTTAGAAGCTCCTAGCCTTCTTACAATCTTATCTAGGTCTACAATGTTTTCAGCCTCTGCGACGTGGGGCTGACTAAGCTCAGCCCTTCTTGTTCTTTCTGAACTCTGGCTGGCTGGTTCAAGTCAGTTGCTCTGACTCAAAGGCTTTCCAAATTGAGTGATTCAATCTGGCTTCTCTTTCTTGGCCTCTCCTGAATTGCTCTTCTTGGCTCTTACTAACTTTGGCAACATGTTCTAATTCTGGCTCCTTCTCATTCTCTGGCTCCTTTTGTCTTCACCAGTGTCTAGCTTGTTCTCTCTCTGCGACCTCTATTAACTGTCCCAGTAAAACTGCTTCCTTTTTTCCCTACACTATTCTCCTAAGTAGCCTTAGGAGACGTCACTTTCAGACATGGATGCTTCTTTCTATAAACTAACTTTACTTAAGGGAGTGTCTGTATTATAGAGAGAGGAATTAAAGGTGTATGCTAAGGGTATGTCTGTATTATAGCCAGAGTAGTTGTGCTGTTGGATTAAAATCCTTCTACATCTCTCCTTCATTTTTTAAAACTGGCCAGCAAGCCTCAGGGATCCACTTACCTTCACCTCACAATCCCTACTGCCCCAGCACCATGATTACAGGTGCTCTCCGACATACTCAGCTTCTTACACGGGTTCAGGGGAACCGAAACCCAGATCTTATGCTTGTTCAGCAAACCCTTTGCCCACAAAGCCATCTCCCAACTCTATTAGCATCTCTGAGCTTTCTTATAGGTCAGATGTTGATGCTAAGATCAACCTTGTAGGGCTACAGAGGCTATGATGCAGAGCAGTCATGTGTGCTGTACACACAGCAGCAGTATCATAGTTATAAAGAAGTTAAAAACCTCTCTCAATCAATGACCCTTTGCTGTGACAGTGTAATGATTTCTCCTGCATTTGAGGCAAAAGCACGGCACAGGGACAGACAGTACATAATGCTCGCTAATCAACTATTCTGTTACTGGTTTACAGAGTACCATGATAATTTTACAACATATTCCTCCTACTTGAAGAAAATGTTTATTATTGTAAGCACCATGCCTGTATATCCAGCCAATCGTGTACACTTTGTGCTGACTATCTTTGGATTACACCAAGAAGCCACCCTGAGTGTCTGACCCTCGTTATCTATGTGTGAGTGCATGCTGTGCTGTCCATCTCTGAAACACACTCTTATGGTTGTGTGACACGACTGTATTTCAAACAGGGCTTGGTAAACAGCTCAGCAGTAGAGCCCTTGACCCAGAAAGCACAACACTCTAGGTTCAGTCCCCAGTACCAAAAAAGGAAAGAATGAAGGCACAAAGAAGAGATTGGTGCAAGAGGGAAGGCTGCTAGAGGACACCCTTGCAGAGGAGTCCACTAGAATTCGGGGCACACTTCTCGGATCCTTTTTAGATAGAAGGCACTGAGCAGTAAGGAACTGAATGAAGTGTAATCTTCACACTTCAAGGCAGAATGTGACCAGAGAAAATGACAACAAGGAGAGCCAGTTGGCCACAAGGTTCTGCTCTTACCTTTCTTGGTCTTACAGGGACCACACTCAGGGTGAATCTCCTGCAAGGGAAGGGACACCACCTTGGCCAGCCCAGCATTCAGCATGTACTGGTACAGACGCTTGAATGTCCTTTCACACAGCCCCTGCAAAACATAAGCCCACGGGTACTGCTAAGTTAAGGCACTGGGGAATCCCAGCACTGCAGAAACACTAGTTTCCAGGATGACAATTACCAATTGACAGTAACTGAAGAAATGCCACAGGTACTAATGAGATTGCCAAGCTGCACTCGAGGAGCTGAACAAAGTATGGAGCAGCACAGACACCCTGCTGTGACTACAAAGAGGGGAAAGAGATGTGCTGAGAGACCCTGCAACAGTAGATAGGGTAGAGTAAGACTGGTAGGGGCAGAGCTAAGAGAAGACTGTCCACCAAGACTTCCATACTGCTTTTAAAATCCAAGTGTATGCATGAATCATTAACAGAGTCTTCCCAAAGGCAGTAGAGAAAAATAAATAAATAAAAGTCACCTAAGGAGTCAGAGAGACGGGTCAGTAGGTAAAGGTATTTGCCACCAAGCCAGAGCACCCGGGTTCCATCCCAAGACTCTCACAATAAATGAGAGATCAACTTCAGCAAGTTGTCATTTGATGCAGCTTCTCAGGCACCAGCCAGGGAGACGTGATCAAACACCTCTGTAGCTAGCAGGGCATGTGGTCCTCAGGGGACTATAGGTCTATACATTCCCTGGCAGACCCTTGAACAGCACAGGTGAAGGTCAGCTGCTGCCTGCTATCTGTCACACGTATGTCACTCTTCTCTGATGCTGTTGACAACAAAGTTTTAAAATCTATACCGCATAAAATGTCCTGCCCCCAGCCAATCTACTACTAGCCTTTGTTGCCACCTGGCTGTACAACCCATGGGCAAGCAAAGTATGAACTGGTGAAGAGAAGGCACTCATTATTCAGCACTGCTCCGAGTCTTGGGACTGCTTGGCACACTTGAGGCAGAGACAGCAAATGCCTGTGAGTCTCAGCACAATCTGCAGCCCACTCAAAGGAGCCAGCACTTTCACCGTTGGGCTACAGAACATATGGTTATCCAAGAAACCCAGATGAATCCCATCTGGCTCCTTCAAACAGGAAGGTTTGTACACGGGGCCTTTTGTTAATTTAGCTGAGCCTGTCAGCTAGAAAGAGCCTTTGGAAACCCATCCATCAAGTCCTACCCCGAGCATATGGTGCTGAGCTCTGGAACATCCAGAATGAGGGAAGATGATGTGGAATGCCTTCAGGGGACCTACGCATTCTGTCCAGCAGAGAGAACAGCAGGAGCCCCAAGACCAGCACCCACTTCAGCTACAGGTTAGTGTGGTTGGCTCTCCTTGGAATCTACCGCCAGCTGCAGACTAGACATCTCTAAGAGAACACCCAGAAAGCCTTCCTGCTCCACAAATCTCAGGCTCGGGCCACAGAGTGCCCCTCCTCACCCACACTCTGCTCTTGGCTCACAGAACACACAGCAGTCCAGCATGAATCCCAGAGCCCAGCCTGCTGTCACATTCTAGTCTACCTGAGGGTCAGCCACTCAAACTAAAAGCCTGAGTTGTATCTGCAGACATTCTGTCAGTCCTCTTACATCCTGGGTCACCACTCAACACTGTGTCACTTTCTAAATACATCTCAAATTCAAAGTGCAGTGGTGGCCTGCAGGCCATGACCCAGCCTATGCTCTCCTTCTCTTGGTGCCTCGTGCCACCACTGGTTCTTCCTGGGCTTCTCCATGCAGCCACTGATACAGGTACTACCCAAGGCTTCTAGACTCTAAGTCTTAGACTTCTAGTCTAAGCCAGGCCATCAAAAACCCCCTCATCTTTTGTCACCTTCACCCACCACCTCACACAATCACCGCTAGCTTCTAAGAGCCCTATCTCTTCTGAGAACTGCTGTCAGGTGTAAGCAGTCTAGGGCTACATCTCCCACTGTGCATTCATCCTCTAGCCCTCCCGATGACAGGACCCTGTGACCAGGACTGCCTGCCATCTTCACCCACTTCTGCCACCTTGATCCAGTTCTAACTCTAAACACTCACTGAGCCATGTGCTCAAAGATACAATGTTCTGAACAGTGGGGCCGTAGTCCTAACTTGAACAAGACTATCGCTTCCTGTTCCTCAAGGAGGGGTTCAGCAGTGTCCCAGTTCCTAGAGAATACACAGGAACAGAGAACATAAAAGAACAAAGGGGCAGACATTGGCTTTCTTCAGCCTGTAGCAACTTTTCTCACTTCTATTTAAGTCTCCTGAAATGTTTTTTTCTTCCTTTTTTTGATTTCCCATTTTTTGATCAACTGAGACAGAGAAATACACTTCTATCCCAAACTTCAGGGTATTCGGGACAGCAAAGGCATTGATTCTGCCAGGATCTGGGAGGTAACAGGAAGCTGAGGGACTTGATGGAGCTGGTCACTTCCAGCTGGTTGCCATCATGAGCATCAGTGGGGCCAGGCCTACCTAAACTCTCATAGATAAACTTCTATCTGAAATCTCAAGGTGAAAAAACAAAACCACCAGGACAGTTTACTGCCCGAGATAGGGAAGCAATGGTTCTTATGACAGGAAGAGGCCTTCCTGTACACAATGAAATCAAAGACTAGCACAGCACAGGCGACTCTTGCTGGCTGTTCTGCTAGGTGTAATCAGAGACCTTCAGGAACTAATTACTGCCCAAATTCTGACGTGCAGATTCCAGCTTCATGGTTTAGCATCCAGGGTGGTCGGTCTCTTCTCCATGTCTAACACGGGCTCTTGGCTAACATTCCACTGAGAACTATCCCTGGCAGCCAGGCAGCAGGGTCACCGTGAGCTTGCTTCCTCTCACACTAACCCCCTCATAGCTGCCACTCCTGGGCCTGAGACGGAACAGGTCAGCAATTGCTTTTTCCTCCCTGTTACTTCAGCATAAAACCATTAGGAGTAAAATTACAAGTTTCACGATGAAAGAAAATCTAAATGTCAATGAACTCTGACAGTGGGTCTGAGAGCAAACCCGAGAGGGAATGAAGTCAGCCAAGGGTAAGAATATCAATGAAAAACAGCATTTTCTCACTGTGAAGAAGAAAAGGCCAGGGCTGGGGATATAGCCCAGTGGTAAAATGCTTAGTAGGCATGAGGTTTTAATGTTCAATTCCATTCTTAGCACTACAAAAAGAAAAAAGAAAAGAAAAGGTCATTTGCTGGGCTCTGGATCGGGCTGCGAGTCTTCAGTGAATCCCTTTCTAACCTCTCTAGGTTAGATGCCGCTTGCAGCTGCTCACCTGGGCCCTGCCTCAAGAACTTACCAGTTCCTCCCTCAGCTTGCCCAGAGTCTCAATCTGGTTGCTCCGTGTGCTCAGCATCATAGACAGCTTTTCCATGAGGATGTCATACTTGCTCCTCCTGCAAGAAACACCAGCCTGTCACCTGCTGGAGTCTAGCACTGAAGACCACCTGATCTTTAGAGATGACAATTCGTGTCCAAAGTTATGCTAGCAGTGTATAAACCAGACTCCAGAGCAGACACATCAATGCAACGATCTCTAACCGCCTCACCTTTTGATAGCACTTTAAAGGTTAGGGGCCTCTCAAGTTCTGCCTTCGGTGACACTTGGCCAAGAGTGGCGTGCCGACATGATGAAGGCTTTCCAAAACCCAGGTCTAAGGCTCGAAGCCTTTGTATGTCTGCTGCACTCCCTTCCCTCCGCCAAGCCCTCTCCTATTTCTACTCCTGGCTTCCCTGGTGTGACTGACCCGATCAATGCCCACTTCCTTTGTAGCATGAAGCTGGTGTATCTTGATAAATGTTTCTGAGATTGTGGCTTTCAAGGAAGCTAATGCCCATGTAGCCTGTGTCTGTGGAAGGGTGTGAGGCAGCATGGCTTGACTCCTTGTCCAAGGGGAAGAGAAAACACATGCATGGTACCCCAGTGAGGACAAGAATAAAGAAGAGATGGGTACTGCCCTTGGCTCTGGCACTTGGGAAGCATTGTCATGGCCACTTTACACAAGAGGAAATAGCAGTTTAGAGGTACAGGCACTCTGCCCAAGAAAGACGTAAAGGTAAAACAGAGGCGCTGACATACCCCCGGCACTCTCTCCTGTGGCTCAAATGCTGCCCTATGCATCCTCTCCAACCCTTCTGCTATCTAGGCTCCTGGTAAGTCCCAGGCCTCTGCTTGAGTAGGTCTTTGTTGCTGTTTTGGTTTTTGATACAGTCTCACTCTGTATCCAAGCTGGCATCAAATTCAGGATCTTCATGCCTTAGCCTTTCAAGTACTAGGATAACAGGTATGTGCCACCATGCTAGGCCAGTCACAGTTTGGCAATATACTTACTTCACTAATGTACAGTATGAGCCATTAAAATGTAAAATTGTAAAACATGATTCTCTCCAAAACACAGGCTGAGATGGCAGAGTTGGCAAGGTGGACTTGTGACATACATTCTGACAGTGTACAGGTGTGAAGGCACGCAGAATAACAGATGCCTGACAGGAATACAGGCATGAATTTTACTGGATGCCTAGTCTATAGTCTGCACCCGGTATCTACCTTATGTCAAGTCACACGTACTGCACTGAGTGTTAAAATCTGAAGTTACACTTACTCTGGAGTGCACACTTGCCTCTCTAGAGTGCATCTAGCCAAGGAGGGGAAAAAGCAGGTTCTGCCAATCAGCTAGAGGAGAGTCAGTTATGGTCTAGGGATGTGTCTGTCTGCTTTCCTGTTTTCCAAATGCCTCTTGGTACTGCCCACCTCTACCACAGAGTACTGGCGACCAAACTTAAGCATTTGAAGCTTATGCAACTTAGGGCTGCTTTTCTAGGTCTTGCTTGGCTATTACCTATCCTGGCTTTCACTTTTCTTATAAAGACTAGGCAGGCAGTACAACCCTTCCCCGTGTGCCCTTTCCAGGTTAATTACTCATTCCAACTGTAAAGAAGAATGAGAAAAAACGTGTTTGCTCACTCCCAGATTCTCTGGTCCTTAGAAGGGAAAATGTGTGGTGGTTTGGATAGGTGACCCTTATAGACTCATATGTTAGGGAGTGGCAATAGAAGGTATGCCTTGTTGGAATAGGTGTGGCCTGGTTGGAGGAGGTGTGTCATGGTGGAGGTGGCTTTCAGATCTCATATATGCTCAAGCCTAATCAGTAAGTCTCCTTCTGCTGCCTGCAGATTAAGATGTAGTACTCTTGGCTCCTTCTCCAGGACTGGCTACATACTGCTGTTTTCCTGCCACGACAATAATAAACTAAACCTTTGAACTGTAAGCCAGCCTTCCCAAAATATTTTCCTTTATAAGAATTGTTGTGGTCATGGTGCCTCTTCACAGCAATAGAAACCCTAAGACAATGTATTTGTTCTCACCAGCACTGTATACCAGTGAGACTATGATACCCAGCTAAAATGGCACCTTTCCATATTTTGACCATTTCTTATAACCCCACTGTGTGACCATATAGGGTAATTATTAGACTGTATGACTGAAATACATTCAATCTGAGATTGACAAAAATTCAACAACTTTGCCACTGTACCCTATCAAATTAGGTTTACTTCAAATTTCCTTCACTCTTCAACAAAATGTTAATTAACAGTTCCTATCATTGGGTAGTATTTTTCTTTCCTTTTTGTATAATTGCTAGGATTTCTAAATGAGCAAAATATACTTTCATCAGAAACACATATAAAATATTTTTTAAAAAAGCTTTAGCTTTTGGCCTCTGAGAATCTTAAAAGCACACGTAGTTACAACAGAAAAGTAACTAAGTATTTTCTCCCAGCCATACCTGTCCACATGAAACCGGTTAAGGAGTAGGAGGATGGAGTGTTGCTGGGCTCCAGTAGGTAATCGGATCACATGTGACTGCATTGTAATGAGCCCATTCTTGTTCAAAATTTTCCTGTGATAATGAAGCTTCCCAGCGTCAACCCTGCAGGAGAAGAGAGTGGTTACTTCACTTTTTTACTGGCAGCTTTATCCTTAAAATGTAGTTTCTCACTTGCACATGAATACAAGCATACACACTGCTTAGCCTGATAGCTTTAAGAGAAAAGTCACGAGAGGTAATGGCCTGAAACAAAAAGCCATGCCTTGGGGAAGACACAGCAGCAGGCCTTTGCATTTAGAGTGTAGTAAAAATGGCTGTGTAAATTAAAGTGACAACACTAGCCTAGCTCTTACTTGAAAGCGGTGGTGTGAAGGTCTCGCTGCAGCTCTCCTTGCCACCTGGATCGACCTAAGCGCTCCAGAATGCAGTAGGAGAAATCGGGAAGCTTCAGATCAGGGTCCCCCTCTAGGCCTATCAAGGCCCGGTACCGCATGTCCTGGGAAGCCACAATGATGAGCTTCTTACCCCACCTGCAAGCCACAATGCAATGCAGAATCAGTAAGTAAGGAAACCAAGGCACAAGAACCAGGGCCCTTTGTCATTTCATGAATGTCATGTCTGAGACATTCACAGAACCCCAGTTCTGCTTCACAAGTTCAGAGTCAGAACTGCTATAAGCTGACAGATAAGGCTATGCTTTCTTCCTGGCTCAACACACCAAGATACATTCATACGCCTCACCATCATAGAACTGACTATGCACACCTTTCAGTAGTCTGCCTTCTATCTACAAGGGCCTCCATCTTCACACAGCTTCATAGTTACTGTGTGGCTGTGGTTCTCATGGACTTTAGATAATTTCTGATCCCAGAGTCAGATCTCAGTTCAGCTGTCAGAACTGTATCAGAACTGTCAGGCCTTCCAGAAGATGTTATTCCCATCCCAACCACACCCAGATTCTTCAGAGTACTTAGTACTCTTGGCAACAGCCTTTATAATACTGTCTGTCTTCTTAAGTACTGTCACTGGAGGCAAGTTGTGACTTTGTTCACCTGGTGTAAACACAGCAGAGAAACAAACTAGAACAGAAGTTGGTATCAGGAAGAGGGCACTGTTGAGATGAACTTGACCATGAAGCTGCTATGCCTTGGACTGTTTTGAGGAAAATGGTGGAGGATTTTAGAGTTGTGGGCAGAATAGCTCTTGAGTGCTCTGAGTTTAATGAGCTGCTGTGGGAACCTGGAAGACAAGGCAAATAGCAATCCAGCCAATGGAGGCCTGACTTGTGAATTTCATAGGGAAGCCAAGATTATTGAGGCCATTCATATGATATTTGGATTAGGAGGCTGTGGAAGTAAAACCTTTGGTTTACCAGGACAACAGATGCTGGTTAACTGGTGCTGAGAATAAGCTATGATTTTAAGTAAGAAACCAACATCACTCAGGCAAAATCTTTTGGGGAGTTCTTTTCAGAGCAAACACACAGAAGAAGCAGTCCAGAGGGGGCCAAGGCTGCATCCCAAGCTGGAAGCTGACATCAATGTCTAAGAGTCTTCCACATGGTATTGTTTTAGAAGGCATGAGGAGGTCATGGAGAGCAGCTGAGGCTTTGTACTGTGGCAGAGCTAGAGTCTCCTTAAAAAGAGGCCTAGAGAGGCCACCAGTGAAGTTGTAGCCTCAGATGCACTAGAATGCTGAGGACAGAGGTCACAGACTTAAGCTGGCACACATGACACACTCAGAATCTCTGAAAAGGAAGGAGACCATTGGTGAAGTTGCAGTCTCAAGTAGAGTACTTTAGGGGCTGGAGAAACAACTCAATGGTTAAAAGCTCTTGCTGCTCTCACAGAAGATCTGAGCTTTGAGTTCCCAGCATCCTTTTGAAACTCCAGGGTATGTGATGCCCTCTTTTGATCTCCACCAACACCAGCTTTGTGTGTGTGTGTACACACTTTAGTTATTTTTTTAAAGAGTATGGTTTTCTGTGCTGGGGTGTCTGGGTCCATAGTATGTGTAATGTTTAATTTTTAATTTCAAGTGTCAATTTGACAGGGTTAGTTAGTAGCTAGAACATTATTGAAACACACCTTTGAAAGTGTCTATGAGGGCTTTTTTTGGGGATTAACTAAGTGGAGAAGACTTGCCCTGAACACTGTGGGCTGTACCATCCCCCAGGCATCCTGAATAAAAAGAAACAAGGAGAAAGCCAGTTGAGCACCAGCATCCATCTGTCTCATGATTTGTCAAGACGTGCACAGCCTCATACTCCTACAATGCATTCCTGAACATGAGGCACAAGCTGTACCCTCTTAAACCATGAGACAAAATAAATTCTTGCTAAGCGATTCTCTGCAAGGTCCTCTATCCCAGCAGTGACAAAGGCAGCTAACTCACTGTGTATCATCACACTACAGCCAACCCTCGCCTCTCGCTGCCTGGCCTATACCTGTGCTCTGAGCTGCTTTGTTCAGACCTTGGCCCAACCTCAGAGAGACCCAGCCCTCACTCACTGCTCGGCTCCAAGTGACTGAACTGGAGGACTGCCCTCTTCCGGATGAAAGTGACACCAAGGATTTACAGAGGCATGGCTTTTCATCCCTCTCCTCTGAAGCCACTTTGGCTCCTTTCTGTTCTGCTGTTTCCTAACATCTGGTCCTGAGGTCTCAGCAGCGCAAGTACTCTTTGCTTAGTCACAGTTTTCTATGCTCCTGCACCTACTGGATGATTTTGTTTCTCCAAGCAAACAACAGGAAAGAGGCTGTCTTTGTAACATGTGTGGTATAGCATGTGCCAAGTCTATACAGTCCATCCTGAAAGACTTAGACCTAAGCCTTTTCCTGCTGAAAACAGGCTTACTAAGAGAAACTTCAAGAGGCCAGCTGCGTAAATGACTGCAAACACAGGAACAGGCTTGTTTCTTACTCAATCTTGTTCCTCCTGTCAATACCTACCCTTTATTATAATCAGGCCAGCAGCTGTGTTAAGGACTGACTGCCATACCACCCTGGATGCTCCCAATTTCATCTGCATTAAGATTGCCCAGTCACTGGTCCCATGACTCCTGATACTGCACATTATTTTGTGACTGTGGCCATCATTTTGGTGAACAGATGCTGAACAGAGTATATGTTGCCAGGACAAATAAGTAAAAAACAATAATCTACCTTTAAAAAGTTCATAAGGGAAAAGCCAAAAAATGAACAAGCACATCATGGGATCTAACTCCAGACAGAATAGCTCTGGGCAGAAAGCTTCGGCAAAAGCATCAGTGGTCAGCAGTGGGAGCACAGCATGGAAACCTCTGGAGCCATCAGGGAGGCAGGTGGGAAGGAGAAGGGCAAGAAAGCAGGCTCTGCCCATTGACAGGGCAGGCTAGCTCTGGAAGACCAGAGGTGGCATGGCTGGTATGAAATGGCAGCAACCAGACAGTTAAGAGAGGTTCACAAGGTCAGCATGGCCGGAAACTCTCAATTTGATGCCTCAACTTCTAACCCAAGTAGGATGGCCTAACAGGAGAAGTAAACTACATGTGCTAACTCTGCCAAGCACCTGTGTGACTTAGAAGTTCAGTGTGAGCACAAAGAAGAGACTCTACCAGTGGGAAGCTGGTGGTCTCCTGGTAAGGGAAGAATGCTGCCAACAAACATGGAAAGTGACTTTGGCACAATTCAATGGCCTTGCTGCAAATGGTCTAATTTTGGAGACCCAAATGCCCTTAACTGTTCACCATGTCACGCTTTTCTCACAGTTAACTAACTGATAGTGCCTGGGCAGCCAAGATACTTAGTGAGGGGTGCGGATAAAGCTGGGATAGGTGCTGGGGTGAGGGCAGAACATTCTAAGCACACAGAACAGCACACACCTTTCCCTTCAGAAACAAGGGGGCCTGACAGGTTCCACATGAATTACAGGGAAAATAACCACTTGAGGGTGGCTAAGTGAGAGAGCTTGGCAGGCAGGGACAAGGACACAAGGGGCCGCTGGGCCATAGTGAACAGAACAGGTGGCAAATGAGAACAAGATCACTGGTGTGGAAGATGAGTGGCTGGCACCCAGCTTACCTGAAGGAAACTGTGCCCTATGCTGCTTATAAGAACCAGTCTTTCATAAAGACAAATTGTGTGGGTTTTTTAAGAGCTACTGGAAATCCATGTTTCTAGATGCTAGCAATGAAGTAATCTCTAAAATAAATACAACTTCAGTCTGGGCAAAGTTTGCCTGAGGGTGAGACGTGGCTAGTTCAAAACCCTGGCTGTGAGCAACTCAAAGACCATGCATCCATCACATCTCCATCTCAGGAAAACCTCCAGTCATTATACGAGGTAGAGGAGAGACCACACCAGTATGGTAAAGAGACTTCTGCATTACTGGAGACAAATTTAGAAAGGTAAGTCAGCAGGACATGACTGACAACTGAGTGTAGACATCTCAGAGAGAGGCAGCCTAGGAAGAGACCTAAGTTCCTGACTTAGCAGCCTGGTTCATGAGAATGCCTCTGCACAGGACAAAGATGAGAGGGGGAAGCAGGTTTGAGATGGAGGAAAACGACCACCAGGACATATGAGGGGCTCATAACTGAAACACTACATGAGACACCTGGGGGAAGCTAACACTTGACAGGGTGGGAGGAACAGGGAACTCACCAAAAAGCTGAGGAGGATCAGGAAAAAAACAAAAATACAGGAAGTTCAGGGGGCAATGCTCCATCTCAGGGATTAAGGGCTTGCTGACTGGGATCTTAAAAGTTAAAGTGTCAGACAGGAGTCAGATCTCCAGGAAGCAGAAGTAAAAGGGAGGGGAAGAGGGACACAGAAAACCTGGTGTCTCCTCCAAGAATTACCTGCTGAAGGCTTCTACCATTGTACATCGAGGCTGCAAACACTTGCTCCTGATGCTACTGGTGATGTCCTTTCTCTCCTTAAAGTATCGGCAGGAGCCCTGGATGCCATCCTTGTTCTCTAAGATCATGTGAATGGGGTAGACATCCTCCAGAGTGACCGGGTCCCTCCTCGACTCCAAAATCCCAGTTTCCAAGTCGATTTCTTCATACCTAGGGAGGAAAATACACACGTTAAAGACTCCAACCCCGCTTCAGCAATGACATGCACCTGGCATCTTCTGCCAAGTTCCAAAGAGACCAGAGGTAAGACCAGGGAAGGTTACTCAGTCTTGTCTCTCACAAGTGCAGCCGTTTTCTTAAGACAGTTATTCTCTGCAGCCTGGACTGCTCCTGCATCAGCTTCCGGAGTACGAGGACTACAAGCCAGCACCACCATGCCTGGCCTACAGTCATCCTGACAAGCAGGTTTTTGCCTTTCTGTTGAGATAGGGTCTCCTGGGCAAGCTTGAGCTGGATACATAGCCAAGAATGATCTTGAAGCCTTGATCCTCCTGCTTTACCTTCTGCATGCTGGAATCACAGGTGGAATTCCACCATACCTGCTTTATACAGTTCTAAGACTTAAATCCATGGAGCTATATATACCTCCAGCCCAGGTTTTTATCTATTTCAGAAAAGAAAAGGAAAGAAAAGAAAAACAAAACTCCTTTCTAGGATCCAAACACATCCACAATCAGAGACTGGATCCACCCTGCTGGCCAGAGCCTTTTTCTTTCCCTCCAGATCAAGTTTCTGGTCTCTAGATCACCAAGGATGTCCTCCTCTGACAGCCTTCTCTCTTTAGTCATCTCTCCAGTTCCCTTATCCACTTTTATGGTTTTGATATTTGCCTGCATGCAAACAATTCTCATCTTTGAAGGCCTAGGCTTGTGTTTTGTTTTGTGGTTGTGGGATGGAACTTGGGAGCCTTGCCCACACTAGCCAAGCCATAGATATCCCAAGCCCCTTGGTTCCTCTTCCTCCCCCTCCCCTCCCCCAACAATTCAATGTCTTCTGCAGTCTACCAAGCATCTCAAATTCCATGAGCTCAAAGAGGCCTGTCTCTCCCCCCTGCCCCCCAACCCCCAGCAAATCCCTGGAGCCAAGCACACTGGCTCAGCTGCCTCTTATCAGCCGGCATCTATGAGTTTCCTTCTTTCAGCGGGTGAATCAAGGTAAGGTACTGTTTGCCTTTGGAGCCTGGCTAGCGTCCTTCTCTAGTGTAACTGAGACGCCACATCTGTACTTTTAAAATTTGTAGAAAACTGTTGTCCCTTCTGTGAACTTTGTCCTATATAACCATCAATTTCCCAGCACACACTGTGGCCTGCTCTTTCCTTCTCCACCCACACTTTAATCTTGGTTGAAGGTGCAGTCTCCTCTATCCAGCCTTGAAATGTAGGTGTAGTTTCAGGAGGTGTCCAATCACAACACTCTCCTGGGGATGATCTCTTCATTACCAAGTGCCCAGAATGATTCACAAACGTCTAGCCCAGCCCCTCCCCCTGGCTGCTTTACCCACCAGCATTCTCTCCTTACTAAACAGAACCTCTTATACTCAAAGGAGACTGGAGATGCAGTTAGCAACTCCCCTAGACTCACCCAATGCTCTTCCCCACCAACTCTGGGGAGGGGATTAGTGTTCATTCAGGTTGTTTCAGCAGCAGACACCAAGTACACAGACTTTCACTTCTGTCTTTCCACACTCCATAGCACCAGACACCAAATTCTCTGGACTGTCTTACTAACATGCTTTTTTTTTTTCTTATTTGTAATTAATTAATTAACTAGGTATTTCAAGAATGAGGTTCTCTGTGTAGCCCTGGCTGTCCTGCTCACTCTGTAGACCTGGCTGGCCTCAACCTCAAAGATCGCCTGCCTCTGCCCAAAGTCATGTGCTGCCATCACGATTAGACTGTCTTTTTTTTGGGGGGGTGGGGGTGGCAGGGGGGAATTCGAGGCAGGGTTTCTCTGTATAGCCCTGGCTGTCCTGGAACTCACTCTGTAGACCAGGCTGGCCTCGAACTCAAAACTGCACCTGCCTCTGCCTCCCAAGTGGGATTAAAGGCGTGCATCACCACTGCCTTTTAATAATCACCATATAACTGGAGCTGGCCTTGATTTCAGACCCTCCTGCTGGAGTCTGCCTGCAGGGAGTACAGGTGTGTGCTACTAGGCCAGGCTACCTGGGATGTCTTGATCCTATGCTTTCTTTATTCCCATCCCCACCAGGATAAACCAGTCCCTGACTGGTTGTGACTCTCAGCTTCACTGTCACCAGCCTCACTCCCCCTCCGGAGACTTCCCTCTGTCTTTATAGTAAAGGACAGCTTCATCAAGTGGACTAGATGATCACAGGTTCTTTCTCAGACAGTTTAGTCAAGGGCAGAGTAGATCCTGGACCTAAATTTCCTGGAATCCTAGTGGATGCCCACTTCACCCCCTGAGCCTCCTCTTCAGGGTGTTGTAAAACTTTCCACGCTCCCTGCTTCCAAGCGTACTCTTCAGGCGCACGCAGTTCACTTCTCTCCCGTTAAGCTATTCTACTTGGTGTTGCTTGTTCAGAGCACTCTGCCAAGTGGCCGCCTAAATCTAAACTTATCTGGTTCATTATTACCTCTAGAACCTCCTCTGACCTTCATAATATAGCTTAAGAGTTCCAACTTGCAGGGCATGGTAGGGCATGCCTGTAACCCAAGTGCTAGAGTGCAGAGGCAAGCGGGTATGATATGAAATCACACTGAACTGTATTGTCAGCTCTTTCTTCTTTTTTTTTTCTTTTTTTCTCTTTTCTTTTTTTTTTTTGGTTTTTCGAGACAGGGTTTCTCTGTGTAGCCTTGGCCTCGAACTCAGAAATCCGCCTGCCTCTGCCTCGCAAGTGCTGGGATTAAAGGCGTGTAACACCAAGACCAGCTCGTCAGCCCTTTCTTAACAAAAACTTGTACAGGGGAGTAAGGGGTGGGCTGAGGCTAAGGGCAGAGCATGCAAGGAGCTGGATTCTGCTCCTGGAGAAGGACAGATAGGAGAAGGGAAAAGTGCATTTAGCAATCCCTGAATCCTGTACTTAACCTAAGGTTAATCCCTTAACCTCTCGGCGTCAGTTTCCTCCTCTGTAAAATGAAAAGACAATAGTGTCTCGCTCAGTGTCGCGGAACTGAGTTCTGTCGCTTCCAGAACTGGGTCTTGGAACCCACCTATGGGAAGCGCCCAGTCCACCTCGGCTACTCTTTCACTGCTATTCGGGGCTATGCAGACCTCCAGTGAGCTGCCTTAGCTTTCGGAACGAACGCTCCCTAAAGGTCCCTGAAGGACCTCACCTAGTCCCACTTTTTAACCACTTTCCTACTCCCGTCCTATCACCCAACTTAAAGGAACTCTTTAGACTCGCTCCTTTAACACACTGGGAAACAGTTCCGTCACAGCGGATACCCCATCCCCCAGCTCATCTACTCCGGCCTGCTAGGGCGCAGAGCTCAGGTTTGCTCGCCTCCCGCGCCCATCCCCCACGTCCCACGGTCCCCGTTCTGCATCGCACCATCCTGCCCCGCTCCAGGCTCTCAGCCCTCGCCCCACCCCTGGTGGCTGACCGGTCTTGGAGCTGCAGGTCAGGTCTCTCTCGCGGCTCCTCGTAGAAACTGATGCCCGGGTGCGTGGCTAAAGCCCGCCACAAAAACTCCTGCGTGTAGGGTTCCAGAGGCAATGGGAAGGCAGGCGAGCGGGATTCCAGGCGGCTCCACAGCGCGGGCAGGCACAGGCCGTCGAGCCCCTCCAGGGCCACCTCGTCCAACAACGACTCGAGCGCGTCCATGGCCGCTTCAGTTAGCAGCGCCCGGGGCGCCTGCGCACCTCGCCGCCGAGGCCAGGGCCCAATGCGCCTGCGTACAGCGATCCGAGGCCTAGGGAGGACTGATGGGGAGTCCCAGCGCTCCGCCGTGACGTCACGCTACCCGAGGGCGGGCTCAATGATCAGAGTTCCTCCTCCATTGGTCCGGAACCCCGTAGTAACCAGGGGAACTGCAAACACTGTCAGGGCCGCTTCCGGTTCGGGAGGCCGGAACCGCCGCCTCTAGGGATGGACGGTTAGTGTCCGTGGGCCCCGCCGGGAGGTTGGGCGGCCGTCCCTCATCCCTCGGAGGTGTCTCAGGGAGGAACGCCTAGCCACAGGGACCCCGGCCCAGGATGGTGTCCAGCCTGAGGGGAAGGTTCTGGCGGTGCGGGATGGGGACCACGGCTGGGAGTGGTTTTGTAGGAGTCCCTCTCTCAGACTTAGGGAGGGGGGACGGGGAAGAGATTGGCGCGGGGGAGGCGTGAGGAGGATTGCGGGGGTCCTGGGATGGGCGATGGGAATGTCGAAGTTGGTTGGCGGTAAGCGTGTCCCTTGGGAGTACGTTTGTCAGCTCCTGGCATCAGGAGTGGAGGGAAAGGGCTGGGAAGAGTTTTATGTGCTTCGGTATTGTTGATAACTCACGTGAACTGAGTACTGTTCGGTGCCAGGGTTTCTGTAGCTACTGACAAGTGCAAACGTTTCACAGCAGTCCTTTGGGATAGTCACTTATTTTACAGGCGAGGGAGCTGAGGCTCAGACAAGGCAGGCCACTTTGCCTGGCCAAAGTCAAATAGCTAATCAAGAGACAGCATGAGTAAGACTCCTGGACGATGGGAGTTTAAAATCTGAAAAAAAAAAATATTTTAGAAGCCTTCCATTCCAGAGCTTGCCAGTGCACATGTCTACGGGAGCAAGTTTGGTGGGCTGTGACTGATAAACCAGTTGCCAATCTGTACAGAAGCAGATTGTTTTTAGGAGCAAGTCTCAAACTATGATAGCCAGTTAGTTAGTCAGTCGTAAGGCTAAAGGCAGCCTGGTTAGAATCACTGTGGACACTCAGGCGCTCCCTGGGAATAGCTGTTCTGATATCCAGCTTTTCAGATGGGAACACTGATGTCTGAGGAGACTGGAAGGGTCTGTGCTGCTTCACAGTTCATTACTGCCCCTTCCTTCTGCATTGCTGTGAAAGCCAGTGGATGTAGCATGGAAAGACATGTTACCATCGAATGTGTTACATCTGCTTAAAGGGTGCCTTTGTCCTTTGTCCTCGAGGCACTATAAAAAAATGCGTTTTATCAGTTTGCCCTGTCCTGCTGTCGAACAGTGGTTCTTAAAATCTAGGAGTCCTTGGACTCCTTTAAGCCTTTCCTTTACAAGACCTTTAAGCAATATAAGTGTGTATTATATCTGTGATGCTGCCACATAAATGCAAAATTTCAAGACATTTATTCACTTAGAACGAACCTCAGGCCAAGAGCGGTGGTGCATGCCTCTTCCCCAGCCCTCAGGACATCTCTGTGAGGATGACCTCTTCTACAAAGTGAGTGCCAGGTCAGCCAAAGCTAAGCTACTTGGGGAGGCCCTGTCTCTAAACAAACAAGAAACAGGAAACTCTTACTCCTGAACTTAGATCTTTTAAGTGAAGATAGCTGTGTGTACCCCTCCTCCAAATAGGAAAAAAAAAAAAAAAAAGTAATAGCTTTCTATTTCCTCTCTCCCTTTCTTTCCCTTCTTGATTTTGTGATTTTGTTTTGTTTTGGGACAGGGTCTAATGTAACTCAGTCTAGTTTCAAACTTGCTGTGTAGACAAGGATGAATCGGAGTTCCCGATCCTCGTGCCTTAGCCTCCTGGGTGCTGGGATTACATGCAAATGCTGTCATGCCATTTAACTGGCTTTCTCCTTTTCTTTCCTTTTACCTTTTTTTTTTTCCCCTTCCCTTTGGTTTTTCAAGACAGGGTTTCTCTGTGTAGCCCTGGCTGTCCAGGACTCTGTCCTCACTCTGTAGACCAGGCTGGCCTCAAACTCAGAAATCCTCCTGCTTCTGCCTCCCAAATGCTGGGATTAAAGGTGTGTACCACCACTGCCCGGCTTTCCTTCTGTTTTAGGGCTAGGGATTAAACCCCTGATCTCACTTGTTCTAGGCAATTGCCCCAGGCTGAGCTGTATACCAAGTGGCTGTCCCACCCCTTTTAAGACAAAGTGTCAGTAAATTGCTTGGACTAGCTTTGAACTTTTGAACCTCTTGCTTCAGGCTCCTGATTACAATTATTGGCATGATAACTATACATGGCTTATTTTACATTTTCTCCAATCTCCATGTCTAGCTTAATAGGAAATATGTAAGCCAGATGCATGTGGGGACTGCATGCCTGTTATCCCAGCATGTGGAGGCTGAGGCTTCCAGGCCAGTTTGACCTACATAGTGAGATCTTGTCTCAGAGAGCCAACAGGAGGAAGCTGACCTCCTGTACTCTAGGATCCTAACTTCTACAAGAGCTATGCTATTTTGGCTAATGAATTTGAACAGATGGTCCCATACATAAGTGGATGGGGAAATGAATGGCACTACCTCTTCAGATAGCTGTAGACACTTTGGCAGTACATCAAAACTTAGCAAGTGACAGTTTCTAGAAGGTTAATCATAATGAGGTTAGTGAACTTGGGACTCGTATAATCAATTCCATTTGTCTGTCATGCCCTTTGATCTATGGGCTATTTTCCCCATATTCAATTTTATAGCTTCGGCTATTGGTCATTTGGAAAAAGCTGGCTCAGTAACATTCAAATCCTCTAGATGGTGACATTAGAAATTATCTGGTATCAAAGAAAGAAAGGGAGAACAAGAAAAAATTACTTAGGAGTTTCACACCTGTAATCCTGGCACTTGGGAGCCAGAGACAGGAAAAGCCCAAGTTTGAGGCCATCCTGGGTTACAGAGAAAGTAAAAAATTTTTTTATCTCAAAAGACCCAGAATAATGAGTCATATTATTACTGTCACCATCGTCTCTGTTTTGTAAGAAAGAGATTAAACCCCTGGAAAGCACAAAGCACTGACAGCACCTTGCTATGTCCCTTCCCTTCCCTTGAAAACTGGTTTTATCATTGGCAACAAATAGTCGTTTCCCTGGTGACAGGCTCATTCCATTTGTGTCTGAGAAAATAGCTGCCAAATCCTCAAATCAAGAGAGTCAATTTGTGTCTTGTTTATAAAAGTAAAAATGATATTCTCTACAAGATACTATTAGTGCATCTGGTAACTTCCATCATTTCCTGGTGCTTCTGGGACGAACTGTTGTTCTTGACTTGTAACAGAATTTCTTGATGCATACTTCCTTTTTTTTTCACATGAAATATTAAAATGATACATTTGGGCCGAGAGTTTAGAAAATAATTATTTGCTGTTTTTGAGACAGAGCCTCATTATGCAACTCTGGCTGTCCTGGAAGCTCATTATGTAGACCAACCTGACCTTGAACTCACAGAGATATTCTTATTTGTGCCTCTTAAATGCTGGGATTAAAAGTGTGTACAGCGTCACCTGGCTAATGGGTGAAAATTATCCTGCATTTGTTTGCTTGTGTCACAAAGTACGTATCAGTAAGGAAACAGCCATTTATACTGTTTGAAACTGTGGCTTGGATTCCGGCTAAAGGCATCTTTGCTTATTTTTGTTTTGCCCTGTCAGTCAGAATGCAGCACAGAAGTTGCAGTGTTGTGGTGAAATCACTTTGCATTCGTAGCCCCTCCATTGCCCAGGATCTGTGGACACACGTTGAGATGACTCGTTACAGGATGTTTTGAGAAGTGACTTGGTCACTTCTGCTGCCTCCGCACCTCTGCACTCCTAGAGCATGATTATAGCCGCAGAGGAATCTGCATTTTAAGCTAGGATGCATGAGGAGTACTTTAGGAAAGTATTTGCCCTAAGATTAGACTTAACCTTAAGACATTCTCTTTTCCAATCTAATTTTTATTTTGTTTAAATGTGTAAGGGCCTGTGTGTCCTGGCGTGCTCGTGGGACCACCATGAAGGTCAGGGATCCAAGACGCTCACTATGTAGCTAGCCATGGCTGGCCCTAAGTTCACTATGTAGACCAAGTTAGCTTCAACTTGCCTGCCTCTGCCTCCCTCGTGCTGTTGTACCTGGAATTTTTGGTTGTTTTGTTTTGTTTTGTTTTTTCGAGACAGGGTTTCTCTATATTGCCCTGGCTGTCCTGAAACTCACTCTGTAGACGAGGCTGGCCTCAAACTCAGAAATTCGCCTGCCTCTGCCTCCCAAGTGCTGGGATTAAAGGCGTGCACCGCCACCACCCGGCTGTACCTGGAATTTTTACACCTAATCATTATAGACCTGTGTCTGATCTGTTGTTGAAGAGCAGCATGTTGTAAGTGAATTGTGATTCTAGCCAACTAGGTAAGCCAGTGGCCTGATTAGAAAACCATTTGCTTCCTGAACCCATAGTTTAAATGTCTAACAAGTCTCCCCAAGCTGGGCTGTGCTTTATTCTGCAGTTTGCCCTGCCTTCTTTTATCTGGCCTGTGGGTTTGGTTGAGGCTGTCCTGTTTTGTTAGTTTAGGTGATGCTCCTAGATTTGGTCTAAGTAGCTCTCGACTGCCATCTCAACTGTGCCATCTCTGAGTCTGTTTTTCTGTCAATGAGATGCATATGATGGTGAAATATTTCTAGACCAGGTGTGGGGATGCACACTATAATCTCAGCGGAATTGTGAGTTCAAGCCTAGGCTAATAGTGCCCTACCACCCATTCCCATCCCCCACCTCTGTCTCTAACAAGGAAAACAAAGAATTCGTAGTGGTAGCTGGTGGGATTGGTGCCTGCAGATGGACAGACTACTTGCACACTGTTGCTGAAGAGAACGGGCATTCTCTCTTCCACTTTACCTTCCCCTTCTCCCTCTCCCTCTCTCCCTAAGATTAGGTCTCCTGTAGTCTATTCTGACCTGGAACTAGAATTGTAAGGGAAGATGACCTTGAACCCCTGATCCACCAGCAGTCTCCAACACATCTTTGTAACTAGTGTACTCTTTGTTCAGAAGAAATTTGTTTCCTGTTTTTGTTTTGTTTGTTTTTAATGCTCATGAAGGTAAATGGCCTTGCAAGCAAGCATCCTCTGCCTATGAAAATGCTCGTCTTTGTATTAAAGTCAAAATTTCTCCAGTGAGATGGTTAAGGAAAAAAAACAATTGTTCTCGGTCTTTGGGGGACATGATAATTAGAGAACAGCTAACCCCATCAGTGCCATTAGGAAGGATTTTAAAGTTGGTTCATTTGTCTTTGCTGCCCTGGAAGCAAATATTCAACATTTCCCCTGTTGATACCAATCGTTTGCTTAGCAAACTTTCTTAAAGATTAATAATGTCAAGTTGAAATTTTGCCTAGCTTGTCTAGATGATCCCAAAAATCAGAGCAGGCAGTGATGAGCCAGGAGGCTCTCCTGTGAGCGCACTGCCAGTCACCGGGGCAGGAGTTCGGGTCTTGTGTGGGTGCCCGGTTCCTAGGGATGTTTCTGTTTTTCTTGTTAATTAAAGCAAGCATGAGATCACCAGAAGACTGGTCTGCAGCTGGCAAAATAAATATGTGCCTTCTGTGCCGCGTGTCTGCTCTCTTCTTTGCTTCCTGCTTCTTTCAGGTGCCTTTTCTCTTATATCCCAGTATTTACTCTACCCTATCACTTTAGCTTCTAGGAACTTGGCAGATGTGTTCTGCTTGTTTTTATGGCATTTATGGCAGTGATTCAACATCAGTGTTTGTGCAGCAGGATCTAGAGATGGCAAAATAAGTAAGACTGAATTCCATTGAGAAGTATGTGGGGATTCATTTACAATTCTCTCTCTCTGGATAGTGTCTCATGGCATATGGCTGGCTTTGAACTTACTGCACAGTGAGGATGACTTTAAACTCCTGATTCTCCAGCCTCAATTCTCCAGGTTGAGGTACATACCATCTTTCTTAGCTTTGTTGTCAAATTTTCAGATTTCCCCCACCCCAACCAACCCCAGGGGCTCAGTATCAGCATGTGCTAGACACTGGGTTTCCTCCCTAGAACCACAAAAAGGGAAATTAAAACCAAACAAAACAGATAGAATCTTTTCCGTAAAGGTGATTTTTTTTAAAAAAGGATGTTGCTTTAAAAAAAAAAAAAATGTGTGCTGGGCGTGGTGGCGCACGCCTTTAATCCCAGCACTCGGGAGGCAGAGGCAGGCGGATTTCTGAGTTGGAGGCCAGCCTGGTCTACAAAGTGAGTGCCAGGACAGCCAGGGCTACACAGAGAAACCCTGTCTCGAAAAACCAAAAAAAAAAAAAAAAAAAAAAAAAAAAAAAAAATGTGTGTGTGTGTAAGAGAGAGAGAGAGAGACTGAGAGAGACAGAGAGACAGCACTCGTGGAGTCAAGACAACTGGGCAGGGGGGAGGTGTCTCTCTTACCATGAAAAATAAAAAGTCAGGTATCAGGCTTGACAGTGAGCGCTTTACCCACTGAGCCACCTCACTGGACTAATGCTCAGTCTTAAATGGAGATGTAAGGGTGAAGAATGTCTCAAAGGCTGAAAGCACTTGTTGCTCTTCCAGAGAGTTTGGTTCCCAGCACCTGTGTTGGGTGGAGTCACCTCCCATTACTCCAGTTCCAGGGATCTGGCACTATTTTCTGGCCTCTGCTAGCACCTGAAGATACATGGTATGCACAGACATATGTGTAAATAAAAAATAAAAAGGATATGCAGCAAATCAGCTGGTAGCCGTTGCCTTGTAAGTGTAAGAGTCTAGGTTTAATTCCCCAAACCCACATAAAATGCTGGTGGCATAGATCCCTAGGGCTTGCTGCCCAGCCAACCTAGCATTCTCAGTGAGCTCCACTGTCTGGAAAGAAAGGTGGGTGGGGCTGGTGAGATGGCTCAGCAAAAGACAACTGCTGCCAAGCATGGCAACCTGAGTTTGATCTTTAGGACCCACATGGTAGAAGAGAACTTACTGTAGTAAGTTGTTCTTTGCTTTCCATGTGTAAACACACAAACGTATATACACAAAATAAATAGAAACGTAGTTTAAAAGAAAGATGGACAGCATCTGAGGAAAGACTCTGAGATTGACCTCCGGCCTGCAGATGCAGGTGCACACACATGCACCCACACATGCAAACAGGCACATACAAGAAGTAGCAGATGGATTCTGCATCTCCAAGGCTGCAGAGTAACACTGGAATCAGTCATCCAACAGACGTGCTTATTTGGCTTGTAATGTTTTTATATTCTTGCAGTATTTGTCAGCATTGAAAAATGGGGAAGTTTCTCAACAACGTATTGGGGTGCTTTGAATATCAAGAGGCTGATGACACTGGACTGGGATTCTGCATGAGAATTACCTGAGAGTTGTCCTTTCCAGTGTCACCTAGGGACCTCATGTCTCTCACTTGCTTGAGACCCCAGCAGCTGTAGTCACAGTCCTGCTACCCTATGGCTGTGAACACCTTTGGAGTGTTGCATTTATATTATGCTATAAATAGTACCTGAAAAAAGATAAGATAGTTTCTGCCCTGATGAACTCACAGGCTGTGAGAAAGCTAGACAAATGAATGATGTCAGTTCACCATAGGAGTCTAGGGGAGAGCAAAGACCATCTCTCTTCCCAAAGCATTTTGCCCCACTGCTTGCTTTTGTAAATAAAGTTTTATTGGAACACAACTCTGCCCAGTCCTATCCATATCATGAATGGCTGCTCTATCATGATGCAATGGCAGGGTTGACTGGTTTTAGCAGAGAATATATTGTCTATGGAGCCAAAATAACTTACTGTCTGGCCCTGTCCAGAGCCAGTTTGCCAGCTGCTGCCATAGAGGATCCAATCTGATTTAATTCCTAGATGGCTCAATGTGTCACTGTGAAACCTAGAAGGCTGTAGAACAGTGAGTGGCTTTAGCAAACTGTGCTGTGGAATGTCGCCAGCTTCTCCACCATGAAGTGAGGGAAGAAGCGCCCCTGGGGAAGCTCCCCTGTGGAGCTAACTCTATGCTCAGTTTAACTGGCTTTGCACTCACAGGGGGCGGCCCTCTGCCTCTGTTCCCAAGTAGGAGAGAGTTGTTGAGAAGGAACAAGGAGCTAGTTCTAAGTACTTTAAAAATGAGAAGCTAATGACTGCCAGGTAAGCAGAGTGGCATACACTGTCTCACAACACAGGAGGCTGAGGCAGGAGAGTCTTGAGTTTCTGATCAGCCTGGGCTACATAGCCATATTCATCTCAAAAGCAAAACAAAAGAAGTATGAACTCCCAGTGTCTTGTGGGGATTTGAAAAGCCTGGCCCATGTAGCCACAAGTGACCTATGGATGTGTCACCTTATTTGGAAAATTTCTTCAGCCCCCAACTACCTTGAGACATCCACTCCTGCCCAGAGGTTTTATACTGGGCTGTATTGGGCTCATAGCTATATTTTCTCATTCAAAATTGATTCCATATGAATTCCTGGATGTTCCATTCTCATAATGAGGGGCTTTGGGTACACTGAGCCTGCCTTGTTACTCGGGCTCAGTTCTCTAGTGATGAACAGTAGTATTTTAGGATTTTGTTGCAGTGAAGAGACACCATGACCATAGATGGCAATGACAACTCTTATAAAGGAAAACACTTAATTGGGGCTGGCTTAGAGTTTCAGAGGTACAGCCCATTATTATGGCAGGAAGCATGGCAGCATACAAGCAGATACGGTGTTGGAGAAAGAGCTGAAGAATTCTACATCTTTATCCAAAGGCAGCAAGGAGAGACTGTTCTGCACCCAGCATAGCTGGAACACAGGAGACCTCTATGCCTGCCCCCACACTTCCTCCAACAAGACCACATCTACTCTAACAATGCCACACCTCCTAATAATGCCATTTCCTATGGCCAAGCATTCAAACAGGAGTATATGAGGGTTGTACCTATTTAAACTACATGTGCCTGCCCCGTTAACTGCCCCGTTGGATATGTGCTGATAGAGCAGCTGTAACAGAAACCTTGGCCATGCAAACCTCTGCCTGGAATCCTCTGAGCACTAAGACCTTCTGGCTGGTGGCAGCAGCCTTCAAGAGCACACGTTTCATGACACATATAGGCCCTCCCTGTAGGCACCTGAGATTTCCCTTGAGCCACCCCAGGCATCTGTCCACTCTGGAGCAAGTCACATTCTTTCCCAGCTTTCTGCCTTGCCTGTGCTACATTCCTAGCCAGCTACACCCTTTCAAGTCACTCCCACTGTGGTGATAGGCCCTGGCATGCAAAACTACCTCTTCCTGTTGAGGCTTCCCACCAGGCTGTAGCAAGGCTGTAGCAAGACTGGCGTCATGCCTTATTCCCAGTGGAAGTGGAGACCCACTTTGGTGTTATATGCTGAGGCCTAGCAAACAGATGTTTTCTGGATTATCAGTGTAACCTGGGAGAGAAGCTGAAAGAAACTTAATGGCTCTATTCCAGAGTTCCATTTTTGGGGTCTTGAATTGTCTTAGTGCTCAGAGGATTCCAGGCAGGGGTCACAAATTGTGAGGTCCGCATGGCCAAGGTTTCTGTTACAGCTGCTCTGTTAGAGCCTTGTGACTCCCAAGCCTGCTCTGCATACTCTGGAATCCTCACTTTATTTTTTTATTTTTTGTGAAGACCTGCTTGCTAGTTTCACAGAGCATGTGATTTCCTCTGTATATAAAACAGAACTGAGCATGCTACTGCTGAGCTTGGCATGGTGGTGCAGGTCTATAATCCCAGTGTAGAAGGTGGAAGCAGAAGGATTGGGAGTTCAAGGTCAGTCTAGGCTGCATGAGGACCTGTCTAAAACAATAACAAAACAACACCAATAACAACAAACCCCAAGAATTACCCTCCCAAACACACAAAACCCACACTAACAATATCTCCCTATTACAAGAATTATTTATAAGAATTATATATGTGCAAAGACCAAGGCAAAAGTCTAGCATGTGAAGTACATTTGTGTTAGCTTCATCAGTAATGATTTTGCTCTCTTGATCAATTATTCTGACATGTGAGCCTTTGCTTTTCTGAAACTTTGCTGAAGGGGACAATCCCCTAGACTTTGGACTTGACCACAGCTGCAGGGAGCTAACCAGGAAAGGTAAGAGTAGGAACAGGAGGGCCCCATCTGGCAGCTTCTGCTCTTGACTCCTGAGAACTTTGCCTGGCAGGATGACAGGCCTTGCACCACTACATCTTTCAGTTTTCACAAGAGTACAGAACTTGGGATTTTAAGATGTAATATCTCCAAAGTTTTAACCATTGGCTGAAAAGATAGTATATTTAAAAACAAAAAATAAAAAACAACAACAACAAAAAAACCATTGTGGTGACTAGACAAACATCCATGCCCAGATTCAGCTGCTGAGAGATTCTTGGATATAGCCTGACCATTGTTATTTATCCGCTGTGGAGGTTTGCTTACAGCCCAGGGAAGCTGAGGGTCTGATACTGGTGACTTCCAGGGATGGGGCAGTACCCAGGCTGTTTCAGCCTGGCCCCCTAACTCGTCAGATATCTCTAGTTATGAACTCTGCCTCTGCATTTCTTGTTTTATGCTTGCAAAAGCAAGCTATAAAAACCCATAAAAGAGGGTCAAGCCTCCCCTCCCTCTGTGGGCGCTCCACCTCTCCCACCATGCTTCTAACACAGAGCAAGTGGGGCTGAGCATGTGAGTTGGACTGGGATATATGTACAAAAAAAATAGCTAGCTCCTCCATCGCACAGCACTGTGCACTCTGTGTGTAGCAACTGAGAGGGATCCTGGGCATTTGCCGGATGCTCAGCAGAATCGGCTGTGGTGGCACACAACTGCAGCCTCAGATGTTTGGGGGGCTGAGGCAGGAAGATTTTGATTTCAAACCCAGTTGGGCTTCACAAGACTAAACAAAATCAAACAAAGGTCCTTGAAAAGATGTCTGGCAGGCAGGCAGGCACCTTTTCATCAGGATTCTTTAGGTGCTCATGTACTTTTCAAGGCAGTTGACCAGATCATTTGGGGGTCACCTTGTCTTGTGTGGTGGCAAGCCCAGAGATGAAAGGGGTCAGCTGGTTTATAAGAGAGTGGATTCAGTAACATGTGACCCACATAGAGATAGACCAGATCCATTTCAGCCTGGGAAGCCTGTTTTCACAGAAGCCATTGGTACAGTATAGAAGTGTGGGGCTTTTTCCTTATTAATTTCCCAGTGGTTTTCAGAGGAATATCAAGCACATTCAATCATATTCCATTTCACCACACTAGAAAGTGTTGGGAGATGGGTAGGAGGATTTGGAAAATGTCAGGGCCAGAAAGCACTTCTCATAGAAGATGATCATGTCCCTCCCAGCATTATCCCTCCCTTCCAGAAACATCTGCAGATGCCTACAGGCTAGGCACTATTCCAAGCACAAGAATTGAGTTTTCATAAAGCCCCATGGCAACCTTGGTGAAAGAGACAGACCATGAACACATAAGTGAAGAGGAGCTGGGTACACACCCTTTGTCCTACCAGTGAAAAGGCAGAGGCGGGTAGATCTTTGTGAGTTCAAGGCCAGCCTGGTCTACTTAGCAAGTTCCAGGACTGCTAGGACTGCAGTCTCAAAAAATAGTGGGAGATTATGGTAGGATAGAAGAGTCTGTTCCTTTGAACTGAAAGCTAATTTGATAAAGGGGAGCTGAATAAGGCGTAGGGGATGAATGACCCAGACCTAGGGAATGTAGAGGGTCAAAAGGAGCCTGGGATGCAAGGAGCAAAGTAAAGATGAATGGGATGGCAGGAGTGAGAGCCTAGGGGAGTCGGAGATGCCTCCGACCTGGAACATGTGGAGTCTGTTCAGCTAGAGCGTGGCTTGGGTGCCTGCTACACATGGAGCAGAAGGTAAGCTGGTATTTCAAAATCTATCTAATGTGGATTTCTGTCTGATGCTGAGGCTGGAACCCAGCCAGGCCTCTGCCTGTTGAAGAAGGGCTCTACCTCTGAGCTTTGTCGTTTTTAGATTTTATTACATTTGTGTGTTTGTGGTGTGTGTGTGTGTGTGTGTGTGTATACATACATATGGAAGTCAGAGGATAAGTTGCAGGAGTCATTCTCTTTCTAACACGTTTGTGCCCATGTGTGTCCATGTGTGTGTGTAGAGAATTAGTTGTGAGAGTCATTGCCTTTGTACTGTGTGGGTCCCAGGATTAGAACTCAGGGTGGTGGCACATGCCTTTAGTCCCAGCACTCAGGAGGCAGAAGCAGATGGATCTCTGTGAGTTTGAGGACAGCCTCATTTACAGTGTCAGTTCCAGGACAGCCAAAGCTACACATAGAGAAATGGAGAAACCCTGTCTCGGAAAACAAAACAAAACACTAAGATCTTCAGGTTTGCCAGGAATTCCTTTCCTCCTGAGCCATCTTGCTGACCCCGAGAGTCTACTCAGCTGCCACTGGAAAGTCTGGGCAAGAATGCAGGGGGGAGCTAGGTAAACACTTGGAAACCCAGCACTCAGGAGACCGAGGCATGAGGATTGTGAGTTTGAGGCCAGCTTGGGCTATAGAATGAGATCCTAGATAGCAAGTTCAGGATCTAGGAGAAGAGTCCGAGGCTAAGAGAGAGGCCATGAAGAAGATTAGATAAGTTTGGAGTGTACGTGAGAGCCAGAGTTCCTCAGAACAAGCCAGGAGGGACATAAACCTCCCAGCGTATAGGTTTATACACTCTTTATAGGTTTCTGTATATCCTTTCATGTCTGTGTCAGTGGATTTCAGTGAAACGGTGACCAGTCCCATTGACAGGTAGACCCTGCCACCCAGTGCTGGCAGTTGCAGCCATTATTCTGTCTTGGCCTGCTCTCAGCCATCTGGGTATGAAACTGCACGCCAGTGCAAAGAATTCTGTGCAGGCTATAAATAACCACTTCCAGCTGCCAGCTGTGATTTGGATTTGGAGAGGAGAGGAGGGTCTTAGCATGACTTGTTTATCTCAGGTAATTTGGCAGTAAGCTGGGCCCTGGGAATTCTAGTTACAAGAAAAATGCGAAGCAAGAGTGACAGGAATATGGTTTCCGGCTTTCAGTGTGCTGAAAAGGAGCATAGCTGAAAGGCCCAGCTCTACCTGAGGGTACACGGGAGCAAGGGAGCCTTCACCTGCCTCCTGCTCTTGTCTAGTGGATTTCTGGCAGACCCTTAAGTATCCTCAAAAGGGACTCATGGATTTAGAAGTAAAGAAATGTTGCTCCTTGGTATCTCTGGAAAAACCAAAACTGACAAAACAAGCCAGGTGTGGTAGTATGCACCTGTAATCTCAGTGCTGGGGAAACTGAGGCAAGAAGATTACCCAGAGTTCAAGGTCAGACTGGGTTACAGAGTCTTTAACAACAAAGCAAAAGCACATACACAGAATGATAGCAGGAAAAGGCCCACATACCTACGTAGAAACCAGTCTTTGGAGCTAAGCACCTCAGGCCGGTCAGCTGCTCTTCACTCTGTTCTAGTCCTGCCATGCTGCTGTTTTATCTACTTGACTCTGACCTGTGTGTTTACAGTGCAGTAGGGAGAAGCCAGAATTAGGGTTCAGAGGCACTCAGTAAGTTGAAGTGGGCAGAGGGGTGTGGGCCTTGAGTAGAGTTGGCACTGGATCTTGAGACTAAGCTGGCACACTTGTCAGATTCCCCTGCTGGCTCTGGGACCCTAGGCAAGTCGTTTGATTTCTTTGACCTGGAGCTTTGTGGTTGAACGTAAAGAATTCCAAAAGCCATCATGCTGGTAGGTAGAGTCAGTGCTAGGGAAAGGATCTCCAGCCACCATGGGACAGGTCTTGACTGGCCTTTAATCTTTCCCCATTTCCCCTCCTTATCTTCTCTAGCCATTCAGTAACCTTAGCCCTCAAGTTAGTGCCACCAGAGACTTAGCTAAGAAACAGTTGTTGGTGCATTTGTCACCACTGAATTCCAGAGTGGTCTCTTGCCAGATGTGTCCTTCTACAAATGCTGAGATGTTCTTCCAGGCAGGAGGCTTAGGGAGCTGCTCCATGTCCTCAACAGCCTCCCTTGAAGCCCTCTTAGGTCTCCTGTGGGAAAGCCGTTAGTACTTCTCATACGTTATGTTTTCCTAAATCTTTATTTTTATTTCTATTTTTATGTACATATATGCACATGCACATGTGTGTGGTGTGCATGTGTGTATATGCATTTGTGTGGGAACAGTGTGTGTGTGTGTGTGTGTGTGTGTGTGGTTGCCTGTGTATGTGGAGTCCCAAAGTTGATGTTGGGAATCATCCTGGCTCCTCTGTCTTATTCAGTGAGGCAATTCTCTCATTTAAGCCCAGGGCTTGCTAATGTAGCTGGTCTCACTAGCCAGCTTGCTCTGGGGATTCCCCATCCCTGCTTTCTGAGGCTGGATTTACAAGAGGCCCACCATACTCAACCCGCACTTATGCAGGTTCTAGAGACCAAACTCCATTTAACAACTGAGCCACCTCCCCAGCTCACCCTCTCTTTCTTTTCTTCCCTCCCTCCTTCTCTTCCCTCCTTCCTTCTCTCCCACCCTCCCATTCCAGCAAAGGCTCTCTCCCCTTTTAAGATTTATTTACTTTATAAGTGTTTACCTGCATGTACATCTGTGTACCACAGTATGCAGTGCCCATGGGAGCCAGAAGAGGGCATCAGTTCCCTAGACCTGATTGTTGTAGACAGGTAGGTAGGTTTGGGAACTGAATCCAGGTTCTCTCAGAGCAGCCAGTGCTTTAACCTGCTGAGCCTCTCCAGCCCCTATTGTTTATTAGATGTAACCATTCTCATAGGAGTAAAGAGTAGATCATCTGGAACTTGCAGCTGTTGTCTATTTTTTTTTCTTTTTTGCTTAATTTTAATGTTTTCTAGTCACTTTGTATTTTCACATTGGGCATTGAACTCAGGGCCTTCCGCATGCCAGGCAAGCACTCTACCACTGAGCTCCAAACCTCTTTGAGCATTTGAGTGCTGCTTTCATCTTGTGGCTTGGCATGCTTATCTAGTAGTTCCTCACTGATGCCACTGCCCAAAGAGGCCAGAGGAGGGTGTCAGAGCCCTGCAACGTGCCTTCCAGGAAGTTGTGAGCTACCTGACATGGATACTGAGACCCACACTCAGGTCCTCTGCAAGAACACCATGTGCTCTCAGCCACTGGCATCTCGCCTGCCCACTACCTGGCAAATTATGTACTGTGGCTCACACACACACAGGCACACGCACATGCATGTGTACACACACACACATTTCCTGCTTGTGGAAGTTGTGGACTTCTCAGCAAGTTTCTAGTAAAGATATTGCCACCTCCAGGGAAAAATGGCCTTTGTGCTTCTAAGCCATTTTGTGTTCCATCCAGCAAGGTCTTTGTTAGACCCTTTTGATTTTTCTCAGGCCATTAGGTGAGAAGGATAATTTTAGTGTAAATTAAATTGCGTGAACACACACAAAAAGCAACGTGAATGCTCATATGTAAACAACAGGAGATAAGTTGGTGTCATTGGTCACAAGGTGGAAGCACCATCACTCTTCTAGGGACAAACAAGTCCTTTGTTCTAGTTCTTTGTAATGGAATCTGTGGTCCAGGCTCTCTGTGCTGTGGGATTTGCACGAGTCACCTTTCTTCTCCAAAGCCCTGAAGGGAGAGTGGAATGCCAAGTCTGCCCCTCCATGGTTGGCATTTGTTCCAGATCTTCTCAGGAAGCCATCTGGCGGGAAGGGAGTGCCAGCTTCACCAGGGAGCCATTTGCTCCTAATCTCCTTATTAATTGCTCTGGGAGCCTGCGACAGATTAAATGCTGCATCACAGAGTGACTCCTTCTCTCCTGTACCTCCCCCAGAACTTTGCTGTACTGTCTTTGTGCTTAGACGAGGCTTAACGATCTGGCTGAGGGGCAGTGACACATAGTGGTTATGACAGCCCACCTTTGGGGCAGCACTACTCACCAACTTTGTGATATCAAGCAAGTATCCTAACCTCTTTGGGTCTCATGACCTTATCTGATAATGGATAATAGCAGTGTCAATTACCTAAGTAGCTGTGATGTGTCAGTGAGTTGATACATGTTCCCAGCTTGGAGCCTTGTGCCTGCCATATACTAAGCCCTGACCACATGGTGACAGTGACAACAGTCAAGTGCCCACTGTTATGACAATGAGTAAGCCTTTCAGTCACTCCCCTGCAGTTTGCTTCTCCTTCCTGCACTGGTTTATTCCAATGAGTATAATAGCATTCCTTTAAAGCAAGAATTATTCTATCCCCAGCACCTGCTGCCTGCTTTTGTAAATAAAGATTTATTGGAATGGTTATGCTGTTTAATTGCCTATTACTGATGGCTACTTTTGCTCTACAGTGGCAAAGTATCAGTGCCAAAGACCTTATAGTCTGAAGCCCTTATGTATCACACAGCCAATGATACTTACTATGGGGACTTTTATAGAAGATGTTTACTAATCCCTGGTTAACAAAAGTGGTTGTGAGGCTTCAGGAAGAACCCTGCAAAGCTGGCTGCAGCCAGGTGGCAGAGCTGTGACAGGCAGCCAGGTACTGCTGACCTTCATGACTGTGAACCTCGGACTAGCCTATATCCCCACCTCTGTCCTGTCTAACTAGAGAAAAGTAGAGGGAGCAGCTGGATAGGAATAGATTAATGAGGAATACCATAAAGGTATGTTTTGCATGTGTATTTTTATCATGTACTTTATATATACTTCCAGATGCACCAGATTTCACACACATGCATTAGTCTGCAGCAGTGGGGCTAAAAGGCTGTGTCCTGTTCATTGTGAGTGGCTTAAGCTCATTTTCAAGGGTAATGTTGACATGATTTTCCCCTTGCCTGATGACTTCAGATGAAGACACGACTCCCTCTAAATGGTAGCAGTGAATATTATGTACATCTAGAGCAAAGTAAAACTGAAGTGTCAGATCCTAACCACTGACAATAAATTCCAAGTGCAGATAAAGCCCTTCTCAAGCCATAAACGGAGGAAACGTGTTCTATTTACAAAAGCTCAGCGGGTTCAAGTCTCTTTTCATTTCCCCAGGCACACATCTGTCCTCTAAAGTGAAGCACACATGTAACATTTACATCTGGCCTTATTTATTGCTCTGGAACTGATGTAGGCAAGTCACCTTGCAAAGTGCAGAGGAATACCCCTTTCATTTTGCAGGCAGTGGTTATTGATATTAATGTCACCTTTCTCTGTCTTTCTCTCTCTCCTCTCTCTCTCTCTCTCTCTCTCTCTCTCTCTCTCTCTCTCTCTCTCTCTGTTGTTGTGAGAATAAATAAGCTACAGGTAGGAAGACCCCATGAGATGCCAGAGGCAGCAGGCAGGTGCAGTGGAATCTGAGTCCATTTCTCCTGCTCTTGCCAAGAGGTGGTCATCATGGAGCTCCCTGGAGGGGAGAGGCTCCTGGGTGTGAAGACAACCAGCTTCCAGGGAGCTTCGATCTAAATGCTCATAATTAGAGTGCATTATCTTCATTGGAAGATAAGCAAATTATTTTCCAATTTAATGAATAAAGACACTTCTAATTAACTCCAGAAGAGAGATGTGCCTTCAGGTTTTAACCAGTAGTTAAGGTTTTATTTTAATGGTGTATTGAAACTTTATTTTATTTGTGTATGCATGCGGTGTCGTGATGGAACACAAAGCCTTATACATGCTAGACAGGCATTCAGCTACCATCAGGTCATTCCCAGCCCATAATGGAATTTTAGATGAACAGCAGATCCAGTGATGATTCGGACTAAATCACCTTTATTTCATTTTATTTATTTCTCACTATGTGGCTCTAGCTGGCTTCAAACCCACAGCAATCTGCCTACCTCTGCCTTCCAAGTGCTGAGATTAAAGGCATATGTCACCACATCCAGCTTTAACACAATCCAGGAGACAACCATGCCCCCAGAGAGCCTGGGATTTGCAAAGGTTCCAGATTACTCTATGCTCTCCCAGAGCAGAATCTCAGTTGGTGTGACTGACAAAGGAAGGGCCTTACCAGACCTAGGCTGCCTTGTTGGCCCCTAACTACCCTCTTGCTCCTGCCTTGCCCTGGGCTAGTGCTCTCACCTCTGTTGTCTTTTGGCAACCCTGGCCTCCAGCCCAGGTAGTCTCTTTTAGCTCAGACCCATCTGTGTTTGCTTTGTGTGAGCAGACTAGACTACTTGTCATACCATCCCACTAGCCAGCCCAAGGATCTGCTTGGGATCCACAGACTGAAAGTCAAAGTGTGGCCAAGGGGTTCTAGAGTGTTCTCTCTAGGTACTGTCCCAGAACACTAGGGTTTATGAAGCCATGATTAACTCAGATTAAGAACTAGATCTCCTAATTCTTAGACCCTGGTCTCTTTTTGGTTACTTGATTTATACATATGTATAAGGAAACTCTGTGTGTGTGGGGGCGGGGGGGCAAGACAGGTGCCTATGAAGGCCAGAACTACACCTGAAGCTGGAGTTATAGGTGGACATGGGCTGCTTGATAGGGGTGCTGGGACTTGAACTCAGGTCCTCTGCAAAAGCAGTATGTGCTCTTAGCCACTGAGACGTCTCTGTAGTCGGTAAACTTATTTTTTAAAGCAGTTGAACAGAAAGTTCAGAATTCCTGTATAACCTCCATCTACACATGAAACCTCTCTTATCATCGTGGTCGTGGTGCTGGGGATGAAACCTGGGCCTTGCTCTTTGTCGGTGGACATATTCCTAGTCTTCCCCGCCATAGACACCCCATGGCACAGTGTGTTATTCTAGGATCCTTCAAAATCACTGAATCCTAAAGAGTTTGTGATAAGGTGGGAAGGAAAACATACAGGATCATAAAAGCGTCAAGGGGGTGTCTGTGGATCACAAGACATGCTGAAGTTTCATATTACTCTCTGCTGTCCTGACATCCTAGCACTGCTGTCTGTCTGTCCCAGGGCAGGTGATCAAGAACTATGTACAGCTTCAGAGCTCACAAACAGGATTATCCCTGCCTTGTCCTTCTCTTTGTGTCCCCAAAACAGCTTCAAAGTCCATATCTAGGATTCTGCTGGGTGTTACCTCTGGGATGATATACTGAGATTTGGAGCATGGGGTCTAGATCTGTGAACTGTGGAGAGAGGAAAAGACAAAATGTTACATTAAGGGGTCATTGTGAGCAGAGTTGATGAGTTGCTAGGTCTCTGTTACTGTAACAAATACTTGAGGATATCAGATTATAAAGCAGAAATGTCTGTTTGGGCTCATAGTCTCTTGGTCCATTCTTTTGGGCCTGTGGTAAAGCAGGAACAATATGGCGGGAACATTTGGAGAGGGCTGCTCACTTCATGGTGGCCAGGAAGCAGAGAGAGAGGAGGAAGGGCTGGGTTCCCAACAAGACCTAATGTCCCTGCACTGGGCCCTACCTTCAAAAGGGTTTGCCACTTTCCAGTAGCATCATAAGCTGGGGCCAAGCCTTCAACACTTAGCATCTCAATTACTTTTCTTGTTACTAGAATGAAATACCTGAAAGCAACAACTTAAGGAAGGAAAGGTTTAATTTTGGCTCACAGTTTTGAGGTTCAGTGTGTCAGAGGAGACATGGAAACAGAGGTGGCTTTGTCTAGTGGTATTCTCCCAAGGGACCTTGCCTAGTCCCATAGCATGTATGTGCCAGGAGGCAGAGAACGTGGGCCAGAACCAGGTGTGGATATAACTTGCCAAGCTCCTACTTCCTGTGCCTAGGTCCTATTCCTAAAAGCTTCAAAGCATGACATATGGACATTCAGAATCCAACTTTAGAAGCAGATAACATTAAAATAAAAAAATCTAAACACTTCTGTCAGAGACTTGGATCTTATCTCCTCCTCTGCCACCGTGCCTTTTTGGTTCTGCCTTCTGAGGTCTCTTACCCGGTAGGACATGTGGTTGTGGCAGTCATAGCCTCCTGGGAGTCAAGTGGGGCAGTTTAGTAGCTACATTGACAACAAACAGTGACTTCTGTTTTAGATTTCAATACCAAGGCAGTCTGTTAGCAGCTTTTCTAGTGGCCACTCCATTCATATGTGTGAAAGCATGCTTTTGGAAGAATGCATTTGCAGGAGGTGATGCCTCCTGAATTTACACATAACTTCAAATGCTAGTCTAAGGCGTTCTGAGAAAAGCAACGATTTTCTCTGAAATTGCCCATTATATGAAGCGCATGTGATTACCGCTAATTCACTTCTGCACATCACCTGAGCTGTGAGTCTGGGGCTTGGTGCAGCACGTCAGAATGCACCCACCTAAGTTTATGGCTGCGCGCATGGCAGAAGGCATTTTTATGGAAGGTGTTTTATGTAATTCCAAACAATTTAATAGAAATGTAATTCGACAGGGAAAACTACAGTCCCCTGGCCCTTTCAGAGTGCAGATAATGGCCCAGATTAAAGGGCTGGAGCTTTGTTCATTATAGTCAAATACTGTGTGTGAATTACCATTTTCCTTGCCGTTGGTCCATTTCAAAAGTGTGCCATTTTCCTATTATAATAACAGGCTGCATTTTCTTAGAATCATCTCATTATGATTGGTCCTGTCTTTTCAGTTTGCAAATAAAAAGCTTTTGCAGTGATAAACTAGTTGTTCCCAAGCAGCCTTAATCTCTGCTTCTGCTTTTGAACTGCTACAGGTCAGGCCCTGCGGAAGGTGGAGAGAAGCCGGTCCTGCTCTCAGGAGAGAAAGGAGGTAACTACACCCACTGCTGTTTGCAGAGCCTGGGATAAACAGGCCTTCTGTGAGTCCTGGGCCAAGTGAGAGCTGGCTGCTGGACTTGTCAGCCCATTGTCACTTATAATGATCTTTTGTGGAACACATCAGCTGGCGTGCTGTGACACTCACTCCAGATCTCAGCCACTTAGAACAACAGCTATGCATTTAGTTCCTGAATCCGTAGTCAGCAACCTGGCTTTCTTTGGGATTCTTGTTCAGGCCAGACTCCCCTGCTCTCAACTAGGGCTCAGTTGTGTCTGCAGAGCTTGCTGGGTGCCAGTCAAGGTGCCTCATACTCCACATGCTATCTCCTTCTCCTGCAAACCAATAAGGTTTGCTCAGGGTCTAAGAGGATGGTGTGCCAGCTGCATGACCTCCTGAGTCTTGGGTTTCCGAAGGGTACAGGATCACTTCTGCCACTTCTAAGAATAAAAGGTTATTTTTCAAGCTCAGCTAGATCTAGGAGCTTCAAAGCAAGCCATAGGGCAGGCCAGGTTTAAGAGTGGAGAAAATGAACACAGGGAATGGGGTGGGGAGATTGATTGACCCTCTCCCCCCAAAGATAGGAGCTCTCGGCCCAGATAGTCAAATAGTCTAGAACTTGCAATATAGCCCAGGGTGGCCTTGTACTGGAGACCCCCCCTCCTCCTCTTAAGTTCTGGAATTACAGGTGTGTGCCACCACACGTAGGACCAAATCTCACTTCCTGTCTTCTTGGTTGTGACCCTAGCTTTTGTGACCCTAGCTGAGCCTAGAGACTCACTTCTACACAGTACTTGGCCATTCTTGAAAGCTGCCCTACGGAGTCTATTTGCTCCGGATCTCAGTGGGACTAAGGGGTGATATGACAACTGTTGCTATATGTGCTGTGTATTTAGAAGACAAGTACACCTAGACCATGGCATTGCAGTGTGAGAAACTATCATAGGTACAGAAAGTGGGCTCAAAGGGCTCACCTAACCCTATCTGAAGTATCAAGAAGCTTTGCTGGTTTAGGGAGATGGGATCAGCAGTTAATTGAATGCATTGATCTTCCAAAGAGCTAGAGTTGAGTTCCCAGCATCCACATAGGGTGCTTTACAACCACCTGTAACTGCAGCTCCAGATCTGACACTCTTTCCTGGCTTCCCCAGATGCCTGCACACATGCACATATGCACCTACACAGGCACACACATACTCATAATTAGAAATAAAATTAACTGAAAGGAAAGAAGGAAGGGAGAGAGGAAGAATGAAAGAGAGGAAAGAAGAAAAAAAAGATGGGCTTTTCAAAAGCTGTGTGGATAGGCCTAAAATTTCCACTCTTGAAAAGCCAAGGGAGGATAATTTGAAGTTCAAGTTCAGCCTAGCATGTATAGCAAGACCTTGTCTAAGGAAACATGAAAGGAAAGAAGACTTTGCAGGAAAGGTGATAGAGAGGCTGCCTCTTAAAGAATGAGTAGGAGTTATTTAGTTCAAGGAAACAACATGGTCAAAGTCAGAGAGACATGAATAAAGAAAACAGAAGACCTTTAAAGCCTACGTGGGCGGAAGCGGCATAAGGACCATATGTTTCATAGGGCTCTTTGATCAAGTCCCATGTTCCTGGGAGAGGGCGACATGTAAGGAATAAATCGAGCTTCGTATTCTTTCTTCCTCTGCCTTCTCTTAGCAACAGAACCTTCTAATTGCCACTCTCCCAGCATCTCCATTGTGCCAATTGCCTGAGAGAATTTCAGATCATTTCTCTACTAAAAAGTGCTTGAAGTAAAAAACAAAACATGAGGCTGTTTATCTCAATGCACAGGTTTAATTCTGAAAGATATTTAAGATAGCTTCAGGCCCTCTGAAGAGGGGGTGCTGGCTGACTGTTTCAACTGGCTAGAAAAACAGAGCATCACTAATAGCACATTGCTGGCTTAGGGGACTCCCTGATCCCCTGAACTTGCCCTCTCCTACCCTGCCTTTCTGTACCCTCCCATCACTACTTGGTAGCACTGTGAGCCTTTTGCAGATGGCCAGCCATAGATTCAGCCATGTCACCATGAAAGGTAAGGAAAAGGCACGCTGTCTCTTGTCAAAGTTAGTTGGAACAAGCATCTGGGGACACTTGTCCTGTTCCTTTGCTGTGGGCTACTCTATCCCCAGAGGGTGAGAATGTAGTCTCCCCCTGGGGCAGATGAGCACTGTGCCTATGTGCCTATGTGGGGTCATAGACTGACATAGTGAGGGGTGTGTGGGTCCCAGTGAGCTTTCCAGGCCCCCTTTAGCCCAAAGTAGTGCTGTGTGACTCATACACGTTGTTCTGTCTGTCTGTCTGTCTGTCTCCTTCCTTCTCTCCTGCTCCCCCTCTTTTCCTTTCTTTCTCCTATGTATATGTGTAATATGCCTGTGGGTGAGTATATGCACGTGTGTGGAGGTCCAAACTTGAAGTTGAGTGTACTACTTGATTATTATTATTATTCACTTTATAAAGACAGGGTCTCTCCTTGAACTCCAAGCTTGTCTATTCCATCTAGTCTAGCTAGCCAGCTTGCCTCAGGAATCCCCTGTCTCTGCCTCCCAGGTGCTGGGATTATATAGGTAGTTGCCACTCCTGACAGGTTTCTGTGTTGGTTCTGGGGAATCCGAATCATGTCCTCCTACTTGTGAGGAAATGCTTTATTCACTTAGCCATCTCTTCGGCCCTTGAGCCTGTTATCGTCTCACCTTTGCTTCCAGAATGCTGGGATTACAGGGTTGTGTCGTCACACTTGGCCTAACTGGCACGTTTTAGCTCTTCTGCTCTGGGTGTGGATCCGGACATCTGAATTTGTTAACTGCTAGCAGTGCACACATACAGTTGAGGATGAGAATGGTTTTTTAGAGTGTGAGACAGCCCTGTCTGGTGATCATGGGCTCCTGTGTACTGTGCACAGTCTGCCCCTCAGCCGCCACTGACTCCAGATACCACAGAGACAGGTCCAGACAGAGACTGATGGGTAGCATAGAAGAACCCACATTCAGCTGTTAGGTTCCAGAGGCAGAAAAGGCTGCCTGGAAGAGGCAGGCTGAGCTGAGGTACTGGAAAGGGCATAGTTGCCTCTGAAATGTCCCTTGATGGTTGCCTTGCAGCAGCAAGTGCTTTCAGTTCAGTTGGTAAAAATATTCTTGGCCTTGCCTCTAACAAGTATTCATGGTTCCTGCCTGTAGCGATTATGTAGTGTTTATGGCCTCTGGTCATGAATTATTAATGATTTTGAAATTGTGGCCATTGTAGTTTACTCAAAAATCATTAGGAAGCAAATTTGTCATACAGTGCTTAAGAAGAAAGTGAGAGAAAATCCCAGAGGAGAGACTGATTTTTATTCCCCATCTAACCTAACCCTCCCATCTCTCAGTGTGCACACTGCTAACCAGGGCACATGGTGCTGGGGGTGTGTGTGGGGGGGGCATGTCCTCTTGCTGCAGAGGAACCTCTGCAGCTCTGTGAACTAGAGCCTCTGGGTGCATTCAGGGCCATAGTGTAGGTCCAGAGCAGGTCACATAGATCTCATAGCTGAGCAGGTGACCTCTGGCACTGAGCACTGGCACTCTGACACTGCTCTCCAGGGAGAGCTAGTTTGCAGTGCAGCTACCTAGTTCATTTCCAGTGGCATTTGTTCCAGAGTGTCCCATGAATATTTGGCTATCTACTGTGTACATGTCAACAGTGAGAAAACCCAGTTACCCTTCTTCCTCTAGGGGTCCTCCTGGCTCAGGCTAGCTTTAGGTGAACTCCAACCTTCCTACTTCCTGGATGGGTGTCTCAGATAAGTGAGCCCTATTTACTCCTGGGCCTCCGCTCTTACCCACTCCAAGAGCCTCTTGTGATAATGGACTGCCATCTTTTGCAGTTGATTGGAGATTCTAAAAACCACTCATCTGTGAGCTCACTTTGTAAAGGACTGTAAAAGCCATTTAACTGTCCCACTTAGAAACCTTAAGCTTGCCTGCGTGTACATGCATCCACACTCTCACATACAGTTCCTCTGGGCACAGATTAAAGAGGCTTCCTTTCTCAGGCAAAGCAGGAGAGACCTGGATTTCAGGAACCAGCCCCCTCTGCCACCAAGGGAAGGCTCCCACTCACACCTGTTGCTCTCTTACACTCTTCCTATCTAGGAGCTCCATTCAGAGGCCAGGGAGCGGGATCAGTCATCTAGTCAATGCTGGGGTGTTTGGAAGAAGGGGCTGGCGATGTGGCTCTATGGCAGAGCACTTATCTAATATGTATGAGGCCCCAACTTCTGTCTGTAACACATCAATAAAAAGAAACAGTTGAAGGTTAACTATGTTCCTGATAGCAGTCCTCAGTTCCCTTTCCAAGATGAAACCACTTATGTGTCCTTCCAACTAGTAGTCATAGGTGCTTCCATCCACCTACCCTCTCTTCTTGGTTTGTGTGTGTGTGTGTGTGTGTGTGTGTGTGTGTGTGTGTGCGTGCAGATGGCTGCTATGTGTGCATGTGCTTGCATGTCAAATGACATCTTGAGTGATGCTCGTGAGGTTTTGTCCATCTTTTTTTTTTTTTTTTTTGAGACAGTCTCCCATTGTTCTGGAATCCACCAAGTCAGCCAGGGAGCACCAGATAGCTGCCCGTCACCTGCCTAGCACTGGGATTGCAAATCTGTGCTACCACACCTGGCTGTCTAATTTTTTTTTAAAAAAAATTCAGTTCTAGGGATTGAATTCAGGTCCTTGGGCTTGCAAGACAAGCTCTATACTAATTGAACTATTTCCCTAGTGAAAATGGGTACAGTAAAGAAACCCAAATACCTGTTTTTTTTTGGTAGCACAATAGCGTGTGATATAGTCTGGTTTCTCCTCCAGTTGTGCTGTTTTTAGGGGAGGAAAGTGTTCATTTCAGTTCACACTTTTAGGTAACAGTCCATCAATGAGGAATATCTTTCTTTTATTAAATTGTGGTGCTGTCAACTATTCTCATGACCTTCAGCATCTTCACTAAGTCCCAACTCCAGCAGGTCTCTCTCTCCTTCCCTATCCCTGTCCCTTCTCTCTCCCTCCTCCCTCCTCCTCACACCTAACCCATCTTGGAAGACTCCTGTCGCAGGACACATGGACTGCCTTTGTTCTTGTTATGGTGTCTTTCTATTTCACCACAGATGTAATAGAACATCATCTTTTATTTGAAACTTTGGAGATAAATGTGTTTCATTTTCTTAGATCTGGAAAGTAATGGTGTCCCAGTAGATCTTGTAGAAATATCCTGTGATGCAGCACATTCACATATGCATAGGGAAGCATGAAGAACATACCAAGTACGGTAAATGCAGTCTGCACATTATGTGCTAGCTCAGATTGGATTTGGGTACTAAGAAATGCTGTGAGTGTACTACTAGTTCCCAGTAGTAACTGCCTAGACTATTAATGGTCTCTTACTACAATAAAAATATTTTAAGGAATAATCTAAATCAGGAACTTCCTACACATATACAAAACCAGCCCAAGGTGAAGTCCTTAAACTAGAATCAGTGGATCAAAGGGTATATGTTTTATTGAAAGCAGTGTTCCCAGTCATCTGCTAATAGTGCTTGAAGGGCAGAGTTGTTGGCTGTTGACCATCTCTAGAGTGCTGGCCAGAATCAAGGGTGGCAGGCTTTGGCAACAGAGCTTGCATCGTGCGGGCCACTCCAGGCTTCCCCAGGCTCCTCATCTCACTGTGGATGGCAGCAGGGCAGTTTGTTTGAGAAGGACTTACAGGTGTGTCTAGACGCTCAAATTTGAGAACCATTTAGCCCTTGGCTCAGTGAGAGTGGTGATTCTTGTAGGTTTCCAGCGACACTAACCATCCAGCAGCACACACAGCCTTCTTCCTTCTCTGATGTGAGTGTCAGTGTTCTTGCAACTTGGCCTTCTGGTAACTGAGACATCCCTCCATATGTATGTATGTGCATATATATATGATCTTGTCTTTTGAAGGAAAAAAGCATGTTTAGGCTCAGTGGTAGATAGGGTGCTCGCTTAGCATGTACAAAACTCTAGGTTTGATCAATAGCATAAGAAGAAAAAGAGGAGAGAAAGAAAGGAGGAGGAGGGAGAGGAAGAAGAGGAAGAAAGCACTTAAGAAGGACGGGGGCAAGTGGCAGGAGGATGCATGCTGAGGCACTAGAGCCTGCTGTGGCAGTCAGCTCTCCAAATGTGCACTTTTACAGGAATGAGATCTTTTAGTTTGTATTTCTGGGCAGAGAAGAATGAAATCCATTTTGGATTCAACTGCCAAATGCTTTCCCAGTGTGAAATTAGCATTGTCTGTCTTTCTATGCTGTGAGGTCTTGGTTTCTGTAGGTTTTGAGAAATTGGCTGGCTACTAGCAGTGGTACCTTGGGACTTTAAAACTGGGCAAGCAAGTCGTGCAGCAAGATAGGAAGCCTGTGGCCACTGCAGCGAGCAACTCCGCTTCCTAGGCTCGCTCTCATTTAGGTGGCTTAGCCTCACTGGTGCCATAGGGTTGTGGTAAGTATTCTTTAGGTGCACTGTACATACCAGGAACTCCATAGATGTTGAAGTTTATAATTTAGGGCTTACGGGGGCAAAGGAGTATATTTGGAAGGCAAATGCCTTTAAAGACAAATGGGTAAAGGCACTTATGGCCAGTCTTGATGACCTGATTTCAATCTCTGGGGCCCACATGGTAGAGAGGGTGGATTGCCACAAGTTATCCTGTCACACACACACACACACACACAAAATAGATAAATAGATAGATAGATAGATAGATAGATAGATAGATAGATTAGATAAGATAGATGGATGGATAGATAGATGCAAAAAAAATGTTTCAAACCCAAGAGACAGAGTAGAAGTGTTTTCAGGAAAGAGCCGAACACAGACATGCCCAGTGTTTGTTACCGTGTAATGCCGTCAGAGAGCAGCCATAATCCTTCCTGTAGGACTTGCCTTACCTTTGAATCCCCAGCTGCCCTGAGACCCCTGGGAGCTGCAGGATATATGTCTTCAAATCCAGCCTTGGAAACCCCAGTTTAACAAGGGCAAGACCAAGACTCATATGCCAAACAGTGAAGAGAATCATTTTCTGATAAAATGCCAGGAAGAAGATTGACATGTCTAAAACCTTTCTGGTATCAGCTTAGCTTCCAGCACAAGATTAAACTCTAGGAAAAAACCCCTCAGAGAGCTGCAATTTCTGAGCAGAAAGAGGCTGTTTTGGATAAGCAATGTGCCCTTGTACCGAGCATCATCAAAGTCTCCTCTATCCTCCGATCTGAGGCATGAAATTGCCTTTAACACTTGCCTCCTCCCTCCACGTGGAAAAAAAAAGCCATGTGTGGAATATATAATGGGATTAGAAAAGGGAATAGTATCATCTAAGGAAAGGTGATGCCTGCAAGTGTCTCAGGAAAGATATCTTCAGGGCAAAGGCAACCCGACCGCAGGGTGGGCAAAAGCCACATGAACCCGTTCCTGCTGCCACCCCTGACATGAAGACACTTGCCTCCTCCCCTCTGTGCTGTTAGCTCTCTAGTCAGCTAGGTCTGGCAAAAGCCATAGTCTGTGGACTGGGGCACTGCATAAGCAATAGAAGTCCTTATACTAGCTTTATCTTAAAAGGGAAAATTGCAGCATCATAGTGCTGCAACTTCAGAGGTAGGTAACATCAGTGTCTGCATTAGTGTTTTTGTTGCTGTGAGGAAACACTATGACCAAAAGCAACTTGGAGTGGAGAGGGTTTATATCCCTTACTCTTGTATATCACAGTTCATCATCAAAGACAGTCAGGGCAGGAACCTGGAGGCAGCAGGAGCTGATGCAGGGTCATGAAGGCTGCTGCTTATTGCCTTGCTTCCCATGGCTTGCCTAGCCTGATTTTTTATGGTGCTCAGGGTGGTACACCTATTATGGGCTAGGCCCTTCTACATCAAACACCACCACAACCACCACCACCACCACCAACAACAACAACAAAACAAATAGCAAATAACTAAAACAAACAACAAAAAACCTGCAGCACAGGCTAGTCTAGTTGGAACATTTTCTCAGTTTAGATTCCCTCTTCCCAAAAGAACTCTAACTTGTGTCAAGTTGATATAAAACGAACCAGCACAATCAGCTATAACTGGATCCAAGTGTTCAGACTCTGGACTTCTCCTTGTCCATGCCATCCACTCTTCATGCAGACAATTTGCTGATGTAGTAAGGTGATTGCCAGCTACCCCGGGCTTACTGCATAAAGCCAGTTAATGTGGTCCAGGGGCTGGAGTCAGAGAGCCTAGGTAGTAAACACCATGGAACTTAGTTATTTCCTATGTAGGATGGTGATGAAACTGCAGCAGCCTCACGGGGAACTGGGGACTTGGAAAGTACCTAACTTGTAGGCCTAAGTAAGTGGTGCCCTCTCCTCCTTTATGACAGTGCCTTCCTTCACTGTCAGCAGTTCTAGCAGAAGGACCAGGAGGTCAGCCAAGTTTGGTGCCCAGACTGAGACCTGCCAGCTGGGTCACAAGAGTCAGGTGAGGAAGCCCACATTAACATTGTTAGAAAGGGATAATTTCCCAAAAGAAAATTAGATTATCATCACAGAAGACTGGGGAAAATATAGTGGGCAGGCAAGGGCCAGCCATCGACCACATAGCCACTTTATGACAGGAGTAATAGGGCTGACAGATGGGTGTAGTTGTTGACAGCAGCTTCTACGTGGAGAGTCCATGTCCACTCACTGAACTCAGCAGAGCTGTTCTCTCTTATATGTGAGACGTCTAGGCTAAGAATGGAGCCCACATACCTCTGGTACCCTAGCAAAAACAGGACTGAGCCAGCATGCTATGTTGTGTGCCACTTGAGAAAGAAGTGCCTACATGAGACCCTTTGGGCACATTCTCATTCTCCTGAGGCTTAGTTTCTCTATATGTACAATAGTTCCCAGCAGGCCTTCTTCTCTTACTGGTGGGCAGAGTTGAAAGACAAACACCAGGCCCAGGCTGACTTTGGCCACAAGAAGGCTCTCTTCCAGGCCACTGCTTTCCCTGGTCCTTACTGTAGACTCATAGTTACAAAAAAGGACCCTGGCCTGTGTCCACGGACTGGACAGGTAAATAAGAGGACAAGGTGGCAATGGCCAGATGGCATAAGATTCATTTGTTATTCATCTGATAGGTGACAGCTCCTCCAACCAAAGGAGTAGTTATGAACATGGGTTCTGATCAGAGGCCATTGAAATGGTTGCGTATCTCCCCATCACACATGTTCTCTACAGAAGATGCTTCCAGGGACCCATGGATATGAGAAAGCCCAGGCTGTGTTTGGCATTTGTATGTAACCTACACATTGTAAGCTTATGTTATCTCTAGATGGCTACATTCTCCAGTGCTGTGTGGCTGTCCTGGAACTAATTGTCATGCTGTCTCAGTGGACTCTGTAAGGGAGCAGTCTCAAGCTATAGTCATCTGAAAGGGGGAAGCTATGGCTGGTACTTTCTATACACATCTATACTTGGGGCAGGCTTTGCCAAGGGTCTGAGGCATTGGGGTCTTTGTTATGCCATGCCATGACATGTTTATATCAACAATACACATTCAGTCAGGACTTCATCTGTTTCCCCTAACTGAGAAGTCTAACATTTTTCAGATAACATCCTCAGGCCACTCATGGTTGGCTGGTAGAATGAGTTGGTGTGTCAGAGCAATCAAGATCTAGACCTGGGTCACATTGCTAGCGTTATTGTAAAACTACCAGTAGTCTAATGAGAAAAGCTTAATTTTTACTTCTAAAAAAAATTTTTTTAAACTCATCTAACTGAAACCTTGCCAGTAGTCAACACTATCCTTTTTGCAGGACCTTATTCTTGTGTTGTGGGTAGATGCCTCCACACAATCTTCTAGAGCACTACTTTTTTTCCCTCTAACTGTGTCTTCAGGCTTTCCTCGGTTTTTGATCTCCTCTGTTTCGGTGGCTAAACCTTTCTCTGTTGGATTTCAAATGAACTCTTTCCTTTATAGGCTCTTGTTGTTTGATAGATGCAATATCTTCTTTTACCCTTCTGATCATAATAAATATAGTTATTGGGTTTCTGTTTTTCATTGCTTGTTTGTTGGGCTGGGTTAGGTTGGTTTGGTTTGGTGTGGTTTGCTATTGGAATTGTTTTGTTTGGTTTTGACTTTTTTTGAGAAAGAATCTCTACTCAGATCCTTCAGAAAAATAAACAACAGTTATGAGCCATGAGATACGGCTTATGTATGTGATAAGGGCTCAGCTTACTTCACTATGTGTGTCTTTGATTATTTTTCATGATTATCAAATTGGGACCTCTTGTTCCTGTTGTTGGTTTTCCTGGATGTGGGATGATTGTGAATATGTACCTCGATTGCCTGTCTTCTCTCTGGATCCTGATTTTGTTGTTGTTTTGTTTTTTAATGTAATTTACCATCAGTGATTGTGGGCTTTGGACCAAATTTGCTGTAGTAGTGTGACACTGATCCATTATTAGTTAGTTTTCTGAGCCCAGCCCTGCTTACTCTTCCTCCAGATATGTCATGCCTTTCTGTGCCAGAAGCCCACCATCATAGTTCCTGAACACCGAGCAGGTGGACCACCTTCTGCTGCTTCTTGTGTTTCCATCTAGCTTCTGACTCCAGTTTAGAACTCTACCTCCCTGCAGACTGTGCTGCCTCTGGGTTTGGAGCAGCACACAACACCTTCCCCGGTGCCCAGCTCCTTCCTAGCTTCTGTTTCTGGATTTCTTTTTGCTAAGCCAGTTCTGTCTACCATCCAGTTCTCAGGATTTCTTAACATTTGAAATCTGCCATAGGCACCCTCATTTGCTCAGACTATCTCAGGTTTAAGTGGTGTTGTTTGTTTGGATGTGGGTAGGGAGAGACTGCTGTGTAGAGTTGCTCTCCTCTGCCTGAGCTGATCCAGCCTGATCAGTTCTCATGGTGACTTCTTGTCTGATGATATCCACTTTTTTGCCTCTGAAACCATGCAAAAGTTCAACTCTGGAGTCAGTGTAGCCTCTAGGGACTGTGTGCTCTCTAGTAGTGACTGGTTTATATGTTCTTTTACTCCAGCCTACTTGGCAAAGTCTCTTCACTTCTTTATGCCTCAGCTCCTCACCTGTCAAAGGAGAGCAAAGATAATAACAACCACTTTATAAGCTAATGAAAGTATACATTGAAATAGTGGGTGCCAAGTGCTCAACTTGGGGCTTGGTGCATAGGAGGTGCTAAAACACATTAGTACCCTTTCTCTCTTGTTCTGAGCAAACATCCCTCTGGTTTCCTTTCTCTTCCCTTCCTTTGTTGACAGGGTGTCACCTTGCCTCCCAAGTACTAGGGTTATAGGTATCCACCACCACACCTAGTCTGGAGCCAGCATTCCTAGTATACTTATTGTGTGCTGTGCCAATAGGTTTCGGAATTATAGCACTTCACTGGTTTTTTGTATACACTTTTGTGCAGATATGTGTAGAAACCAGAGGTCATTGTTGACAATCTTCCTCAATTGCTCACTGTCTTATTTTTTGAGACAGGGTCTCTCACTGAGCCTGCGGCTCCTTGTTTGGCTAGGCTGTCTAAACAGTGAGCTGCAAGGACTGCCTATTCCAGCACTGGAGTCCCAGCCCTGCATAGCAGCCATGCCTGGCTTTTACATTTGTGCCAGGGATTGGAACTCAGGTCTTTATGCTTGCACAGCATAAAGCCATCTCCCCAGCTTCATACTGTTGACTTTATACTCCATCTTCATTCCAGTGAACTTTCCTTCAGTCATGTTTCCCCTCCCACTACCTCCCCTTGTCTGGGACCTTTCCCTTCCCAATGCAGTCTATCAAACCTTCCATGGTCCATCTCTAGCCTGTCAAAATTGTCCTGAACTTAGATTCCGTCATCCATTTTTTTTTTTGTCTCCCATCTAGATGTCATCCTCAGACTTTATAAACAGCCTCTAACAGCCATTGATAAAATTATGATCTGAGATGGGACCAAGGACAAAGTCCCATGGCATGCCACCCTTCCCAGGAAGAGTAATTTAGATGGCAGGGTAAGATGATTAATCTGTTCAGTTCCTGTAATAGTATGTCCTTGTGGCTTGATTATGATAATATTAGCAACCACATGGTGGGTGTTATTTACCATGGCCAGGCACTGAGGTAAGTGTTTTTCATGTAATGCTATTATTTCTTACAGTACCTCTGCAAAGTATTGCATTACTCAGGACTTGAATTTAAAAAAAAAAAACTATCTGGAGGCAGCAGAAAGGGGCTGTGTACTGCAATGCAAGGCTCTGAAGAGGGGTTGCTTTTCAGAAGCCAATAGTAGGGAGGGTCATGATCTGCGAGCTCCCAGGAATTCCTCTTTCTGCAATTTCTGTTTTGATAGCTTGTTCTTACTGCAGCATTCTTCGTGCTTAGTGCAGGCCAGCTTTCTGGCTTACTTATTTATTTCTCACATTTTCTTTTTTTTTTCTCTTCAGAAGAGGTCTTGCCATGTAGATCTCACTGGTCTAATGGCATTTACTCTATAGCCCAGACAGGCCTAAACTTATCTAATCCTCCTGCCTCATCATTCTAAGTTGCTAGGATTATAGGAAGACGCCACCATGACTAATTTAGCCTTCCTGCTTTCTTAGTTCATCTGACAGAAAATCCAGTGACTTCTAAATGTGTTTACCCTCTGAGAAGGGTAGTCAGGTCTCCAATCCCAGCAGCACACAGGAGGCACAGGCAAGAAGATCTGGGCTAAATGAGGGAGGGAAGGAGAAAGGGAGGGAGGGTACAGAGGGAAGGAGGGAGGGAGGGAGGGGGAGGGAGGGAAGGAAAGAAGGAAGGTGAGAGAGTCTATGAAATTCTTCCTAGACCTTCTAACCCAAACTTACCAGGATTATTGGCCATGTTTCTGCTCCTGGGCCATCCATAGCAAGCAGCATGGTCACAGGTCTTGACCAGTTTCCAGGAATCTTAGGCTGTGACCTTGTGGCAAACAAAACAGGGTTGAGTCCACAGTCCAGCTGCTTGTTTTTATTTGACAAGTGAAAGGTCCTCAGGCTAGTTGTGGTGTCAGGAAATGCTGGCCAGTGTCTGGGGTCTGTGATGTCAGCCCCTGTCAAGACTCAGTGGGAGCCATGGTTGATTCTCTACAGCTTGCTTGGCACCTTGTCCTTGCAGAAGTCTCAGAACTTCGAGTTTCATGGAGACCATGGAGTCAGCAAGGCTAGGCTCTAGCTCCACCACTTCCTCCCCCTCTTGGCTGGCTCAGTGTTGCACCTTCTGCAGCTGGAGAACAGGGAGACTAGCAACAGCTGCTCTACAGTCAAGGTGATCTTGTGACCTAGTGCACACAAAACCCTCGGGAAATCCTTTACCCAGCTCAGAGCACTGGGCTTTCCTAATCATGCAGGGTCAGGGGAAGAAAGTCTTTAGCCTGAAGGGCAGGGGCTTCAGGAAGAAGTGGCACTGAGCAGCATTAGTGGGGTAAAAAGGGAGAGGAGAAGAACAGAATCAGCCTCAACTGCAAGCAAGAGCACAGGGGCCACAAGCAGTCCCCTGTGAGAAGAGAACACATAGCACACAGGGTCGATGGCTTGCTGATGAAGACTCTGATCATTCATCCGTTTATTCCTTCACCTTTGATATATGCCATCATGTTTGGAGACAGACTCTGAGCAATAAATGAAATATAAAGGACATCAGAATAACAATTGGGCTGGGCTTGAGGCTGCATGGAGTGTGGAAGTTATTAGGTCAGGTCTTGAGGAAGTCCCTGTTGAGGAATGAGCTTAGAAGAAAGAAGTGATAAGCCACAGGGATCTCTGGGAAACAGAAGATCTGCAGAGGGAGCATAGGCTAGAGCGGGGGATTCAGGTGAGCCACTGTGGAGCCCAAGCAGAGAAGCGGGTGGCTGTTTAGGGGCAGCAGTGGATGGTACTGGGAAGGGGCTAGTGGCTGTGATGTTGGATAGGGTGTATGGGAAAGAATGGAATGAAAGGAAGGTCTAAAGGTGCGAGAGGTTGTAGGGGAATGGATGGTAGAAAGGTGGCCAGCAGCAGTACACAACATCTCCATCATTCTGTTGCAGAGGGAGCAGCAGTGATACTCTGAAGTCTGTCTGGAACTAAAGAGCCACCGATCCTATTTATTTATTATTCATTTGTTTGTTGGTTGTTTTGGAGGAGAGAAGGTGATTTGACTTGTTATTTAAGTAACACATGAAGCTCACTTGCTTACAGATAAAAAGTTACTGTTAACCAGGATGGATTGCTGATTGTTTTTTCCATCTCTCCCTAACTCCTCTTGGAGTAACTTGCCACTGAAACCTGGCATGTGTTCTTCTAGACCATTCTCCATGTGTGTGCATGGCTGAGTGATATGAAACACATATTCTGAAAATACGTGTTTCAGATTTATCCTGGGTAGCTTTTGGCTCGTGTTTTTTTTTTTTTAACTGATGTAAAAGTTCAAATATATGCTGATTTAAAAAAAAAATAACCTTCATCTAAAGCAAAACAAAACTGGGCACGGTGACTCATACCTATAACTCCAACACCTGAGAAGCTGAAGCAGAAGTTCAAGGCTAGGCTTGGCTACATGGTGAGTTCTAGGCTATCCTGGGCCACAGAATAAAATTGTCTCAAAAATCAATCAATCAAACAAACAAACAAACAAAGAGGACTAATGGGGGCAGATATATTGCAGAGGGTTTATCTGTCCCCACTGGAGGTCATTGGGATGTTTTCAACCAGCTTTCTGTACCTTTTCCTAGGGCTCTTATGAATCCCTTTCAGCTGGGTTCTAGGGAATAGAAAGATCCAGTCACAGGTTACCATGCATTATAGTGTCCTGTCTTTCCTATTGCAGTGAATTCTACCTCTTTTTTCCCAGAGTGCCTATGTGAGCTGGCAGGGGAACACCAGTGGACTCAAGCAGATCTGGTTGAAGCAGGCTCTTATGAAAGAGCCTTGCTCCTAGAGGCTCAGTGACCATGAAGGTGGTGGGCTACTGTCACCCTTAAGAATATGTTCGTTGGTTAGATAAACACTCCGCTGGGGGCCAGACAGACTCTTGAGTCCTTCCTTTCATTTTAGAAACAGAGCAGTCAGTCTGCAAGCCTGACTTCTTTCTGCCTGCTTCTGTCATTCCTAGACCGCCTCTACAGCTTGAAGGTACCCCTTTGACAGCCGCCAGGAGCAGCATTGTAAAAGCGCTATTTTGATTAAAGCAGGCCAACTACCCTGTCACTAGTTCCCTTCTTCCCTGCTGATGTTCCACATCCTGTCTTCTGCTACCAACCTGATACCATTCTATGCTTGCCACTGCAACAACACTTTCAAGGACTGGTGCACAGCCTCAGGCTGAGATTGTCACTAGCCAAGCTGCCTGCTATAAAGGTGTGATGGCAGTCCCTCTCTGGGAGCAGACCCAAACCTACCCTAGCTGCTTTCCCTGAGATAGTCTGCCCAGTCACTTCCTGCATGGAAAGGAAAGTTGGCGCTTAAAAAAAAAAGGTAAGGCTGAAAAGATGACTTAGTGGGAAAGTGCGACTGTGAGGACCAGAGTTTAAATGCCAGCACCCACATAAAAGTCAGGCGTGGTGGTGTGCTTCTATATAACCCCAGTGTCGAGGGTGCAGAGATAAGAGGACCCTAGGACTTGCTTAACAGTCAGTCTAGCTGAAGTGGTGAGTTCCAAGCTCAGTGAGAGACCCTATTTCAAAGAACAAAGGTAGAGTGGATGCTGCCCATGGTAGTGCGTACCTCTAACACCCACCACTGTGAGGCAGAGGCAAAGGCAGATAGATCTCTGGGTTCAAGTCCACTCTTGTCTATACAGAGAGCTCCAGGCCAGCTAAGGCTATATCGTGATGCTCTATTTCAAGACAGAACACAGCCCTAAGGTGGAGAATGATTCTCACGCTTTTAAGATTCACCTTCAGAGATGACTGCCATTTTTGGAATCTCTCCCAGTTCTTCCTTCCCTCCTGTAACACAGCTCCAGGGGATGGAATGCCTCTGACCTCTTCGGGTACCTACATTCACACATGCATACCCACACAGGGACACATACATATGAGTAGTAAAAACGACAAGCCCACCAGCTGTCCCTCTTCTGTGTGTGTGTCCGGCTTCTTGTTAATTTGCTACCATCCTTAACCAGGCTCATAGCACAGAGTCCTGACCTCCCCCAGCCTGGCCCCTCAGATATCAAATCCAGGAACTGGCAGCTTTGTGATGCACACCTCCATGACAACCGTATTTCAGATCGGAGACCATGGGCTAAGGAATTAATTGCTTTTTGGGAACTTGGGAGTGGACAGTTTGAATCTGGGTCATTGTGGAAATCCTGGCTAAATCAGGATTACCCATGAAATGCTCTGGAGGGTGGCCTTTGATGTAATATGTCTCAGATCTGCCGTAGGAGTCCAAGGTCAAGGAGGAATCACAAATTATCCTAGGACCCCAAATTTGATAAAATTCCCTCCCACTCCTGTTCCTAGGCCTTGGTCAGAAAAATTCCTTCCACTTCCTCCAGTCCTCTAACACCTGTCTGAGTACAGCATAGCCTCTACTTCAACCCAACACCCTCACTGCTTCCTGACACGCCTATCCTCTACTCAAGCAAATGCCTCATGGCTTCCTGTTAGGTTGGTTTTAAGGACAGTTGTCCTTGCTGTGTCCACATAGTTCTTGTGGTCTGCAATTCTCAGTCCTGTGACATGCTCTGCATCTTTGTCCCCATGGTGGCAGGCCCTTGGGTACCCTGTTTCTTCTCTTCTTGCTGTTCTTGCTCAGCTGTGGTCTTGGTCTGAACATCTGCTTTTATAAGACCCTCCCCTCTGTACATACTGACTAGCCTGCTCAGATACAGCTCACACCAGCAGGCAGCTCCTCAGATCCCTAGAATAATCAAATCTCCTTTCCAAGTTATTTGTGCTATCAGCATGTATTGATGTATGCATTCGTGTGTATATGTGGGGAGCAGCTTGTTTAAATATCCATCTTCCCCAACAGACAACCAGCTCCATAAAGGAAGGGACATATCCTGGCAAGGGACAGGAAGTGCCTAGTAACTCTGCAGGAAGGTTGCAAAGAGGGAAAGGAATGACCTGCCACATCTATATTCTTAGATAGGTATATGAAAACTCGTGCTGTCAGGCCTTTTGAATATTTTGTGTGTGTGTGTGTGTGTGTGTGTGTGTGTGTGTGTGTGTGCTTCTGGGGCTTGAACCCAGGACCTCCCAAGTGTCAAGCTGAAATACTTGTCTAGCCCTTCTTGGTATTTTGAGATAAGATCTTGTTACATTGCCCAGGCTGGACTAAAACTTAGGCTCCAGATTTACACTAGTGAACACCGAGCACAAATGTCCACTAAGTAGCTGGGATTTAGGTGCCAATGTACTAGTGAACATTGGAGCATAACTTCATTCTGGGTCCCTAGATCCTGGTGCTTTCCCCTAGATGTGAGAGAGATCTTGGCACCTGACATTGGGTGTCCACAGGCATCAAAGATGCCTCCATGTCAGAGGGCCAGGCCTCCCACTGTGTCTGTGGTCAAACAGCATGTTCTGACCATATTCTGTGCTCCAAGATGGACTCCGGGGTCTCTTCACATTGTGCTTTCACATGCACTGCTCCTTCCCAGATGGCCTTCCACCCCACTGTCCTCACCTGGTGAGCTCCTTCTGGACTCAGTGTCATGGGAAGCCCAGCCAGCCACCATAGGCAATGCCATGCTCTGCACCCTACTTACACTGCATGGCCCAGACACCTTCTCTGTTGTCTACCACATGGCATGAGACCAATCATTCTTTTTCTACCTCTTAGTTTTCTGAAGATGGGGATTTTAATCTTTCTTCCTTTCTTCCTTTTTTACTTCCTTCCTTCCTTTCCCCAAACACTCTGTCAGCAACTTGTATGTGCTAGGAACCAGCAGCCCTGAGAGATAGAGTGCAGAGCCTGTGAGTACTGTCTCTGCCTTTGGGGTTGAGCATCCATTAGGTAAGACCACAGGCAATGAACAGATATTTACAGTGAGACTCACCAGACTGGAAGGAAGGGGTTGGCATAAGACTGGGGTCATAGGGAACAGCCTAGAAGAATTTCTTGGTCAAGCAAGCTCACACCCCCTGCAGAGGGATTCAAGGTAGAGGTGGCAGCAAGGGCAGCAGTTTGGAGACTAGACTTCCCTGAAAAAATAGCCAGAAGGATATATGGCTCATGGGATTTAGTGGGAAGATGGAAACGAAGCCTATGGAGAGTGCTGACAGCACACTGCTGACATTTATCTCTACCTCCACTCTGTAGCCTGATGCCTGGCTATAGGAAAAGCACAGGGAACAGTGGTAGGGTTAATAGGAACCCCTCGCCCATTTCTCCCTGCTTTTGAGGCCTGGTGGTGGCTCCAGGGTGACACCAGCTCAAGCAGCCATGTCTGCTGGGCTAGGAGTGACTAGAATTGTTTTCTGATAGAGCCCCTTATCTGGGAAAGGGTTGGGGTGTAAATAGGCAGGTGGAGACTAAGATTGGAGGCTAGAGAGGGACATTGCCACCTTGCTCATCTTTTTCCCATCAGGTCCAGGGATCATTCCAGCAGGACTGCAAAGCTGCAGCAGGTGAACTATAAAAGTTTCTCTCAGTCATTCTCACAATAATGAAGGGCAGGGATACAAACATAGTATCCTTACTTGGCAGTCGAAGTCTATGTACAGTGCATGCCTGAGTCCCCTCCCTGCAAGCACTGCTGGGAGCTTTAACCTCAACTGCAGGTCCTTATCAACTCAGGACTGGGTACCAGCAGGTCAAGTCTGTCAAACCCTCTAACAGCTTCTTGGCCACCTCAGCCTAAGCCATGGGCTTCCTTGTGAGCTGCCTGGAGGCCTGAGTCTGGCTTTGTCTGATCTGGCCACCTGCTGCCTCCCACTACCTGGTCCACATACCTTCAAGGTCAACTCTATGGTTTATAGGTCATCTCACTTAAAGAGCTCTTCATTTTCAAGAAATATTTTTTTTAATTATTTTACAGTATATGTCTGTGTGAGGGGTTATCCACACAAGTGCAATGCCCTTAGAGACCAGAAGAGGGCATTGGATTCGCCGGTGGTTGTGAACTGCCTAATATGGGTGCTGAGAGTTGATCTTAAGTACTCTGGAAGAGACTATACTGCCACAGAGCCACCTCTCCAGCTTCCACGAAGGCCTTCTTGAACCACTGGCAGAAACAGCACCCCCGCTGGCCAGCGCACCTGCTCACTGCTTCCTTCCCCTGAACTGTGAGCTCCAACTGCTGTTGTTCCGTCCCAATACCTTAGATGCACACCAGACCAACGTAGGTGCTTGAAGAACAGTGAAGGATGCATGGGTTTGTTAATGGGAGTTACCCCACCCTGCATGGGTATGTGTGTGTGAGGTGGGAGGGAGGGAGTCCTGCCTAGAGGGTCCTCAGGTACAGTCCTGTTTAAGCAAGTCTGTATTTACACCTGTGGTTGCCTGCTGTTTATGGGGGGGGGGGGTGCTTATATTTTCCACTTACAGCTCTGATAGAAGTTTCCTTTTAAATTAAACTCACTGAAGGTTTTAAAATTCTCTGTCTTCACCAGACTTGAAAGTAATTTATAATCCATAGGATAATTTTACAAGAGAATTTTTCTGAGAATAAAAAGAAATAAATGTAATTTTTTTCTATCAGATGTGGGTTGAAAAGGATTCTTCAGGTGGCTACAGGGAGGAATTCTTTTTTTTTTTTTTTTCCCATAAAAATACAGTATCCTGAGGCATCGAGTCCAGGGGATTCCAGCCTGGATTCCAGGTCTGCATGGGGACTATAAACCCTGAAGCCACATATGAAATCTCCAGATCTGGTTATCAGGTAGTTGTGGTGCATAGCCAGGAGGGAATGGTAGCCTGAGATATCAAACACTACCCCAAGGTCTCCCTTTATTTAGTTGCCTTGGGGAGTCTTTGTATCCATCTGCCCCAGGGCAGGAAAATCCGTTTGCATTTTGTTGTTTTGTTTCATACTACCTCTAGGGGGCAGTCTCAGCTGCTGCTTTAGGTCTTCATTGTTCTGCTTCTGTTTGCAGCACAGGCATATTGGGTATAGAGGAGTTTTGAGGGAAAGTGTCCATCAGATGGGTTAGCAAATGTGGTTGAAACAGGCTTAGAGTTTTGACATTCAGCTGATATGCACGGAGGAGTCAGCACTCAACACTAGGACATGACAGAATCTCCAGCGACACAGAGATGTTGGACCTGGGTGGGTTGTGAGGTAGAGTTTTACTGTAAGGCACATGTAGTCATCCTTATTGTGGGCATATGAACATTGAGAGCATTTGATCACAAGCTTCAGGGTGCATCTTAGTACTAGTGTACTTGCCTAGTATGTGAGGCCCTACGCTTGGTTACTAGCATCATCAAAAACCAAAAGCAAAGCAATCCAAACCAAAAATCTTCATTAAAGTGTTGCTTAATCCTCTACTGAATGCTCATCAGAACCCTTCCTTCACCATGGCGCAGACTTTGGGAGACCATTAGCTCTTCTGCCATACTGTCTAGATCTCTAGAACTCTACCAGTTAATAGTTACACAGTCCAAACTGGCTTGAATAAAGAAAGGAGCGTAGCTGGGCACGGTGGCCCAGGCCTGGAATGCCAGCTGTCAGAGGCAGAGGTAAAAGGATCAGGGCCAGTCTGAGTCCCAGAGCAAGTTCCAGGTCATTCTGGGCTAGAGCAAGATCCCACCCTGCAAAAAAAAAGGGGGGGGGGAGGAAGAAGAGAAGGGTGCCATGTGCTGTCTTATTAATAAAAATAAAAGCTACCCAAAGTGATAGAGTGGTAACTCCGCCAATGAGGCTAGGAGACAGAATACTTGAAGTTCTGTAAAAATTAGATCTGGTACTGCTCTGGTTTCAGGCGTCCACCGGTAGGTAGGAACTTATCCCCCTGGGTAGAGGGCACCTTACTGTGTGTTATATTTTGAGCCTGGAGCTGGTGGCTTAGAGAGTATGTGAGAGGAGTGGGGCTGTGAAAATCCTCTAAGACCCAAGGCCTGGCCACATCCTCTGAGGCACTTCTGGTCCCCTTTGCTGCTGCATTTATACATTTTATAATGATTATGTGTCTCCCTTTTGGGCCCCAGGTACCTTTGGGCCAGTGCAGGTTGTACACTCTTCCCAGAAGAACCCTTTGCACATCACTTATGGGGATGTTTCCAGAAGCCCCCGCAGGGATCTGATTGGTGTGTGCCTATTGAATGGTTACAGTGCAATGCTCCTGTGGCACAGTGGCAAAGGGTACAATTCACATGGTTCACATGGTACATACTGTAAATGGTACCTGTGCAATGCAGCCATCATGGCAAGTCATCGGTGTATCTACAGGGCTGGCTTCCATTAAGTCTTGGTTATGGGGCAAAATGGCTCAGTAGGTTAAAAGCTTTGCCTCACAAGCCTGGAGTTCAACCCTCTAAACCCACATTAAAAAAAAAAAAATGGATGGAGAGAATCAGCTCTGTTTAGTTGTCCTCTAGACTCCATTCATGTGCTGTGGCATGTGTGCTATACACATTCATTGTGCACACAGACACAATAAGAGATCTAAACCCCTAGTGTGTATGTAAGGGTGCCCCCACACACACACCCATAGCAAGTACCCAGCAAATGTTGGTGGGAAACAGAGGATGAACTTGACCCTTTTTAGACTTTTCATCCCTTTGTTGCTGGCTTAGGTGTTTATCCCTTCACTTCCGAAATAAGGAAGTGGAATGTGGAATGTGCATTAAGATGTCTGCCTTTTGTTTCTGTAACAGAGCACCTGAGACTGGATGGCTTAGAAAGAAAGAAGCTTATGTGGCTCTGGGTTCTAGAGGCTCGGAAGTCCAGGGCATGACAGCAACTTCAGGCAAGGGACACCATAACATTGTGGAAAGTGGAAAGATGAGCAAGCAAGCATGTGGACGCAGGGACAAGCAGAGGGGCCTCCTGGTCCTGTAACAGTCTAGTTTCTCAAAAGTGATCCAGTCTCACAAGAACTCATTCACTCCCGTGATTACTAGCCCATTGTTGGAGCGGTACTAATCCCTTCGCTAGGTGCAACTCTTGTGGACTACACACTTCCCCCCTTCTCCCTCCTCAACACCATTGCGGTGGGAAGCAAATCTCAGCCAGAGTTTTGGAAGGGACAGATCACATCAGAACCTAACAACCTCATGTCTGGAGGCAGCATTGTGATTTGGAGCCAGGCCTGGACTCCAAGACCCAGGCTCAGAGGCAGACTCACAGGCCAGGACTGAGGGAAAGCTGAGCTAGTGGAGAGTCTTGCTTATTCAAGTATGGCTCACAGACTGGTTAGAAATTAATACAGGGCTTCCTAGCCATTCCTGAATCAAACCTTCCTGCCATCACAATCCCCAGGGGACTAGCATTTGAGAAGCAGGGGCTGGGAGAAGTGAGCTGTCTGGATGGCCTTGGTCTATGTGGCATCTGCCTCTTGGTGGGTAAGAACAGATACATTCCAGAAAGGGTCTGAGGGCATCCTGGCACACACTTAGATCTCTTTGAAGTATGTATTTCTTCTAAGAATGCCACCAAATGTTTCCTTCATTCAATACCATAATCTATTAGTGGTCACTTTAATATTTCAAAATGGTTATGTAAATTGCAATGGAGTTGCTGGTGTCTGGGAATAGGCACAGCATGAATTTCCTTGTCTCTTAAGTAGGGCGATAATAACCATCTCAAGAACTGCTACAAACATCAAAAAAGAAGGCTGGGTGGAATAACTCCTCCCAGAGTTGGGATGCTACAAGGATCTCTCCCAGTGTTGAGGTCTCTCCTGTACTTTCCTGCCTGCAGGGAGGTGCCAGACTCAGCCCCAGAGACGCAAGGAACCTCTTGAGGCAGCTCAGGAAACCAGAGAGTTCTACCAGTTTCTAAAGTTTCTTCTAATTTCATAATGACACCCTTTGTTATTATTGCTCACTGGCTGGGCAACTGGGTTAGCTAGCTTGAAGCCCAGTGACACTCAGAGGTTTGAGGGCCTGGAGATGTGGCTTGATGGTAGAGGGCGTACCTAGGGTAGGGTCTTGCTTGTTTAAATGTAGTTCACAGGCATCAGCTGGGAACTGGTTAGGGATGCCCATGGGACCTCCCCTTCCTCCTGAGACAGAATCTCACAGTCCCATTGTGACGTATGTACGCACCAACAGAAAGCTGAAAGACGTAAGGCTTGCTGGGTAGAAGGGAAAGCGTGGCTGACAGGGGAAGAGGTCAGCAGATGGCCACAGCCTGGGGTTTGCAGGACATGGGTGGAGAAAGGGGGTTAGGCCATTAGCGTTGGTCTGAGAGTAGCTTTCACTATTTCCCATCCCAAGGGCCCCATTGCCTGGTAACTGGAGAGAGAAGGGAAAATAGAGAGGGAAGCAAGTAGATGTTCAACATTCATAGTTGAAGCTAGAGGAGGAAGGTTGGTGAGAGAAGGCCCAGGCAGAGAGCTGTGCAGAAAGGGGTCCTAGGGCTGTGGATGCCAAGGAAGAGGCCGGGAAGACAGAGGAAGCAGTGAGTGCCCCTGGCCAGGCCTCAGGAAGCATGGAGAAAGGAGCAAGTGCACAGGTGCTCCTTTGCTCACCTAGGGATGCAGCCCAAGAAGCCTGCTACAAGCTGCAAATGCCTTACAGTGACCAATGTACAGAGGATCCAAGCGTGACGGTGCATGTCTTTAGTCCCAGCACTCCATAGTCTGAGGCAGGAAGATTGCTTCAAGTTCAAGGTCAGGATAGGTCCAGGGACTGAAGAGAGTGTGGGGAATCTATCTGTCCCCATCACTTGACTCTGCTATCTTTGCCACTGTTATTTTAAGGCTTTTCCAGACCTGGGCCCCCAAAGGGAAAACAGCTCCTTCCCTGAGTACCAGCAAAGTCCCAAGGCTGACCTGCCTGTTCTCCCCCGAACTGTGACTCCCTGGTCCTAGGCAAGGTGTACAGTGATTGCACTTCTAAGCCAAGGTTCTCTGGCTGTGTGTGTGTGTGTGTGTGTGTGTGTGTGTGTGTGTGTGTGTGTGTGTGAGAGAGAGAGAGAGAGAGAGAGAGAGAGAGAGAGAAACACGGAGACGGAGACAAAGACAGAAGGTCCCTTTTCAGCAGCCAGGTTGGGGTGATCTGGTGGTGATGACTGAGATGGCTGAGTAGTGTGTGTCCAGAAAAAATCTGAGATGCTGAGGTTTGTTTTATTTTATTTTATTTTATTTTATTTTATTTTATTTTATTTTATTGGTTGGTTGGTGTTTAGCTATTTGTTTTTTGAGATAGCATCTCACTATGTAGGTGTGGCAGTTCTGAAGATACCAACTCTTATTAGTCCTGGACTTCACAGGGCATGGGGAGACAGTGAGGAGTCTAGGACCCAACCTTCTTTCATGGAATGGTAAAACTGTGTGAGCTTGAGACCCACTGGGCTTCCACACAGTCCCTGGAGCTCTGGGTCGCCAGAGTGATGGACCAGAGGGAGCTGGGCCTTCGTCATGGTTGGCCTCCCAGATCAGCCGGCTCCTGCAGGCTGTGTGCAGTGCCCTGCTTCAGTGAAGGCCGTCCTGTATTTTGTTCTCACCCCACTCTGTTTCTTCCTTTCAGGGTTACAGTAAGGACATGGTGACAGACTTTGATGAGAAACATGATGAGTATTTAATATTGCTTCAGCAGAGAAACCGGTAAGAGCAAGCTGCCTGATGGCAAGCCTTGTTATTAGCCAGATAAACATTTATTCTGATTTATTAATAGCACACAGGAGTGGGGCAGAGAGCCCCCCATGCAGAGACTGAGGTTATTGCCAGCACTTGTAGCTCCACCCCTCCCCCACCCCCCCCATCCAGTGCTTTAGTTGCATCTTTTGATTGACCCATAGCAAACTGTTGGCTGTGCAGGCACCGCCTCTTGTCTCGTGATAGACAAGTGGGTCAGGGGTACTGAGACCCTTGTACATCACCTATATATGGTGGTCTGCATCTCTTGGGCATCAACCTGCCCTGGAAAGCTAAGTTGGTGGAAATGTGAACCAGTTTACCTTGTGACTGAAGTTGCTCTGTGTCATTTAAAGTTAGGGTGGGGCCTATTTGGCTCCAGTGCAGATTCTGGCAAAAGCTTAAAGCACTACAGTGTGTAGTGGTCAAGGTCATAGCAACCTGGAGTAATCTGAAGGCCTCTGTTCTTTTTCAAGGCCAAGCAAGTTTATTTCCAGCTCATTGTGGTTTGTATCCAGACCTGAACCTTCTATGAGCTCGATGTGCCAACTCAGAGCCTAGGAGCTGGGACAGCGGGTTATCTGGAACTTTCCTGTCCACACTGCTCAGCACTGCCATGGGTTTTAATAAAGGTCGAGGAGCAGAGAGCCTCCATGCTGATAGAGAAGTTGGGATCTAGGTTGATATTTTATAATATTGGTAATGAAGTCAAGTCAAACCACAGGCCAAACAGAGTTCTTCGGAACCACCATGGGAAGACTCAGCAAAGGCAGGAATTAGGACCTTTGTGTTATGGGAATAGACCGGTATTGCAGGTAAGTGGCCTGAAAGGTGTCACCTCAAATCCCATTTAGTTCTTATCTGGCTGTCTGGACACCTGTTGGTCTGGGGAGCCCTGGTGATGGTCTTGGGAGTGTATGGGATAACGTCATGCACTATTATGTAAGAGCTCCACCCATTATAGAATTTCCTCAAGACCCCTGTCTCTAAGGCTGAGGACGTGGCTTAGTTGATAGAATCCTTGCCTAGCATGTAAGGAACCTTGGGTTCAGTTTCTAGCACTGTATAAAAACTGGGTGTGGTGCACATGCCTGTAATCTTAGCACTTGAGGTATAGGTGGAATGATCGGAAGCTCTAAGTCATTCTTGGCTAAATAGTGGATTCACGGCTAGCCTGGGCTACATGAAACCTTGTCATACACACACACACACACACACACACACACACACACACACACACATGAGTGGTGCCTTCAGTGCTCAACCACTTAGCAGAACTCTCCCTTTCCCTTCCTCCCAGGGGCAGGTAGCTCAAGTGAGAACTGCAGATAGCTCATGCTGATTAGACCCCCATGGGTGTTTATCCTGGCATTTATGGCAAGGGGTTGGATGTTTTTATTCAGTCTCTGGCAGGCTGGATGCTGCCACTGAACACCTGGGTGATGGTTTAATCATCCTGGGCGCTCATCTGGGGAAGAGTGTCATAGCTCCTCATGAGCAGATTGTTTCTCATTAATTGGGGATCAATAAGTGCTATCCCAGAGCTGTTGGCTGACAGCATAGATGGGAATTTCACAGACAAGATTGCAGCATTGTGACAATTAAAAATATATCACAGTTGAGTTGCTGTAAAATGGGGTGGGAGTGGGTATCCCTGGATGCAGGAAATAAGAAGCCAGAAAGGAACCCTGCCAGAGCCTTGTGAAGAAGGGAATGCCCCGAGTGGTGGTCAGGTCGGCCTCAAGATGCCTTTTACAAAGTGCTAGCCAGACACTAGGTGCCATAGCTCACCAGCTTATCTTCAGGCCATCCAAACAGGCAGGTGGGGTGATGGCACCCATTTGACAGACAAAGAAGCAGGCCCCATTGTAGCAAGTAGGCAGTGGTAGAACTGGACTAGGCTTTATCTATTATAGTTTTTGACATTTTCATAGTGATCAAAAGGAGAGAAAGCTGCCAGGGCTGCCAGTGGCCCCAAGTACTCCAAGGCCTAGTTGCATGCCTGGCATGATGGTAGAGGCTGAGGACTACATTGGTCCTCAGGAAGAAAGTGAACCCAGGCAGCTTTGCTGTGCGTTGAACTGCTGAGAAGGGAGCATTGCCAGCAGAGATCTGTCCAGGAAGTATCTGCCCCTAGAACTCTGGTTTACAGGAACCTTGTTTTCATGTGTTATTTCTGTGAATGCTTACCATGTGCATAGCGTCACCTAGGAAAGGAACTAATGTATAAAAAAGACACAGGCTGTGCTTTTCATTTGTTTTGACATTTAAAAATTTTTTGTGGGAGGCATGTACATCATCATGTGTATGTGGAAGTCAGAACTTGCAGAATCCAGTTTCTCCTTTCACCCTGTGTCTTTGAGGAATTGAACTTAGATCTTCAACTTGTCAGCAAGCACCTTTACTAGTTGAGTCATCTCACCAGCACCACAGTTACTAGTTAGCAGCTAACTATTTTGGTTGTAAAGCTAAAATCCCAGGATTAAATGGTTTACTAACTAGGAAACAATTGGCTTATGGAGTGAAGAGCTCAATCGTGGGGACTGGGGTATATGCTCACCTGGCATGTGCCAGGTCCTAGCTTCCACCATGGCACTCTGACTTCAGGCATACCTGGTGCCAACGTTCCCCCTCTGTTTTCCTATGTAAGAACCATTGTCAGCTGTGACCCTCACTGACCAGTAGCTGGCTCTCTTGTCCTTTCTCGCTTGAATCTCCACCTGGGGCAACAGGTCATGATCTACAAACATGGCCCCTTGAGTTTCCCTCAGTGACCTTTCTCAAAGACCAAGTAACACAATTACCAGACTCTTGGATCTGGTGAAAATTTCCCCTCCATTCTCCATACTGCAGCCTCCTCTGCTGCCAGCAGATTAGACATGAGCCTTATCTTCCCAGTCATTCCGCATCTCTCAGGGCTTTGATCATGCTGCTCAATCTTGTTCAGATCTGCCCAGGTGTGATTACATCTCCAGTGAGGTGAGTGGCCAGAATCACTAAGGAGGTGCTGGGACAAAACAAGGCTGCCACATCTCTTGAGCCTCTTCCTTGGCCCTCCCTAGCTCTCCTGACAGCACATGATGACTCCGATTCTGCTATAATCAAGATGGCTTCATGCTCACCCTACCCCACCAGGAATCTTACTCAGGAAGAGGCTTGGGCTATAGACCCCTCACCTGTCCCTTTCCTCTGCCCAGCAGCTCTCCTCACCTTCCAAATACAGCTTCGAGGAGTTCCTTCAGGAACAGTACCTCTCTCCTCTCACTTCATGTGGCTTGAGTGGGAATGACTCTAAGCCAGGCTCAAAGGAGCCCTCCTCAGAAAGGCTGTACTGGAAGCATTAGGCAAAGAGTGCTCCCTTCCCCAAAATAGCATGTGGATGGCAGGGCAGCAGTGGGCCGCTCAGCTCTGGACAAGCAGGGACCCTACACCCTGGACAGCTCTACACAACATAGCCATCCATTTTAAGAAAGCTTTTCTGTGGTGCCACCTGAGTGTCACTGCACTCAGCTGCAGCAGGGGAGTTTCTTTACCCATTCTTTTAAGTCTGAGTAATTATCTCATAATTTATTAGTTTCAAACATCTACATTCTCATAAATCATCCTGCTTAAGTAGAGACCCACATGCAGTGCCAGCCCAGATCCTGGGCCAGGACAGGGTTTTAACAGTGATGTTGGGTCCCAGGGCAGTCTCTGGGAGGGAAGTCAAGGCGTGTTCTTCACCTGGTAGGTCAGTTTCCTGGCCGTCCCTGAGCCTGCTGACTCCTCGGAGACCTCTATCTATAGAATTCCTGCATTCCGTGCTCCCAGGAGTGTGCTGATCGCTGTTTGTAGATCAGCCCTTAGTGACTTGTGTTTTCCTTCTGTTCTACATTGTTGCCCAACAATCAGACACATTGCAGGCTTCCAAGGCTGGCAAGAGATAAGCAGTCTGTAATCAGAGTTCCTGCCATCTTTGTTGAAAAGATGGATGTGTCAGCTGCTGCAGAAATGGCTGAAAAGTAAACAAAGAAGGCGCTCATAATGCCACCACCTTCTTCCATGACTACTGACGTCATTTTTATATTTATCACCTTCCACTCAAGGACCACAAACCCAGAGTTTCTTTTCTTCCAATTTTATACTTAGCACATACATACTCTGCTTTGAATTTTTTTTCCCCCAGGCAGGATTTCTCCATGTAACCTTGACTGGCCTCGAACATATAGAGGTCTGCCTGCCTCTGCCTCTCTGCCTCTCTGCCTCTCTGCCTCTCTGCCTCTCTGCCTCTCTCTCTGCCTCTCTGCCTCTCTCTCTGCCTCTCTGCCTCTCTCTCTGCCTCTCTGCCTCTCTCTCTGCCTCTCTGCCTCTCTCTCTGCCTCTCTGCCTCTCTGCCTCTCTGCCTCTCTCTCTGCCTCTCTGCCTCTCTCTCTGCCTCTCTGCCTCTCTCTCTGCCTCTCTGCCTCTCTCTCTGCCTCTCTGCCTCCCAAGTTCTGGGAATAAAAGAGTGCACCACCACTGCCTGGCCTGTTTGGATTAGTTTTTAAAGTTAATGTACAACGTAATTAATTTCATCATGGCAACTATATATACAAAGCTACCCTTCTCTTCCATTTACTATTTGGTGTGTGTAAGTGTTTGTATATGTTTGTCTGTATGTGTGCATATGTGTGTGTACATATGGAAGCCAGAGATCAACCTTAGGTGTCATTCCCCAGTGACTGTTGATCTAGGGGTGGCCTTGCCAGTCAGGCTAGGGCCTGGGATGACAGTTTTGTGCCATCTGGCTTTTTTTTAGATCTGAGTTTTTTAGTTCAGGCCCTCATCCTTGGCAGGAGAACATTTCACTGAGTGCTGCCCACGCCCACCTGGTGAGGAGACCCCAGTGTGTCCTGGGGTCTTTCCTGAGACTGCTTCATCAGTGTCCTGACCTCTACTCCCTGGCATCAGGTGCTGGCCTGTGTTCAGGGTTTGTTGGTCTCAGTATTAACCTTTCTCCTGCCCAGAGTCAGTGCTTGAGAAGTGCTGGGATGTGCTTTCTGGGAAAAGATCAAACATGCAGCAGTCTGTTTTCCTAGTCCTCCTGAGAAGGGGCTGGGAGTTGCCAGCAGTGTCTGAGTTTGCCAGTTGCCATCCTGTCTCACAAGCTCCAGGAGTGCCATGTCTGTAGTGATGACCCTGGAGTTAAAGTACCCAAAGTTGTCATCTCAACCCTGCCACAGAGCAGCTGGGTGACCTTGGGCAGGTTCCTTGCCCTTCTGTGTCTCACTTTCCCCGTCTGTGAAGTGGAGTAAAGTAACCATGAGGAGTAATGTCTTCCTCAGCTGGAACGTACCTCGTGTTCTATGTCTGTGATTGGCAGCTCACAGAAACATGTTTATCAGCATTCCTGTGTACTCACAGCCACTCACAGATGAACAGGGCTAGCAAAAGAGCTTACTTCTTGGCATACATTGTTTGCAAAGACAAAGCCGGGGAGCTTTTGGTCTCCTCACTGTCTTTCCTGTATGGGTGTTGAGGGACGCTAAGCATCTTGGTTGGCAGTTCTGTGCTTTTCTTGATACCTTTGTTGTTTCAGTTGGCCCCAGATTGTGTGTGTGTGTGTGTGTGTGTGTGTGTGTGTGTGTGTGTGTGTGTGTGTATGTGTGTGTGTGTGTGTGTATGTGTGTGTGTGTGTGTGTGTGTGTGTGTACAAATGTGGAGTCTATTTTGTTCCATGGGCACTATCTACTTTGTTTTTGAGAAAGCAAGGACTAGCCTGGAACATGGTGATTGGCTAGAGTGGCTGGAAATTGAGCCCTAGCATATGCTTGTCTCTTCCTCCTCAGCCAGGCTTTCTTCCTTTTTTGTTTTGATTTTTGAGACCAGGTCTCACTATGTAGCTTGGCTAGCCTGGAATTCACAGAGATACCTCTGTCTCCTGAGTACTGGGATTAAAGGCCTATGCTACAGAGTCTGGGGATCAAACTCAGGCTCTTACAGTTGCAGGGCAGTCACTGTATCATCTGAGCTGTCTCTAGTCAGGTATTTTTACTTTTGTTTTAAGGCAGAACCTTTTACTTTTTAGCCCAGGCTGGCTGCACACTCATTTTAACCCTCCTGTTCCCAGAGATGGGATTATAGGCATAAGCACCAGGCCTGGCAAGAAGGTGCCTTTAAACACAAACACAGGCATGATGATTGGACGATCAGCTGATGAAATGCTATCCGATTTCTCCCTAGAGCCATGGGTCAGCACAGGGTAGTTTTGTATTCACCGTGATCTAAAGTCACTGTCTGTGTTGAAAGTTGAGTTTGGCACACAGTGCTCACCCTAATGTGATGGGTATTATATTAAAGTTTTGTTAACTTGGGGCTTGGAAAGGTAGCTCAGCAGTTCTGAGCATTGGCTGCTCTTCTAGAGCACCTGGATTCAATTCTAACACCTCCATGGAGGCTCACAACCCTCTGTAACGCCAGTTCCAAGGACTCAACACTCCTCTGACCTCCATAGGCACCAGACACACAAGTGGTACACAGACATACATGTAGGCAAAACACCCACACATATAAGATACTATTTTACAATTTTTACCAACTTGCTGAGCAGTTAATCACTAAAGGTGAAGCCCACTTGTTGACTTGAGAATCTAATTACTGTGATGTTTAAAGGTGTTTGTAAAGACTCTAAGAATCAGGTATCCTGTAGCCATGGTTCTGGGCTAATGAAGACAATGTATACTGTCTTGACACAAAAGACAATGTCATATCACAATGAGTTAAGGATCGTCATAGTTACTTTTAAATTGCTATGGTAAACACATGGCTGAGGCAACTTATAAAAGGAAGTGTTTAATTGGGCTCACAGTTTCAGAGTAATAATCCTTTTACCATCATGGCAGCAGGCAGGCGACATTGCACTTGAGCAGTGGCTGAGAGCTCACATCCTGACCCACATACATGAGGCAGAGAAGAAATACAGTGGTCATGGTAGGAATCTTTTGAAACCTCAAAGCCTTCGTCCATTGACACACCTCCTCCAACCAATCCTTCCTAATCCTGCTTCCTAATCCTTCCCAAACAGTTCTACCAACTAGGGACTAAATATTCAAACATATGAGCCTATGGGGGCCATTCTCACTTAAACCATCACAGAGACAGTGCTATCACCTTGCCAAAGCACTTTACTGCTGGTCTTGGGGACACGGAAGCTCAGGCATTGCTTGGATCCAGGCAGGCTATTTTTGTCTTTTTCTCTTCCAGGATACTAAAGCATTTGAAAGCCAAGGACCCTGTGCAGCTGAGGCTGGAACACTTGGAGCAAGGTTTCTCTGTCTATGTCAATGGGGCCAACTCGGAGCTGAAGACATCACCACGGAAAGCTGTGCATACAGACTTCTCCAGAAGTGCCTCACAGGCTGAGGGGTCACAGGGTGAGCACAGACCCTCTCAGGGCAGGCAGCAGCATTTTTAGTTAGAAATTAAGGGATGGGATGTAGCTCAGTGGTAGAGCACCTGCCTAACAGAAACAAAGCCCTGGGTTTGAGTCCCTAGTACTGCAAAAGAAAATTAAAGAGATAAGTTAGAGACTTTGAAAACATCCTGTATGTGTGAACTCACCAGCAAATGAGTTAACTGTATCCATCGGGCCAGCGAGAGAGCCTAAGAGCAAGGAAGAGAAGTACTCTTTAAGGTGCTGGAGATGGAGCCAGAGCCTCACACATGCCTAGAAACCACTCCAAGTTTAAATTCTTTTCTGTTTCTTTTCAAACTAGATTTGGTCTCCATACCCCAAACCAAAGGCAGCTAGAGCAAGAACTTGCTAGTTTTTATATTGCCTGTAGCTCTAATGTCCATGATCTTAAGGACAATTTTTAACTAATAGCTGATATGCACACATTAGCTTTGATACCTAACACCTATGAAGTATTTGATTCCACCGTTCATTTTTACATCTAGCTACTCCAGCCCCTTCATGCTTTAAAGGGATTTCATGTGTGAGTGTGAATCTATCCAGTGGGTGAACTGGGAATAAGTGGTATTGAATGGGTAGACCTGTTGAACAGGTAGGACCAGGCTCCAGGTTGACAGTGTGTCTCTGAGGAATATACTTGGTCTCTCTGTTCATTGCCTTTGGGTGTGGGGGGGAGGGAAGCCTCCAGGCCATTACATACTGGAAAAATAAACACAGTAGCAATGGGACCAGAGGAGAGAGCGATATCCCAAAATATTCCCCAGAGAGCCACTGCAGTATTCTAAATGCAGTTTACCAGGAGTTCTGTAGCCCCTAAGGCTCCTCTAGCTTTCATTGTGGGCATGCTGCTAGTTGGTAGAATTAGGAGGAACTGAAAACAGGATTAGCTTAACTTGGGACCCTAGCAGTATACTTATTCATTCCTCAAATATGTCTCCATCACTGTCTTCTACACATGGCTGTCTGCTGTAGGAACTACACCATACGTCTGTGTTTGGTGATGGCTCTTTGTGCCTGGAGAGCTGCCTGATATGACATTAGGCATCTCATTTTCTGGACATTCTGCAACTCTTACACTTTCTGCTGGGCATTGGCTTGCTTGCAGTTTACTCCAGGCAGATGCGTCCCTCATATGAATGACCTTGAGCAGCTGGACCGGATTGCAGATGTAGGCTTCAGAATAGCTATCAGTGTGAACTTGCCTTCCATGTCTCGCTAGCTGCTTCCCTGTCTCTTGCAGATTATGGACGAAGAACCCTATTCCGAGAAGCCGAAGAAGTCTTAAGACGCAGCTCCAGGACAGCACCAGGAAAAGTCCAGCGCCGAGGATGGCACCAGGTCTGGAAACTTGCATTAGGCTCTGGCACTTGCATTAGGATGAAGAGTGGGCCTGTTAAGCGTTTAAGTCCTTGTGGGCTTGGTGACTGTTCTGGACCCTGTAGGGTACCCTCTGCATGGACTGGCTCCTGGGGTACCTGCTCTGCTGCAGGGTCCTCCCTCTGCCTGGGACCTCTGGAGCCCACAAGGGAGTATAGTAAGAGCAGACCCATGCTCATTCTTGAGGGCTCATTTATCATCTTGCTTTTTATCGACTACCTACTAGTTGTGAGGCATGGCATAGACAAAGCAAGTCATTCGGACAGAACCTGCCCTGGTGAACTGAGGGGCCCATTTAGATGGCTGCCAACGTTCTGAGTCCTAGCACTGTCTCAGCTACACATAGCCCCTCTGCCCTTTACACTCACAGCCTGGCTTCTGCCTTTTACACTCACAGCCTGGCTTCTCAGGCTTCCTCTCTTATGTGAGAGCAGAGGAGAGAGATGCTTAGAAAATCTCAGGGACCACTCAAGCCCATGACTAAGAAGTGGAAGAATCAGACTCAGCTCTGAGTTCTGTATTCCTGCCCAACTAGGCCTTGCTATGATCCCTTGCTAGCTTCCCTTTGGAGATGTCTATATATGGAGCTGCTGAGTGTACCCAAGTGTCACTGTGCCAAGTATGTACTTGAGGTTGGGTCATGTGGTCTTAGTTCCTGTCACATGTTTTGCACATTAGGATGGCCTTTTACAACAGAGATTGGCAGAGTCGTTGTTACTGATCTATGTATGGGGAACATCGGCCACTTGCATTTTACAGTAGACTGCAGTAAAGGCTTTCATGTGCTTGCCACCTAGCAATTCACAACACTCAATTGGTTGATGTATGTCCTCATGGTGCTGCCATAGAAATTGAGGCCCAGAGAGCCAAAGACACTTGTTCAGGGTCACATGACCTCTAAGGGAAGAGGCTGGGTTGGGGTGTGGATTGGACCTGTTGCTGTACTGACAGCATCTTCCTGCTATGTTCATTGGAAACAGTTGTGTCTCCTGTAGCTGGGGTCTGAAGAGCAGGCCCACAGGGCACCAGCCTGGGCGCTTGTGTCTGTCCCCAGCCATGAATGTTAATTTCTTGTTAATGAGGCCTTTCTTGCCTGCCTCACTCTACACAGCTCTTCTGCTTGTTGGAGTGCTTCCTATTATCACGAGCCATATTTGTGTCTTAGACTGTGACTTAATGGCTGGCCCCAGAGTCTGTGCAATTTAAAAGGCTTGGCCTAAGATTAATTAGCATCCCTCCCATTTCTCCTGTGGCTCCCCACTTCACAAGACTTAATCAGGGCTAATTTCCCCTTGCCTCCCAAAGCCGCTCTGCTATAATTGCCCTTCTGCACTGCAGCAGTCAGGGGTCACTCAGTGCCTAACAATAGGGACTGCTGTTTGAGTAGAAAGCTCAGGCTGAGTGTGCATGCATGGTCCTGGGGCTGGTGAGCTGGGCAGGCTGCAGGAGGCCTTCAGCCCACATTGCCCACATGTCTGCCCCGGCCTCCAGGAGAGCTGCTGCCCAGGACAGCTGGGAGAGTGGGGACACAGCCTCAGGGATGCCAAGACAGATCCTATTCTGTTGTCTGGGGGCCAGTGTGGGATGCAGTTGAAAAACCTGTGGCCTTGAGGATAGTGCTTAGAAATAGCAGTGACCCATCCCTTTCCTCCCCTCCTCACATCTGTTCTCCCTGTCGGTGACAATGTGATGTTGGACCTCCTGTGCACACAGAGCCTGAGCCATGAGGAACTGCAGTGGGAGTCCATGGCGTATCACCCTCTGTGTCTCAGCAGCTTGGCAGAGCAGACACATGGCATCTGGCTTATGGATTGGTTTTCCTACCTTACTTTCTCTCCCCAGCTGGCTCTTCAGGGCATTTGAATGAGGCTCCTGGGAATTGAAGAGAATGGGCTTTAGGCTGCTTCTTTGGTGTGTGTTTTGGAGCCGGTAATGGACCTCCCTGAGCTTTGCCTTTATAATCATCACAACCTCCTGCCGCTGTTGGGAAGGCATGTGTGCGGTGTGTGGTCTCTAAGTGGTGTGTTTCTTCAGCTAGGTGCCCTAATGGCAGATGATGAGGCTAGGATGAGGTCAGTGCTTGCAGCGCTCTGGTTCTACCACCCGTCCTCACGCCCTCACGCTGTCTGCTTTCTAATCTAGAAGGTGGTCAGTAGGTTACCTGCCTCAGAAGGTAGCTGCTGAGGATCACTCAGTCTGTGGAGGTTCCTGCCACGCCTGGCACAGAGCTGGTAAAGGGTTGTGTTGGTCAGTGTTGGAATAAATGGAGGGCAGGTGTCGAGGGCTTCTCAGTCTGGAGTTTCCAGGCTCTTCATCCTCTCCTTTCTACTTATGTATTTATTTTATTTGTGAGGGACATGCATGTATGCAAAGGCCAGAAGAAGGCACCAGGCATACTTCTCTATCACTCTCTGCCTATTCCATGGAATCAGTCTCTCTTTAAATGAACCCGGGCTTGCATTTTCTCTAGGCTGGAACCTATCAAGCACTCGCCATCCTCCTGTCTCTGCCCTGTCAGAGCTGGAAGGTGCTGACACCTTCCCACCACACTCTGCTGTGCCTTTGCTCTGGAGGCCATTCTTGTTCCATGTGCTAGATTCCAAACCTCAGTCCTCATGGCTGCATATCAGTCTCTCTTGACTGCTGAGATGTCTCTTCTGGCACTTCATTCTTATGTCTGACCTCACTCCCTCTGTTCAGTCCTGGCCATTTATGGAGCACATCAAAGTTTTGGATCCTTACTGCGGTCTGAGAGCTGCAAGTGAAGCAGGCCAGCCCTGCTGCCCTGGAACTTATGGGATGGGAGCGGGAGACAGGCCAGGCCAAGCCAGGGCAACAGCAGCCAGCAAGTTAATGGCAATTGCTATGAAGGAAGGCCAGGCAAGAGGGACGGTGGCAGGCAGCAGAGGTGCCCAGGGGTAGTGCAGCAGAGCTGAATGGGGATCTGTGGTCTCCTTGGAAAGGTATAGTGGAGTGTGATGGAAAGGTATTGCCTATGATCAGCACACGTGATGGAGAGGAAGCGCTGGGGGCCTGGCTCACAGCTAAGGGGTCTGGACAGTAGTCTGAGTGAAAGAGCTCCCCAGAAGCACCAAGATGTGGATGCTGCCATTGGAAAGATCTTGGTGGCTGTGTGTAGCTAGGACCACCCTAACTAACTCCTTTACCCAAGGGCTTGCAGGAGCTCTGAGACTGTGTTCCTGAATCCACATAGCTCTTCTCTGCTGCTTCCCACAGCCCCACTCTATGCCCTCTCTGCTGGCTTCACTAACCAACTACACCCCTCCAGGTCTGTTTCGCACTCCTGAATTGGTTGAAACTTCTAAGAGAAACTGTTTGAGTGTCCCAGCTCATCTGTGTTACTCAAGGTGGCCTGTAGTAGTTGTCTTTGGTGTGGTGCTGTCTGCTACCTGAGTGGGCTGTGACTAGAGGTCACCTGATACTTATCCTGCCTGACCTTGAACAGCCTGGGAAGGGCGTGTGTGTGTGTGTGTGTGTGTGTGTGTGTGTCTTAGTTAGGGTTTCCATTGCTGTGAAAAGACATCATGACCAGGCCAACCCTTATAAAGGACAAGATTTAATTGGGGCAGGCTTACAGGTTCTGAGGTTTAGACCATTATCATCATGGCAGTAAAGCATTGCAGCATCCAAGCAGGCATGGCACTGGAGGTTCTTAGATTGAACTTGATTGGAAGGTACCCAGGAGAAGACTGGCTTCCAGACAGCTAGAAGGATCTCAAAGCCCACCCCCACAGTGGCACACTTCCTCCAATAAGGTCATACCTCCTAATAGTACCACTCCTGCATATTCAAATCACTACAGTGTGTGTGTGTGTGTGTGTGTGTGTGTGTGTGTGTGATATTACAGCCTGTTGTCTAGGGTGCTGGAGTTGGACCGCATGGCCTTGCCTTGGACTCAGAGATCTACCTGCCTCTGCCTCCCTGAGGGCTGGGATTAAAGGTGTAGTACACCACTGCTCAGCTCTTCCTTTGCCTTCTACAGAAAATCGAAACAGGATCTAATATAGCCCAAGCTGGCCTTGAACTCCCTATGTTGTTGCAGCTAACCTTGAAGTCTTGATCCTCCTGTATACACCTCTCTCATGCTGGAATTACAGGCTTGAGCCACCATGCCCAGCTCTTTCCACCCTTTTGACTGGGCTCCTCTTTGTGGGTAGCCAGAAGGAAGCAGGTGATTAAGGTAGCAGGGTCCCCAGAAGCCAGTGGCTAATTCTTAAATTCTCTTAATTCTTAGCCCTGGCCTTGTCTACCTGGTTGGTTTCCTTATTTCTAATGTCTACTGTTCCAGTCTGACAGTTTCTCCTCTTCCTGCAGCTGGGCAGTGGTACATGGAATTTCCTTCTTCTGGGTCTAGACCAGCAAATAGGAACACTTTAGTGCCTAGCTACTACAATAGAAGGGGCTTTCTAAAGAGTACAGGCCTGAAACTCATTTGGCAAGAAGGCTGTAGAACCACCCATGATAACCTTGTTCTTAGGGATTAACCAGAGGTTAAAGTAGCAATGTCCCCAGTAGCCAATGGCCAATTCTTAAAAGCCACCCCACCAGGACTGGGACATGCTCTGCCCTAGTTTCAGGGTTTCTCTTATACTGCAGGGCCCACCATAAAGGGCCAGTGAGGTTACACTATCACTTTTGCTGGCCATGGCCCAGTCAGTGGGGGTTGGGAGATCTAGAGGTTGACTGGATAAATACAGCAGGCTCCCAAGCCACCGCCTTTACTGTGGAGTGGCCTGCAGGTGATATCTAGGCATCTGTCCCTGCTTGTCTTTTCCTTGCTGCTTCTGGGCCTTAGATCTCTCTGCCGCCATCAGTGGATTAAGATTTATGGCTTCCTCAGCCTTGTAATACTTGGGTAGACAGTGGCCTAATCAACAGAGCCGCCGTTTACCAAAATGCTGTCAGCTTTGATGAACGTCACTGGCTCTCAGCATTAAATCGGCAGTGAAGGGATTGGCCTTCCAACAATTTACTGTGGGCCAGACTTTCAGGAAAGGTCTCCACAGAACGTTTGCTATGGGATGAAAGTGGCCTTGGCTCTCCCTCACTGCAACATCTGCATCCTGGGTTGCTGCAGATATGAGCACCTGCAGTACAGCTCACCTCCACGTTGTGAAGCTGGGCCCTTTCTTTTGGTACCTTCTGACTTCTGATCATGACAAGAGCTGACAAACCTGGGAAGAGCTGCTCCTCACCCAGCCTGTCTTTGGGGGCTTGGTAGAGCCCTTCCACCTCTAGGGGGCGCCATTAATACAGCACACAACCTGCACAAGCATACAGGACATCCCCTGCACTTGCTCTTCTGAGTTTGACAGCACACTTCAATGCACCCTCTTAGAACACTATGAGGAGGTGCCGAAGATACACAAATAACTCCGGGCATGAACTGGGTGGAGTGTGGGCTGAGCATGAAGTGAGCAGCTTTGGGGGGTTTGTGTGGAGAGTCTTTTAAATCCTCCTCCAGGGTAGGTACTGCAAAGGTCTGTCAGGGTCTGGGTTTGCAAGTAGGCAGTAGAAAGCAGCGGCTCATGAACACCCACTCCTGGTGAAGCAGAATGCCATTCGGGGAGCCAGCCCGGAGCATCATCACCATCCTTCCATGCAAGGTGGAAGGTGGGAGGCTAGGAGCGTGCATGTGGCTGGGGCTGGGTTAGAATCTGGCAGCCTTGGTGTGGGTGGGGCTGCCCCCACATTGTGGGCAGAGGAGGCTCCCCAGGCTAGGGTGGGAGAGCAGGCCAGATGGCAGCTATTTATTACCCTCTGGGCACCCACTCAGTGTTGTGAGTGCTTTCTGGACCACAGAGTTAATTTCAGCACTGTTGCTTCATAACCTACAGTGTTCACTATGGTGCTGAGTGGACTCGGGGGCAGGGCACTGGTATCTGGAACTCAATGCTCTTAGAGCTTGGTGAGGGCCTGCTGACTAAGGGCCTTAGGGCTGACAACAAAGCTGTGTTTGCATATTGGGCATCACTGGGAAGCTCTGCTGTGCTGAGCTGTGCTGAGGAAGAGGAGGCTGGGAAGTTGCTGAAGGCTGTGATCCTGGCTTCTTGCTGGATGTAGAGCTCTTTCTGTGGATGTGCCAAGTCAGAGGCTGGCCAGGGTGTACCTCCCACTGTCACTGGCCAGCTTCCTTTCGAGCAGTGCACATTGTCCAGGGACCACAGGCCTCAATCCCTGCCTCTCAACTGGTCTTTTCCTGTGCCCCAGAATGCCAAGATAACCCCAACTCCTCACTGTTCTGTTTCCCAATTTCACATCTCTCCTGCTCCCAAGAACTATCACTCAGTATGGTGGGCAAGAAAGGGGGTATGGTATCTGCCACTCTAACTTAGCATACTCCATCTTCCTCTGGTGGGAGAACTCAATTCTAAAAGATCCACTGGGATCAGAGGCAGGCAGGAGATTCCAAGAACTAAGGTGCTTTCTCCGGAGGCTAATAACAGGACAGACTGGCAGTCTCTGCCCAGACTTGTCTGGATTTTAAGAAAGAGATGAGGGAAAAGCTAATACTAACTACTACAGGCCAACTGGCAGCATTCAGAAATACAAAGCCCTAGTCTAAGCCCTTCTCTCTTTAGAGAAAGGACCAGAAGGCCCTAAAAGGGGCTGGGTGGCTGGTGATCCAAGCTACCTCCTCCTTGGCCTGACCCAAGTCTGTGGTCATTCTTTTTTCCCATCCTCTCTTTCTGCGCAACAGGCCTCAGTGTTAGGATGTTGTTGAATGTCCCAGGGAGAAGAGCATAGCATGCTTTCCTTAGCCTGGAGAGGAGAACTAAGTAGCAATGTGTAGAGGGAACCCATACCACAGCTGGAGCTAGCCAAGGCTTTGGAGTGAAGAGGAAAGGTGGGACAATGAGGGTGTATGGCTTTAGAACCGCCCCAAGGCATTACACAGTGACCTGCTGGCCCTTCTTGTTTCTCTATTAGGACACCTTCCTTGCTCTCATAGACAGCTGCCTGTTCCATTCTCATCCTTGAGCCACAGAGGGATTGAGGGTGGGAAGGCAAACAAGCCCACAGAGATAGAGGAAAGGGTGTCTGTGGGCTCAGCTGGACTGATAGGGCCCTGGAAGTGGCTCCAATTGGTTCAACAGTCACACATGTTAGAATGTGTAGGAATTAGTATGGAGGCCTTGCGTGCTGGATGTATCAAGTAAGGTCTGGTTTGCTAACAGTGGCTTGAACGATGTGACAGCATGTCACCTTCCAGCTGAGTGAGTCCTTTTGTTCTGCTCAGGTGGGAATCACTAGTGAGCAGGGAGTCGTTTCTAGTATTGGCAGTCTTGGGCCTGAGAGAGAGCTAAGGAGCTTCTCCAGCAGGCAAAGGACAGGACAGGCAAGCAGGCTTGGGGGCTGGGCTGACTGACTCAGCCCTGAGAACAGAGTCTTAACAGCTTCAGGTCTTAGAAGCCAGAGGCAGCTCTAAGTGCACAGGTTAGAGGTTCCCTCTTCTGAGTACCAATTGCCAGTGGTCCAGCACTCAGCAGCCAGTGAGATCCTGAGCTGCAAGCAATCTGGTAGCAGGGAGCAGGCAGCAAGCAGTAGCAAGTGCTCCAGCTCTGGGATTCTAGTGGCTACCATGACTAGTGGTGTAGCTTTCAAACCTTTGTGTCAAGACCATGAGCCTTTGGGGTTGACAGCTTCTTCTAGAAGCCAAGACCTGTAGCATCTTGTCTACCAGCCTTTGTGCCTTCCACAGCCTTGGCTCACAGTCTGCTGTTTCTTTTCCATACTGCACTGTCCTCAGTCATCTCCACCCCACCCACTCTCTGGAACTCTCTAGCTGCTTGCTTTTTCTCCTCCCCCCCCCCCCTCCACTGGCTGCAGCTGCCATCACCTCTGTACTCAGGATAAAAGTCAAAAGTGTTAAAAGCCTTCTATGTGATCTGATGTTGCAACATCTGGGGGCATTGGGGGAGCATTTCCTTGTTAACTCAGAAGGCCAGGTGAGCTGGGCTTGGGGCACTGGCATCATTCCATGTGACCCACTCCTTTTGTTGTTCATATGGGCCCTTTGGTCCTTCCTAGATGCATAGTGATGGGCTGTGTGGAGGTGGGAGATTCTGGAGTGATCCCTAGCCCCCAAAACCTAGCACAGGTATTCCTTTCTCAAAGATGCAAAGAATTCTTGAAAGCAGGGAGGCTGCAGCAAGGACAGCTTGTATAGTTCAAAAAGCTTTACAAGGATTCTGTCCATTTCGTGTTAGTATATCTACAGTGCGTTAGCCAGGCTTTCCCAAACATGAGGTCAGTTAGCTCTTATGGCTTTTGGGGAAATGCTTAACTCTTACAAACATTCTGCAGAAAAATAATCATTAAAAGTCTGACTTTTTCTACACACTTTACAAGTATAAGGAAGAAACAAGCAAAGATAATATGACCTTGTGGAGTCACAACTGCTGAGATGGGGGCAGTGGCCACAGTCGTAATCCTGGTACTTAGGAGGCTGAGACAGGAGGATCACTAGCTTGAGGACAGCCTAGACTGCATAAAGAAACCTGATCTTTGTAAACAACAGCAACAGCAATTCACCCAAATCCTGTCCCGCTCAGGCCCAGCACCCTTGATCCCCTTTTTGTGGCCAGCTAGGCTCGGCTCCTTCCTGTCCTTGAGCAGAATGGTGTCTGTTCTTATTTTAACACTGAATTTCTATGTCCAGAAATCTGTGCAGATCAGAACTGAAGCTGGCTCTCGTCTCCACATTGAACCTCCTCTGGACTGTTCAGAAGATTTTGAATCACAAGAAGATGTGATTGGCAAGCATGAGGATGCCACTGGGGAGCACACACAGGTAGGGGCTGGCCTCAGTTTGTATTGGGGGCTCTCACAAAGTCAGGGTCTGCTGTTGTAGGGCCCTCAGTCAGGCTCTTTCTAACACCTACTTTCTTTGACCTGTGCTCTTCTCTCCCTAAAAAAAAAAGTGTGTATGTGTCAGAATGAAGCATCTGTAGAGATCAAAGGACAACTCTGAGGAGTCAGTTCTCTCCTGTGTGGGTTCCTGGGATTGAACTCAGGTCATCAGACCCATGCAGCAAGCACTTTACCCACTGAGCCATCTTGCCTTCCCTCACCTCACACATTTTGATACACAGAGTATGGGCCACACATCTGTGTTTATGGGTGGGTCAGCAAGCATCCGATCACTCTAAATGAAGAAGGGGCTAAGAGGGGAGGACAAGCCTGGCAGAGAGGAGTAGCTTAGCTATGGAGGCTTTCTAGAAAAGAGTAGAATTTGTCTCTGGCCATGAATACTAGAAAAGAGCCTTGAGGGGCTGAGGGCAGGCAGGGAGTAACCCCACCCACACCTGCTTGTATATGTGTACCTTGGCCTGTGAGGTATTCTGAAGATCACGGTGACTCCAGGCAGCAGAACATCCAGACAGCTGAGTATCTGCAGCTCAGAGCCATGTTGGTGCTGCAGCTGACGGGGGTCAATGACCACCAGTGTGTTTCCAGTAATACTATGCCCCAGACTCCCCTTCCACAAGCATTTCCTGGCAGTGCATTCTTGAACCTTGTCTGTTCTTTGCACCACAGACATGGAAATCAACAAGCACACAAAGTGCCTGTTCTTAACTAGTTTATGTTCCAGGTGAGATAGAAAAAGGCAGGATGAGATAAGACCATTTCAGATATCAGGAAGCTCTCTGAAGGAGACAGAAGAGGGAGCTGGGTGTGGAAGCGCACGTTTATAATGGCACTGTTCAGAGACAGAGCAGGACGGTCCCTAGCAAGGTCAGCCAGGGGGACATAGGGAAACCCTTTTCAAAACAACCATAACAAAAATAAATAAAATCAGAGGGGGAAGTGGACGGCGGGATGTCAGGGGGAGAGTATCATGCACAGACTGTGCAAGAGCACAGGCAAGAAAGCCTTTACAGCTGGCAAGAGGCTGGGCTTCAGGAGCTCAGTGCCAGCACAGTGTGCATAGGAGATCATGGAATGGTTTGAGACACTGAATGAGAAGACAGTGGAGTGGACCAGGAGGTGCATCGTGGGCCTGGGCTAGAATGTGGGATAGGGTTTGACAAGTAGAGTTTAGTCTAAGGCAGTGGTTCTCAACCTGTGGGTCAAATGACCATCGGGAAAACACAGATATTTATATTACAATTCATAACAGTAGCAAAATTACAGTTATGAAGTAGCAGTGAGATAATTTTATGGTTGAGGGTCACCACAACATAAAGAACGGTATTAAGGGCCAAAGTATTAGGAAGGTTGAGAACCACTGTTCTGGGGGGACAGCTTTAATAATTAAAATGAATGAATACATCATTTCTTCTTGTTGTATAGAAGCAACATTCTGGAGAGACTGCAGGCGAAAGTCAAATTGCTAAGTAGAACATGCCCCATTGTTCAACTGTATCACTCAGCTATGGGCCTGCGGATTCATAGCCTCAGACAGGGCCTTCTCCTTCCCTGACTTATGGTTGCTGAAATGTGAATGACAGAAAGAGAAAGGAGCAGGGAATTCTGTCCAAGAAACCTGCTCTGTGTTCACAGTTTTTATTTGCTCAAGCAGAGAAGGAGCTGGGATCCTCCTACCCCACATGCTAGGTGAAAGGGGTCTATGTACACTTGCACAAATTGCACACATGTAGTTTGTTCTCTCTCTTTCTCTCTTTGTGTGTGTGTGTGTGTGTGTGTGTGTGTGTGTGTGTGTGTACACGCTGTAGCTCATACAGGACCTGAGAAGTCAACCTTAGAACTCGGTTCTCCTTCCACCTTTATGTGGGTTCTGGGTGATGAACTCAGGTCACAGGCTTCCACGGCTAGCACCTTTACCCACTGACTTCTCCCGGTTCCTTTCTTCTCGCAGCTCTCCTCCTCGTCTTTTTGAGAGGCTTTACTATGTAGTCCCAGATAGCCTCACAGGCAGGGTTTTCCTGCTAGCACCTCCACACCTGGCTCACGATTTGCTTTTGAACTTACCAACAGCCCCATGCTTGGGATCAGTCTGGATAAAACACACCTTCATTTTCTTTCAGCTGGGATCTTAGCCATGTCCAGTCGCTTATAGTCCTACACCCACACCAGGTCCCAGAGTGCTGTGCGCCGTTTGAGCTGGAGAGCATTGTTTGTCCATGGTGAAGCGCCTGGCACCTTCTGTTAAGTTGATACCTTTTCCTCTTTGGCAGGCTCCCAGCAGCCTGCACAGTGGACTGCAGAGGCCCCCTCCCACCAGGCTTCTCCTGCCCTCAGCGTTAGTAGCCTTAGTAGCAGTCTTTGGTGCACATGCTCAGTTGCAGCCCCTGCCGCTCTGCCAGCACTTCACGTTCCCCACTGTGAGCACCTGATTATATTTCTTTCCTGCCTTTCTCCACATCTTGAGAGGGCTCTCCTTAAGGCTTCACAGTCAATTTCCCCTTGGAGTTATTTCCCTGCAAAGGGGGAGAGAGACAGACAGTGGTGCTACTTGCCTGCCACAGCAGAAAGAAGCCCTGAGAGCTGCCATCTGCACAGGCACAGAAGCCACGCTAGGCATGGCTAAATATACCAGCCCGGCATGAAGCAAGTGAGGCCTGAGCTGGAGCAGAAGGGATCCGCATCCACATAGAGGCTTTGCACCTCCCCTCTGCCGCCGCCGCCGGAACATGCCAGCCTTTTGCTTTCCATCACATCCTGTGAAATTCAGTTCCTTGGTGGCTTTGAGTTGCAGACTGGCATCCTGGAGGCGTGCTCTCTCAGCCCCTGTATGCTGCCTTGTATGGTGCTGTGGGAAGATTCAATGAGCAGCCAACACTGATACAATCAGGAGATTCCATGTGATGATATGAATTGGGGGGGTTCCTTCCTTTAAAAATAGTCAGGTGATTGGGGTCCTCCTCCTTCTCCTCCTTCTTCTTTCTACTCTTCTTTTCCAGCACAAGGACCTACATTGTAGCCCAGGCTAGCCATGAATCATAATGCTCCTGTTTCCCAACTGCTTGATGTGTACTATGTTATACTTTTTTGTTTGTTTTCTTTTTCTTTTTGAGAGATAGTATCACTATGTGGCCTTGGCTGGCTTAGAATTCACTATGTAGGCAAACCTGGCCTTGAACTCACAGAGATCCACCTGCCTTTGCCTCTCAAGTGTTGGGATCAAAGGCATGAATCACCACATTTGTCCATGGTATACTTTCTTATGAGGAATGACTGGGCTGGCTGCTGGAACCAGAGGTGTGTCCCCAAGGTGCATGGTCCATGCCACATACTCCCAGATGCTGAAGATAAAGTAGTTGATAAATAAGCACACAGGTGGGACTTGATGGTGCACACTTTTAATCTCAGCACTCCAGAGGCAGGTACAAGCAGATCTCAGAGTTGGAGGCCAGGCTGGCCTCCATAGTGAGTTTCAGGACATTCAGGGCTGCTAGAGAGCCAAATAAAAGAGCATGTAGTGTGTCAGGAGGTGACAGGGCTCTGGAAACAGCAGATTGGACTGTGGGAACAGGGAAAGACAGGCAGAGGTTCCTGTTTAGTACTGAGACACAGCCTCTTGTGAGGTGAGCAGGCTTGGAGGAGCAGCTGTGAGCAGGACAGTAGGCTGGGGGACTGTGGGGACTGGGGGGTTGAGGCTGGGGACTGTGGCAGAGACAGGGTTTTCTTATGCTGGATAAGAGGCCTCCATAGGGTTCTGACCAGTTTTCCAACTCTAACACAGGGGAGCTCTTTCTAGAGAGTTTGGACCCAGTACCTGGGCCCATGCTATAAGTGTTGTTGTGGGAGACTCAGTCTCCATCTGAGGAAGTGGTTTCTTTAGGAATCAAGAATGAATCCAAAATGTCTAAAATTAAAGTCTTAAAATTAAATTTTTCTTTATTATTATTTGTGTGTGTGAGGGGCAGTACAAGTGTGTCACTCTTCACATGTGTGGAGGTCAAAGGTTAGCTTTCAGGAGTCAGTTCTCTCCTTCAACTGTGAGATCCAAAGACTGAACACAGGTATGGCAGGCTTGCACCAGGTCAGTGGCCATCTCTCCACCCCAGTAGTCTTTTCAGAGCCCCGTGCCCTGTGCATCATTGTCCAGACTGCTTATAGGTGGCCTGTCTATTGCATCTGGGGGTGGGGAGCAGAGAGCCTGTGTCCATCTCAGGGAGAGGTACTTCCAAGTTTGTGATCACCAGGCCCTGTTAAGCCACATGAAGCCATAACCACTGGGAAACTCTCCAGAAGCCCTTCATAGCTTTCTCCCCATTGTGTATATTTGTTTCATTTCTGTTGCTATGATAAAGTACCCTGACAAAAGCAATTTAAGGGAAAAAGGGTTATTTTTAGGTTAGAATTTTGGATTAGAGTTTGTCATAGCAAGGACATTAAGGTGGCAAGAACTTGAAGCAGCCAGTGTCATTAAACTCATCATCAAGAGCAGGGAGCAATGGATGAATTCCTGCATGTTAGCGCTCAGCTCTTTTTCTCCACCTTACACAGTGCAGGATCCCCTGCCTAGGGAATGGTGCCACCCACCATGAGTGCTGCTTCCTGTTTCAGTTAGCACAATCAAGACATGTCTACAGGCCAACTTGATCTAGACAGTTCCTCATTGAGACACTTCCCAGATGACTCTAGGTTGTGTCCAGTTGACAAAAGCCACCATCACAGTGTGGGTCCAACAATAAGGTAAAGATTTTATCCCCACAGATACAGCCTAGTGTCATTATTACAGGTGCATGCTGCCATTGTCCAGGCATCCCCAGAGGAGCCTGACCTACCACAGCAGGCACTATGGCAGGCTGCTCCTACAGGGAGACTTACAAAGCAAGTGCTGGCTGACAGGGAAGGGCTGTTACCTGGGAATTTCTGATAATGCAGATAGCAGAACCCGTAAGCAAGTGCTCCCTTTCATTTATTCTGACTTATCATTTTTTGTAGTATGCAGGATTGAATATAGGCCCTTCATATGCTACATAAGCACCCTCTGAACTGTCGTCTCAGTCCTCTTTTCATGTCTTAAATTTCAAGGCAGGGCCTTTGAACTCATTCTGTAGCCCAAGCAGGCTTTACCTTGAAATCCTCCTGCCTCAGCCTTCTGAGTAGCTAGACATATTTTTTATTGCTAGTTTAACATAAGTGAGGTTTGCCATCTATCCTATTTGATAAGCCTACATTATTATTATTATTAATTATTATTATTATTATTATTATTACTTTACTCCACAAAACACTATGGCTATCTTTCCACACTCAACTCACTCAACCAGTAGCTTAGAACACTGTTTAGGATATAATGGCTTGGCCATGTAGTGTAGTGGCTATGTCTTCAGTGGTTTTGACAGATTGAAAGAGTGTGATCAGACCAGTGTGGGAGTGGCAACAGAAGGTAGTGGTCAGGAAAGGCAGATGGCAGGGTGAGCAGCCGAAGAGCAACCCCTACACACACATACACGCACACACACTCACACACACACATACACACACACACTCTCAGACAGAGAGGTGCTGATACTGTGCAGGGTCTCCATGCTTATACCTAGGATGCCAATTCTCCCACCAGCTTCAAGCCTCATGACTGTGTCCCTTCTGAACACACAGGGACATCCCAGTGCTCCCTGCAGCATGGACAGAGACAAGATTCTCCTAATAATTCAGGATGCAGTAGTAAGATGGACTTTTGGGCAGAGCTCTTAAGTGGGTCTGGAAATGACGAGATAAACAGCAGGACAGTGTTCCACAGGCTGTGGAGGTGCTGCAGTGGGTAGACTGCTTGCTGCACAAGTGTGAAGATTTGAGTTAGAGCCCCAGCACCCATGGAAAAAGCCAGGCATGGTACACTCATTTGTAACCCCAGTGCTGGAGACAAGGATAACCCATGAGGTTTTCTCACCCAACAAGCTAGCCAAATTAGTGAGTGTCAGGTTCAGTGAGAGTCATGGTCTAAAGAAATATGAGGGAGAATGACTGAGGAAGACACCTGGTGTCTATCTCTGACTTCTTCACACTTGTGCACGCACATACACACATGCAGAAGCACACACACACAATACTGAGATGTTTGGGCAGAGTGCATTTTGACATGATGGAGCTCACACTGAGTAAGCACTGAGTAGCACCAGTTGAGGTTGTAACATCCATTACCACAGTCTGTGAGTTGAGCACAAGGCATTTGAAGAAACTAAGGAACAGAGATCTGTACTGGATCTGAGACTATTTTGGTCTGTGGAGGTGCACTCACAGGTGGGGAACTGAGCTGGGCTGGCTCTGCTCCAGAAGGTGCCATAGGCTGTTGTGGTTGTTACTGATGCTGAGCCTGGGAGCCAGGCATACAGCAGGACCCCCATCAGTGCTGCTTCATGGCTCTCTCCACGGTGAGAGAGAGAAACTCCTCTCAGCTGAATCTCTCCCTGGTGAGTGCACAGCTGAGGGTGGTGGTGAGAAGTGACAGCATCAAATGAAGAGCAGCCAGGCAAACCTGAGTGGAGGCCTCCTCTACTAACAGCTGCAGTGGTCTCAAAAATGTCAGTGGCGAGAGAGAGTAAAGGCAAGTAATGTCCCAGCTCCAGGGCAGTAAAGACACGAACCGCAGTTGTGTCTAATGAGAACAGGGGCCAGGGAGAGATCAGCGAGTTAGGGGAAATGAAGTAATTGCTAAATTTGAGGAGTTAACAAATTTTTAAAAATACATTATATATATTATAATATTGGATTGATGTTAAATTTCCCAAGCTTGATATTCTTTTACTCTGCTTTCTTAGAAAACATCTATTTTCCCTTTCTTTCTTTCTTTCTTTCTTTCTTTCTTTCTTTCTTTCTTTCTTTCTTTCCATCTCTCTTTAAGGTTTACTATAGTAGATATTCATTTTCATATCTACTATATGAGGTGTATGGGTATTTTGCCTGCATGTTTATCTATGTGCCACATGCATACCTAGGAAGCTAGAAGAGTGTGCTGGATTCCCTGAAACTGGAATTATAGACAGTTGTGAGCTTGTAAGCCTCTAGAAGGGTGATTGGAATGGAACCCTAGCCCTCTGGAAGAGCAGCCAATGCTCTTAACTCCTGAGCTGTCTCTCCAGCCTCTCAGAAAACAATTCTTAGGCAACATACAGAGTATAGAAGACAAAGGGTCACAGTGTTACAGGTGCAACAAGTGAAAACTGTACACAATGTGGTGACAGAATGATAACAGTTGGGGATTGTAGGTGGTAGATATCTGGGTGTCCATCCTACTAGCTTGATGAAGTGTGGGTTCTGCATTTTTCAAAACAAGTTTTAAAAATCAAAACACTAGGGCTGAGAAGATGGCCCAGTGGATAAAGCACCTGCCACAGGAGCCTGAGAGCCTGAGTTAGAATTCCCAGAACAAACATTGAGGCAGAAAGCCAGTGGAGGCATCCTGTGCTCCTCCAGGGCTGGAGGCAGGGGCAGGAGACTCCCTGAAGCTTCCTAGCTAGCCTAGTGTACACAGAAGTAAATAACATAGACTGTCTCAAACTAGGTGTGAGGCATGACCCAAGGCTGTCCTGTTCCCTGACCTCCATATCCATCCATCTTTTTTTTTTCCATATGTAGCAGAAGATGGCCTAATTAGCCATTATTGGGAAGAGAGGCCTCTTGGTATTGCAAACTTTATATGCCCCAGAACAGGGGAACGCCAGGGCCAAGAAGTGGGAGTGGGTGGGTAGGGGAGCAGGGTGGGGGGAGGGTATAGGGAACTTTCGAGATAGCATTTGAAATGTAAATAAAGAAAATATCTAATAAAAAGATTGGAAAAAATATCCATCCATATTGTGGCAAGAACCACCACCACAATCACTCACACACACACACACACACACACACACACAGCGTAGTCCAGGAACTCCTGCCTGGTACTTGGGAACTGAGCTTGAAGATTAGAATCTACCTCAAAAGGAAAGAGTGTCTTGACATATATATTAGAAGTATAAAAGACAAAAATATTTAAACCATAGTTAAAAGCTCAAAATTGTCAACACTTAAAACCTTTTAGCTTTTCTATTACTTACTTGGTGTGTGTATGTGTGTGTGTGTGTGTGTGTGTGTGTGTGTGTGTGTGTGAGTGCACATGTGGTAAAACCACTGAGCCATCTTGTTGGCCCCAAACTATCAACTTTTCCCCTCTAGAGATTTATTTTAAGTTATGTATATGTATATGTACATGTGCCTGTTTGTCAGTATGTGCATGCGAGTTCAGCTTCCCATGAAGACTAGAGGCATTTGGTCACCCTAGAACTGAAGTTAACAAAAGACTGTGAGGTGCCCAATAGGAACACAAGAATCGACCTCGGATCTTCTGGAAGAATAATGATACATACTCTTAACTACTGAGTTATCTCTCCAGTCTCTTAAGAGAAACCAAGGCACAAGGAAAGACACAGTTTGATTTGGTTATATTAGCCAGGTTTACTATTGCCATGGTAAAACACCATGACCAAAAGTAGCTTGGAGAGAAAAGGGATTTGACTTGCATGTAGAGTCACAGTCCATTAGGGGAAACCAAAGCAGGAATCCATACTAGGTAGGGACTTGGAGGCAGGAGCTGATTCAGAGGCCATGGAGGGGGGCTACTTACTGGCTTGCTCATCATGGCTTGCTCCGCCTGCTTTCCTATAGAACCCAACCAGTCCAGGGGTGGCACCATTCACAATGGGGTAGCCTAGGCCCATATCAGTCACTAATAAAAACTGTCCTTCTAGGTCTGTCCTATAGCCAGATCTTAAGGAGGAATTTTCTCAATTGAGGTTTCTTCCTCTCAGATGACTGCAGCTTGTGTCTAATTGACATAAAACTAGCCAGCACATAGGTTGAACATTAGTGTCAAGGTCTTAGAGATTTCAAAGCAGTTTCACTTGCTTGTTTATTGGGACAGTATATGGCTATGTGGCCCAGACTGGCTTCAGACTCTTACTTCTCTCACTTCAGTCTTTAGAGCACTAGGATGGCCTGTGTGTCTATGCTGGACAGTTTTATGTCATTCCTCAGCAGGTGGCCCTGGGCTTTATAAAAAGCAGGCTGAGCAAGCCATGGGAAGCAAGCCAGTAAGCAGCATTCCTCATGGCGTTTGCATCAGCTCCTGCCTCCAGGCTCCTGACTTAGTGATAGACTGTCACCTGGAAGCATAAATTGAAATAAGCCTTTTTCTCCTCAAGTTGCTTTGGTCATGGTATTTCATCACAGCAATAAAAACTTTAACTACGACAGTGTCCTACCACCACCTACTTTAATAAGTTTTAAAGATAGAACCTCCAAATGGGAGGGAGATTGTGTCTTAACTCTGTTTGGTACAGACAGAGGTAAGCTGTTTTATACAAGGAAACCTTTCCCCCCAAAGATTTATTATGTCTGTGTAGGGGTGGGGGTATAAAGAGCCCAGATGAGCAGAAGATGTTGGATCCCTTGGAACTGGAGTTATAGGTAGTTGTGAGCTATTACGTGGATGCTGGGAACCTAACCTGGGTCCTCTGCAAAAGTAGCAAGTGCTCAGCTGTCTGTCTGTCTCTCTCTCTCCTGCCTCAGCTCTTTGGCCAACATCGTGCTTCTTCCATTCAGTTATCAGAGGGGAGTGGGGAAGGGGAAATAAGACAGTTCTTGGGAGAGCGAGGCAGTGGGGGCCTGACTGTGGGGGCTTTCTGTAAGGGAAACATGAATGTTTCCCAATGTTGTACTTGATGAAAACTCTTACAAGATGTAGCAGTTCTTGGCTGGTGGACTCCAGTGTGCACAGAGAAGGAAGCCTGGCTTGTACGAGGTCAAAGCTGAATTAAACAGAGTGGGCAGTGGTGGTGATGGTAAGGCACATGCTTAGCACACATGAGACCTACATTCAATGATAGCCTCAAATAATTATTTTCACATAAAACAATTCACTTTCGTTTGGCCTGTTGAGACAGATTGGCATTGAACTTACCATCAGCCTCCAAGCACTAGGTTGATAAATATATTTTGGTTGTCACATTCAAAAACACAGTTCAGACCAGAAGGACAAACAAACAAACAAACAAACAATGCCAACAAGATAGAGTTGGGTAGAAAATACATTATTAGTTAAGGCCTGAAAAGTAAGTGTAAAAATTCAAGGTAAGGAGGGCCACAGCAATGGTAGGCAGAGCAGCCTCAGCTCCCAGCCTGCAGCTGAGCTACCTGGCCCACTGTGGGCATCACTGCTGCTGCTCCACTCATACTTGGGAAGCTTCCCCTGGTCTCTAGTCTCTGTTGGGTGTCATGACAACTCAGCTGTGTCTGCTGTTTCCCTGAAGCCTGACAGCACATGATGGAGACTCACCAGGCCTAAGAGAGTAGCTGACCTTCCATTAACTTTTTGAAAGGCCTTGGCTAAGTCACCTTCTTTTGGAGCCCCATTTCCTCTTCCAACAGGAAGGGGTGGATTAAGTATTTCCTTTTCCTGCAATCTCTGAACTTGAGGCTCCTAGGCTGTAGAAGAACATCTTCTCACATTCCAGACTCTGTAGTAGCAGAGAAGACGTGCTATGCACAGGGTGTGGCTCATCTGCAGAGCTGTCCTATAGGTCACTGGCAGGTAGACACAACTCCCACTCCCAGACCCCAGTTCTGTCTTTTTGCCTGGTATGGTTTGCTTTCTGGTTTATTTCAAACATGGTCTCACCACCCACATAGCCCTGACTGTCCTGGAACTCACAGTGTAGATCAGGCTGGCCTCAAACTCACAGAGATCCTTCTGCCTCCTCTCCTGAGTGCTGGGATTAGTGTGTGCATGCCAAGCTGTTTTTGGATTGTAGAAAACTGCCTTCCATAGTTAGTATAGTAGTAGAAGGCATCTGTAACTTCTTGTTTTTCCACCAGTCCACTTTGTTTCCAGAAATAATGACTCTGAGACTTCTTATATATGAATAAATGCTTAGACCAATGGTTTTGGCTCTGTTCCCCAAGTAGTTCATATCTTAGCCACCCAACGTTTCTATCCTAAATCATGCCACATGGCTGGTTACTTGGTCCTCAGTTTCAAACGACTGTCTTCTGTGTCTGAGCAAATCTTCACCCTCAGTCAATTCCAGAATCCTCCCTCTCTGTCTCTCTCTCTCTTTCTCTCTCTCTGTCTCTGTCTCTCTCTCTCTCTCTCTCTCTCTCTCTCTCCTGCCTCAGCTCTTTGGCCAGCATCGTGCTTCTTCCATTCAGTACAAGATAGTCTCTCTACATTAGCTTGCAAACAAATCTTTATTAAGCAAGGGAATTGAGTAACTGGGTATTTGGGTCTGTGAGAGGAGGGAAGGAGCGGCACAGGTACTCCTGTGGCTTGCTGCTACACTGCATCACCTTCTTTTTTCTTTTTCTTTTTTTTTAATTAGGTATTTTCCTCATTTACATTTCCAATGCTATCCCAAAAGTCCCCCCATGCCCTCCCCCCACTCCCCTACCCACCCACTCCCACTTCTTGGCCCTGGCGTTCCCCTGTACTGGGGCATAGAAAGTTTGCAAGACCAATGGGCCTCTCTTTCCACTGATGGCCGACTAGGTCATCTTCTGATACATATGCAGCTAGAGTCAAGAGCTCCAGGGGGTACTGGTTAATTCATAATGTTGTTCCACCTATAGGGTTGCAGATCCCTTTAGCTCCTTGGGTACTTTCTCTACCTCCTCCATTGAGGGCCCTGTGATCCACCCAATAGCTGACTGTGAGCATCCACTTCTGTGTTTGCTAGGCCTCAGCATAGCCTCATAAGAGACAGCTATATCAGGGTCCTTTCAGCAAAATCTTACTAGTGTATGCAATGGTGTCAGCATTTGGAGGCTGATTATGGGATGGATCCCCGGGTATGGCAATCTCTAGATGGTCCATCCTTTCGTCTCAGCTCCAAACTTTGTCTCTGTAACTCCTTCCATGGGTGTTTTGTTCCCAATTCTAAGAAGGGGCAAAGTGTCCACACTTTGGTCTTTGTTCTTGAGTTTCATGTGTTTTGCAAATTGTATCTTATATCTTGGGTATTCTAAGTTTTGATGTAATTATGGGGACAAGCCCTGAGTAAGGGCATGTAAGATTGTAAAGGGGGGCCAGCAAAATGGCACAGCAGTAAAGGCAATTGCCTGAGTGTGATCCCTGAGACCTAAGTGGTAGAGACAAAGAGCTGACTCTCGTATGTTGTCCTTTGACCTCCACCTGCATGTCATGGTATATGTGTATCCCTTAGTCCCCACATATAAACAAATAGGTGAATAAATGTAATTAACTTTGTGTTAAAAATTGAAAAGAAATTTTTGTCCTATTTAGAGTAGTGGAGACAGTGGGGAAATGTAGCTTATTTCCTAAAATATTGGATTTGGGATAGCTGTTCTAAACTTAAAGTACATTTTGAATCACATGACTCAGTCAAGGCAAGGAAGGAGTGGTGGGAACTGCCAAGGGCAGCCATAGTCAGCTGCCCACATACAAATGCAAGGCACTATGGAGTCAAGCCACATAGCTGATGAGAGGTTTGTTTGTTTTGTGAAATTTAAATTTTTTTTATTTTATGTATGTGGGTGTTATGGCTGAGTGTTGTGTCTGTCACACCTTTGTGCAGTTCCCTCAGAGGCCAGGAGAGGGCATTGGATCTCTTAGAACCATAGTTCCAGACAATTGTAAGCTGCCGTGCAAGTACTGGGAATTGAACCCAGGTTCCTCTGAAAGAGCAGCCAGTGCTCTTAGCCACTAAGCCACTGCTGCACATCCAGATATCTTCCATTTTTTATGTTGTTAATTAATTCATAACTTTCTATGCTCAAAACAAAACAAATAAAAAATACCTGCTGTCCAGATTTGGTTCTTCTAACACCAACTTAGGACTTTTATTTCAGACTGAAAGCTTTGATAGTTTGGTGAAAGAGGGGGACTTTCTCTTTCCCTAGCTCTAGAATTAACCTCAGAGATACCCAGGACAGTTAGGATAGCCAGAGATGCATAGCCTGAGAAAGTGGAATGAAGCACAAACTGCCCTGGGCCAGTGAGGCAGCAACAGGAGACCATTAGGGCAGGGCTGGTACAGTGCCGGGCGTGAGTGATGCTGAACTGACACTAATGGGGCATCCAGAAAGGGCCACGTGGCCTCCCAGCACCCCATGCACGCTTATGCAAATGAAGCTGCCAGGTGGAATGTGGTTCTCTAAAGCAGTTTTTCCAATTTTCCAACAATAAAGGATGACCTCGTGGTCAGTAATAGTATAAATGGTTTGGCTTAGGTCTCATATTATAGCCTACTTAGAATTTCTTAGCTGTTTTGCATTCTTTCTGTCATTTTATGTAACAGCTAATGCATAATGCTTGCTCATTAGGAAGGCTCAAACAATCTAGACGTGAACCTGATAATTATGAAGAGCTCTCTGCTTTTAGCTGGATTGAGAGGATTGAGCCATGTGAACCTCATTCAGCTTATTCATTGATTTTTCTTTCCTGTCCTTTTAGCCTTTACTTCTTCCTTCCCTAAACATTTGGTTTAGTTGGTTGTTCAAACTCCCTGCTCCTACTCCTGTTAACCAGATCCACAAGTTCCTTGTTCACCTACCCTCTGCCCTTGTCTTAGTCACTGTTCTATTGCTGTGAAGAAACACCATGACCAAGACAACTCTTATGAAAGAAAGCATTGAGTTGGGGCTTGCTTACAACTTCAGAGGGTTATTATCATGGCAGGGAGCATGGCGGCATGCATGGCACTGGAGCAGCAGCTAAGAGCTACATCCCAGTTCACAGGCTGCCTATGAGAGAGTATGACACTGGGCCAGTGACACGTTTCCTCCAACAAGGCCACAGCTCCTGATCCTGGATCATTCTTATTCAAACTGCCACAGCCATGTTCCCTGTGGTGGAACAGCTGTGCTCTCCTTTAGGTAGAAGTTTGTCTTTACCCTGCATACCTCACTGTAGGACTGTTGTCATTTGTTTCTAGTAAACTTGGGACTTTAGAAGGGTTTTTCTCTTCTGTATTTTAAAGATTTTCTAAACATTCTAAGTAGATTTTAGTTTTCTAATCTTGCCTTTCATGTTAATTCCTAATTGGCTGCATTGGGGACACTTGTTTGATTTCCTGGTTTTGGAAGTTCCTGAGGTCTGATCTGTGGCCACCAGTTAGTTCATTTTTACGAATCCTCTATGATACTTCAAAGAGCTAACCATTCACTTTTTTGGTGCAAAGTTCTGACATATCTATTAAATTCAATCAAATTATGTGGTGATTTGAATAAGAATGTCTTCCATAGGCTCATGGATTTGAATACTTGGTCCCAGTTGGTGGCACTGTCTGAGAAGACTTCTTGAAGGAGTTAGAGACTGACTAGTGCAGTTCCTAACGTGTGTGCGCTCATCCTCCCTCCCTCCCTCCTTCCCTCCCTCCCTCTACCCCTCCCTCCCTCCTTCCCTCCCCTTTCTCTCTCCCTCCCTCCCTCCCTTCCTCTTCCCTCTCTCCCTCTCTGCCTCTCCCCCTCTCCCCACATCTCCTTCTCCCTCCCTCCCTCCCTCCCTCCCTCCCTCTCTCTCTGTCTCTGCTTCATGCTATCAGTCAAGATGTGGATGTGGGCTCTCAGCTTGATGGTCCAGCTGTTTTGCTGTTGGCTACAGGCTTCCCTGCCATAGTAGTAATAAACTCTTTTTTGTTCTTCTGGCTGTAACCTGAATAAACTTTTTCTTCTATAAGCTGCCTTGGCCGTAGTGCTTTATCACAGCAGCAGAAAATGATTACTACAGATTGGCAATAGTATCATTTAACTTGCTAAATCTGGTCTTCAACTGCCCACATCAGAATCCCAAGAGTGCTATTAAAAATGTGAGCTCTGCATGTTGTCCTCTGTGAGGCTCCACCCAGCAGCTGACTCAGACAGATACAGACACCCACAGCCAAACAGTGGATGGAGCTTGGAGACTCTTATGGAAGAATAGGAGAAAGGATTGTGGTCCCTGAAGAGGATAGGAACTCTACAGGAAGACCAACAGTCAACTAACCTAGACCCTTGGGGCTCTCAGAGTCTGAACCAACAACCAAAGAACATACACTGGCTCAACCTAGGCCTCCCCACACAAATGTAGCAGATGTTTAGCTTGGTCTTCACGTGGATTCTGAACAACTGCAGGGGTCGCCATCCCTAAAGCTATTGCCTGTCTGTAGGGTATGTTCTTCTAGCTGGGCTGCCTTGTCTGACCCCAGTGAGAGAGGAAGTGCCTAGCTTTACAGAGGCTTGAAGTAGCAGGGTGAGGGGATTTCCCCCCACCCTGACCCCGGGGGTCACCCTCTCAGAGGAGAAGGGGAGGGGATGAGGGATGGGGGGAAGGGTTGTGGGAGGGGGTGAATGAGAGAAGGGCAATGAGTGGGATGTAAAGTGAATTAGTAAAAAAAAAAAAAAAAAAAAAAAAAAAAAAAAAAAAACTTAAATTAAAAAAAAAAGTAAGCTCTGAGCCTGCTTCTGAAAACCCTGTGCAAAGCTCAGTGTCGTTCCCAGCACTGCAGAGGCAGAATCTAAGGCTCATCGGCCAGGCAGCCTGGCAAATCGGCCCACCCCATGCTCTGGCTCAGAGGTAAGTGATGCTCACCAAGCGATTCCCGCCATAGGTCTCTGCTGTTAGTCAGGCTGATTCTCACAAATGGTCTGTTTCCCCTTACATCTCTTTAGCTTTGCATTATTTGCTTAGATCCTTGTCCTTTTGTGTGTGATGATGTCAGGATGACTCTGCGTGAAGTGTATCTTACACTTATATGAATACATCAGCGCCAGTGTCTTTGTCCCACCAAGGGTAGGTGAGAAGGCTGGGGAGATGGCTCAGTGTTTAAGAGCACTGGCTGCCCTTGCAGAGGACTTGGGTCCCATTCCTAGTAACCACATGGTGGCTCATAACTATTTGTAACTTCAGACCCAGGGGATCGGATATGTTCTTCTGGCTTCCATGGGCACTGCATACATGTGGTGTGCAGACATACATGCAAGGAAACCCTGGTGCACATAAACATTTAAAAACGAAGAAAACCAGAACAGCTGAGCCTGCTCTCTGGGTGTTTATCCTCTGGAGCTTGATTTGGACAATGTTGTCTAGACCTCGCCATCCAGTGGATTTTGTGTGGTGCTTTCCTATAAAGTCACTTGGCATGATTTCTAGCATACCTAATTAGTCACCCTTTGGTGCTCTTCCCGACTTAATTTATCTTTCTAGAAATGTTAATGATGAAATTAAAAGTTGTAAGATTGCTGGCTGTTTCTTTTTCATGGATGAACTCCCTGTACGTGTCTCTGGGATGACAGTCTCCCAGCCTCTACAGTTGGCTTCCACCTCTCCTGTCAAACTCTCTTTTCCTGGGTATTAGTTCTTTCTGTAATTAAATGAATCAAAGTTTGTTGCCTATCTTTTAAAGGGCTGAGTCACCAGAGCAGCTGTCTCTTCTTGGTCGTCCTTGCTTCTTCCTGTGCTGTTTGTTGCCTCCTGCTACCAGGGGAGGGGGGCAGGGCCCGAGTGTGACTACTACGCTCCTGTAAGGTGGGGAACCTTGGCTTCTCCTCCAAAGAGTTAACTCCCTGTCGACCTTCGGAAGATTTCTTTTTGGTGTGTGCTCTGCTATCCTGCCCTAAAGCCCACACGTTAGCTTCCCATGCCCCACTAAAGCAACTATGGCAGCCTGCAGGAAGGCTTCCTCTTGCTAGATCCTGGTTGACTCGGGTATATGCATACACAAGTGCGCACAGCAGCCTTCTGCTGAGTTCGGCTTGTGGCTCCCTGTGCCTCCAGTTCTCCAGGAATGTGTTCTGTATTTCTCAGAAATCCCCAGCCATTCCTCGGCAGCAGTCTCATTTGGTCTCTATCCAGCCCTATTCTGTTTCCTGTCTCTGAGTCTTCTGGCTAGCCCCTGCTCTGCACAGGCTCTGGCATAGATGCTGGGATGGTGATGTTGAGAGGATTGTCTGGGGCTCCAGGTTAGGTCAGGTCCAACAGACCTCTTACCACATGCTCTCTGAGCTGCTGGTCTCTCACCTCTGCCACCATGCTTTCTAAGACACATTGGCTTACCTTTAGTGGTGGACTAAGTACATCTAGCATGGAAGATAAATTCATCAATGAAAATCCAGGGGTGGCAAAATACACCAGAAAACTAACAAGGTTGTGTAATATTTATTTGAGGTTTTTTTTTGCTTGTGTATGTTACATATGTATATGTATGTATGCATGTTTACATATGTGGCCGCTCATGTGTGTAGGTATATGTGCATATGTGTGCATGCATGAGTATATATGTGTGTTATTAATGTACATATGTGTATGCATGTTCACATGTGTGTGCATATATCTCTGTGTGTGTGTGTGTGTGTATGTACATACATATGTGTAGGTTTGTGTGTGTTTGTGTATAGGCCCAAAGTTGTCAGCAGATGTTTTCCTTGGTCGTTCTCCACTTTGCTCATTGAGAGTCTCTCTCTAAGCCCAGAGCTTATTGATTCTGCCTAGTCTAGCTAGCTATCTTAGTCCCCTGTCTCTTCTTCCCAAATGCTGGGATTATAGTTAGCAATCTCATCTGCCCAACTTTTATGTAAATTCTGGGATCCAAACATGTTTGCATGATAAGCACTTTATTGAGCCTGCTTTTCATCTCTTGTACAATATTTGAATCATACATAGTATAATTCAAAATTTTCTTAGTCATAGTTCTATGGAAAGTGATGTAGAAGAAAGTAATTTTAAAATGTGCAAAGTATACCTTGGCATGGTGAGACATTCCTGTAAACCCAGAAAGCAGGAGGTAGAGGCAGGAGGATCACAAATTCTAGGCCAGACTGTGCTACATGATAAGTCCAAAGATAACTTGGGAAACGTAGTGAGATCCTGATTCATAAAGCCAAGAGCTAAATCTGTAGTTCACTTACCTGCTGTGTACCAGGTCCTGGATTCCATCCTCAGCATTTAAACACACACACACACACACACACACACACACACACACCACATACACACACACCACATACACACACACCACACACACACATACCACATACACACACCACATACACACACACCACATACACACACACCACAACTACATACACGCATACACACACATACACCCCACACCCCACATACACACATACCACAACCACATACACACCACAACCACATACATACACACACACCACAACCACATACACACACACATGCACACACATACACCACACACATACCACAACTACACACACACAGATACACCGCACACACATACACACACACAAAGAGTGGGCCCTAAAGTTAGGCTACAGGTCATATCCTATTAAGTGTGTGACTCGAGAGCCGCTGCCGGGCTGTGGGAGGTGTCTTAGCAATGGCTGTCCTTGTTGCCCTATCAGGAGCCCCATGAGAACAGGAGCTTCGTCTCTCCTGCTCATCACTCTCTTCCTTGCCTTTATCATCTCTGTCTGCTTAGGAGAGACAGATATCTTCACCAAAATACCTAGTTTTTAGTTAATTTTTTTTTACATTTGCTTATTTAAGTATACAGATGTGTCCATGTGTGGAGATGAAAGGAAAACTTGTAGTCGCAGGCTTCTTCCTTCCATCTGGTCATCAGGCTGGTGTGAACACCTCTGCCCCCTGAGCCATCTCTCTGCCCCTTTTCTTAATTTTAAAAATTACATTTATTTTTGTTTGTATGTGTATGTATACTCATGCATGCATACTTGTGGAGGTCAGAGGATAATTTGTGCAAATTATCATGTCAGTTCTGGGAATCAAACTCAGGTCATCAAGCTTGGTGGCAATTGCTTTTGCCCACTGTGCCACCTTACTGACCCACAAAATATTTCTTAAGTACATGAATGAACAAGTATAACATATCAACTAGTGCAGGATAAAAAGCCTCGAGCCCAGGAGGGAGGCGTGAGTGACCTTGGCTGCATTCTCCTCCCTAAGGCTAGTCCAGGGTGTAAGCTCCCTCCACTCATGTTCACCGTGTGCTAGCTTAGGGACTTTCCTCAGAAAAAGACTCATGGATCCACAAGTGTCATTCCATCAGAGGAAAGGCTTGGTTTATGCAGCAGGGCAGGCTGTACACATGGAAGCAGACTAGGGAGCAGAGAGCGCTGAAGCCAGGGCCAGGCTATAACCTACAAAGCTTCCCTCAGAGTTTCTGTCCATTCTCAGAGTGCCATCAGCTGAGGACTAAGGGTTCAAATCACAGCCTTGTATGAGACATTCCACATCCAGACATCCTACAGACATGTACTGGCTCCTGGCAGCTGTGTCAAAGGTTACCAGACCCCTGCTGATCAGTGACGGCAGTCATCCAGCACAAGCCGTCAGTTCTTCAGGAGATCGGCCTCTCTGTATTGGTACCTGTGGTCACAGCACACAGCCTAGCTGTGGACCCAGCCAGTTATTATCTGAACACTGGCTCTGCTATTACCAGCTATGTGACCTTGGGCTTGCCTTTCATCCCACTGAGCCAAAATGATGCCATCGACTGCCCCAGAGGGCTACAACGAGGTGCACAGAGAATTGATATGTACATATAACATGATATACAGCAGCAACTCGGCAGTTAAACTGCTGTAGTTGTTACCGACGACATGGATGCTGTTGTTGTCACTGTTACTGTCACCTTGGCATTTGATAGTCACCTGCTTTCGCTCCTAGCCCAGCAGAGAGAGGAGGCTTGTAGAGGATGCTGTACTCCTGGACATCAAGACCTGGGTACATTTTAGGAGTGGTTTCTATAGCCACACCTTCTATCTGCAGTGTCCGATCCCTTAAGCATTCCAGCTCCCATGGGGAGGGCATCTTGTGTGCCCAGTCATCAGCTCAGTTCCTGGGATGTCTGTACCTTGGCCCCCACATGGAAGGCTTTGGTAGAATGTTTCTGAAGTTAGCATTTGAAACACTGAGCACTGAAATTGAGTATAACCAAGTTTTAAAGCAAAGAGTAAAGTAAGTTTTTCCAGAGAAAATTCTGGGTGACAGCTTGAAAGCCCCTCGTGGATCCCACAGCAGGGCACCGCTTAGAAATGCAGGCAGATTGGCTTTCCAAGCTGTCACTGCAGCCCAGGTCCTGCTCTCGCAGATAGGAAGGTCTGAATGGGCTCCTTTCTAGGGGATAGAGCTGCTTAGCTCAGTTCCCTTGTGTCTCTGGAGCAGATGGTTTCCCATCACATGAGCATCCCAGCTTCCCCAGGTCACTCACCTCCTGTGAGCAAATGGAGTCTTTTTCTTAGTGAAAAAGAACAACCATGTAGAGTCTAGGGTGTGTGTGTGTGTGTGTGTGTGTGTGTGTGTGTGTGTGTATGCGCATGTGTGCACTCTTGTAAATACAATATGGTCTTTACATTTACATTGACTGCATAAGAAAAGAAAGCAGGTTAAAACAGAAGGATTATTGAAATTCATGTTCTTTGCCATAAAAAATACTAGTTTTTAAAAAAATTATTATTCTCATGCTTTACATCCTGACTACAGTTCACCCCTCTCTACACTTTTCCCAGCCCACTTCCACCTCCCCTCTCTCCAGATCCACTCCTCTTTTATTCCCTCCCTCCCCCAAAAAAGGACATTCCTCCCAGGGATTTCAACTAAACATGGCACAACAAATTAACAAATAAGACTAGGCACAAACCCTCATTTCAAGGCTGGATAAAGCAAGCCAATAGGGAGAAAAGGATTCCAAATGCAGGAAAAAGAGTTAGAGACACCCTCAACATACACAGGAGTCCCACAAGGACACTAAGCTACAGAGCCATAACATACATGCAGAGGACCTAGCACAGACCTATGCAGGCTCCATGATCGTCAGTACAGTCTCTGTGAGCCCCTACGAGCCCTGCTTAGTTAATTCTGTGTGCTGTTTTCATGGTGTCCTCAACCCTTCTGGCTCCTACAGTCCTTCCTCCCTGTCTTCTGCTGGGGTTCTCTTGGTTCTGCCTAGTGTTTGGCTGAGGGTCTCTGCTCCCATCAGGTGCTGGATGATGTCTTTCTGATGACAATTGGATTGGGCACCAATCTATGATATAGCCTGAGTTCTTAAATTATCCATCAACTTAGTAAATAATGAACGGACAGGGAGCCCTGGGAATTAATTGCCTTTAGCTTTTTTTCTGCCAACTCACATAGCACACTGTTTGCTGTGGTAAGGGCAGAGGTCTTGTCTCCTTGTTTCTGCTGTGACATCAGCACAGCATCCCAGTAAGCATGGGCACATGACTAGGGAGACCCTGATTCAAATCAAGAGCTGGGTTGTAACTCAGTGGTAGAGCAGCACTTACCTGCCATGTGCAAGGTCCTGAGTTCTGGCTCCAGTATTTACACACACACACACACACACACACACACACACACACACACGCACCCACGCATGCACGCACGCACGCACGCACGCACGCACGCATGCACACAAGCGTGGGCCCTTAAAGTTAAAGCATAAGTGATATACTGTGAACAGTTTGTGACCCAGGAGCAGACTGGACAGTGGAGGATCTCTTATGGAATGGCTGTCTTAGCAAAGGAGAACTACCCCATCATGTTCCCTGCTGGTGGGCTATGTTGAAAACAAGTCAGCATTATCTGTGGGTTTCTAGGAGTAAGGACTGATGGCTGAGAGCAGAAGTTCCACCTCTGCCACTTAATCACTTGAGAAGTTATGAGTTGAGGAGCTCTCTTCTTTGGGGAGCACCATGCATCTAGGATGCAGTCACAGATGGAGAGGTGCAGCCCTGGGAAGGTGTTAAAGTAGCAGAAGAACCCTGTTTATTGGCCCTGGCTGATGGACCCCAGTGTCTCCTGCCTGGAATTAGCTGTGAATGGGGATCAGTGGGGACTGCTCTGGGCCCTGGGACAGAGTGGGGTTTCAGGGACAGTGGAAGGAATCATCCTCTCGGCTGGTTCCCATTTCTTCATCTTAAAAGTAACTGGCCCAAAACGTAGGGCCTCGTGAACAGAGACACGTTTTCCTAGGAACTTAAGCTCACCCCACTGAGAGTTATTACCAAGTTCAAATGATCACAGGGCTGCGGGTTTTTTGTCTGACCTGCTTATTGTGACGATCAAAGGAGAAGGACCTGAGTGTTGTATAGAGCTCAGAGCATTAGACTGTGGTAAAAGACTGAGTTAAAGCTGATGCTGCCTGCCATTCAACAGCAGGCCACCCAGGAACTCACATTTCCCTGAAGAGAGAAAGTCTGTTGACCTCCAACTACCCACAACAGCCAGGCTTCGATGACATGAGCCAGGACCTCATGTGGCTCGATTGAGGCCCGTGCAGACCATCTCAGCATGGACAACTAGAAGATCCTACGTTATCTTTTGCGCACTAGTGGTGAACCTGAGCTTGCTCTAACACAGGGCTTCTTGACCTCAACGCAGTCGGCACTGTGACCAGATCATTCTTTGAGGTGGATGCTGTCTGCTGCCTTCTAGAAAGTCCAGCAGCATCCCTGCTGGCTCCCACCTACTAGCTGTCAGAAGCACTCTCTCTCAACACACTTTGTGATGAAAATGGCACTAGCCATTGCCAGATGTCCTCTTGTTGGGTAAAAACTAAGCCCAGTTCAGACCATGGCTTTATTATCACAATACAGTGTGTCAGGGGCAGGGTAAGCCATTTGATGGAGACCAAAGTGTATCTCAGAGGAGTAAATTAACTTGGTAAGGGTCCTGTCATCGATGTCCCCTCTTCTGAGGTGTAGATGTGTGTCCTATTCCTACTAAGTCAGCACCCAGGCTTCTATATAGTTTACTCATTCAGCAAGTACTTACCAAGCCCCACTGTGCTCCAGATAGTTGTGCCATTGCTAAGTAACCTTCCCTGGTACTGGTACAGGTGGGACAGTGAGAGAAGGAGCTGGAAAAGACAGCATTTGTATTGTGTTCCCGCTGCTGCTATAACTTCCTATCACCTTAGCAGCTTATCTGACAGTACTGGGAGTTGGAGATTGAAACTTACTGTCATGAGGCCAAACTCCAGGGGTTGGCAGATCTGTGTTTCTTCTTCAGGCTTCAGGAAAGAACCTGCCTAGAGGCACCTGTTCTGCTTGGCCCCATCCTTTCCTTTCAGAGCCAGCACCCGAGCATCTCCTCTTCTTCCTGATGTATGTTTCCATTCTTAGCTCTTGTTGATGTTCCTCTTCCTGCCTCTCTCTTACGATTACCCCATAATTTTATCAGGCCTGCCTTGGTGATCTTGGCAAATCCTTCATCTTGGCAAACATGAAGGGCACATGTTTTCAGGTGCCAGGGGACATCTTCTGTGGACTTTTATTAAATCTACAATTATCCACTGCATGCCCCCCACACCCCCAACAAGATTCACATCCATTTAACTTGTGGAACACCAGACAGACGTTTGAGACAAGAGGAAGAAAGGATCCCTCAAACCCCAGCACTTTCAAAGCCAGTCCCAGCCTGGGAGGGGGTCTCTGGGTCCAGGCTCTGCCCTCACAGCCCAGGTGCAGTCCCCAGAACCTTGCTTCCTTGGTGAGGACAGCATGTGTTTGGGGATGAGTCTCTTCTGGGTCCCTTCCTGCCGGTAGACTGGCACTCGGGCAGCTTTGTTTTTCATTCGGTCTTTGGTTCGGTTCTCTCTTAAGTGTGTGTGGTAGCTGGGTGTTGTCAGAGACCGTGTGGGCTCACTGTGGATGTCTGTAGGATTCCCTCCATCAGGATTTCCTTTCCTCCCTAATCTTTCCTGATAAGCCTGTCTCTGCTAAAGTAGCCCAAGGCATCCACGAGCTACAGGGGAGGGCTTGCTACTGCTTTGGTTTTCTCTCCAGCATGCACTTTGCTGATAGAAGGTCTGCTAGTGGCATCATCTTCTGCACTCTGGGTAGAAGAAAATGAGCCCTAGATCCCTTTCCCTGGCCGTCCTCCCTCTGGCAGTCCTCCTTCGGGTCTGTCTGCCACCTCTTCATTTTCCTCATCTGCTAGAGGAAAGCAGACCCCTCAGCTCATCACTTAGAAATCTGCCCAGCTTAATACTCAGGTTCAACACTGACAAGCTCTGTCCTGTGGAACCTCAGAGTTACTGCATGATAGGATCCTTCTCTTCCAGCCACGTGTCCCTTGTTTCCTGAGCCCATGCCAGTGGCAGCTCTCATATACAGGTGTCCATCATCAGTCAGTTTGGGTTGTCCGGCTTTAAATTCACTTTAAATTCACATGCAATAAACTTAATGTGGCAAAGGACCAAGCCCCTGAAACTGTAAGCAAGCCCCAAGTAAATGCTTTCTTTTATAGTCGCCATGGTCATGGTGTCTCCTCACAGCACCCCTCATGTTCGTGCCCTCTGACCTTTGCTTTCCCATCCTCAAAGCAGCCCCAGCATCTGGCTGAGGTGCTGCTGGTTGTTGGCTGGAGCTGTTCTTTGGTTCCATACAAGGCCTCACCTTTCACCTCTCCTGGGCTTTCTGCAGGAGCTGAGAAAAGGCCTGGGGCTCAGCACAAGCCTCCAGACCCAAGAGGACGGCTCCAGCGACGAGTACGACTCTATTGAGGAAGACGTCCTCTCTGAGACGGAGACTGAGGACCCTGTCCTGCCAGTCCACAACAGAGATGAATGTCCACTTCCCAGCCATGATGCAGTACAGAAGGATGTCCCCAAGGACCAGGAACTGGAAGGCCGGCATCCCCAGGCCACAGACACCCTTGTGGTAATGGAGTTTAACCCAGCTTCTAAAGGTGAGCGCTTCTCATGAGCTTTTCTTGGCCTTGAGTGTCTCGGCATCTAGTTATTGGAATTCAACACAGAGTAAATTCCAGTACAGCATGAATTCAGCTGGTCCCTGAACACTACAGGGAAAGGTTCCTAAAGACTTCCAAAGACTGAGGACCTTCCCATAGAAACTGTCCCCAGTGTGCTGTAAGAGAGTTAGTGCACTCCAGCTGGCCTTGGATACCTGTAAAGACTAGAGCTGGAGTAGGCCCATTGTCCTTCCTTCTCCTCTCTCCTGTCCTCTCTCCCCTCCCTCCTGTCCTATAGCCCCCCTTTTCCTCTCCCCTTTTTCTTCCTCTCCCCCCTCCTATTGCTTCTCTTCTATCAGATTTCCCAACTTAGTTCCATTCTAAGGTGACTTTCAGGCATTCAGAGGCACAGTTGCCTTCCTAGAATGGCCTTATAGCATCACTAGAAAGTCAGTTTCTTTCTCCCCAAAGCCCAGGGTTGGCTCTCAAAAAAAAAAAAAAAAAAAAAAAAAAAACCACAGTAGCAGTCTACCACAGGTCTCTGCCAGTTCAGAACTTCTTTCTTTGGGGCTGATGAGCCGGGCTAGCTAACAGGACTAAAGGGTTTTGTCTCCACCTATTCATGTGCAGGGAAGGTGTAGCTAAGGGGAATCTGAGGGATAAGAAGGAAGCTAGGCAGGCAGGAATAGCTGCTACTTTCCAGCTTCTGTTCTACAGAAAACAACCTTGGGAAGTAGAGGGAACACCAGTGAAGTGGGACGTGAGTGGCCAGAGACACCTGCTGCTAGGTGACCTCTGACAGTTCTAGCAAATGCTGGTGGGGGTGGGGGTGGGGGTGGGCTGCTGTAGCTGGAATTGTCAGGGCAGTGTTCCCAGTGACCCAGCCTTCCTAGGGCAGGAAATAGCAGGCACAGGGGCTCCAAGAGGGGCAGAGCGTAGCGGATCAAAGCACAGGAAAAGAAAAGTGTCAGTGTGGCCAGAGCCCACTGGTGTGAGCAAGGGAGGATGTCAGTGCATTGTTTGTGCCTTCTGGGTTTGCTTGTTTTCCAGGACAGGAGTTCCCTGAGTACAAGAGACCAATCACTGTTCCTGCCTTTGGGGTCTTTAGGTGTTTTCTCATGTGCCCTTTGGCCTCCTCTCTACACTTGACCTGTGTGTGACTTTCATGTCCTTCAAAGGTTTGACATGCTAGTTACACGTTTTCCCATATACATTAAAATACAGAAATGCATTCAGGTCTAAGGCTGGGGCTCAGAGTAAAACACACTGGCCTAACATGCCTAATACCCAGGTTCTGGATTCTATCTCCAGCTCCACAATACACGCAAATTCATAAAATACCATCTGCCACCTGGCATCGGAAGTCTCCTGTGTGCCACTAGTGCTAAGGGTTTTTGTGGAAACATTGATCTGAAGAGGGTGAGTTTGGCTGCCATCTAAACCTCCAGCCAGGACAGGCCTCAGTTCCCAAGCCTTCGTCCAGTCTTTGCAGGTGTTCCTGAATCTGGGATAGCCCCACCTTGGGCCTGGTAATACACTCGTCATCCACGAGGATCTCTCTTCATCACTAGCCTGGGCATCTTTGCCAGCTTTGTCCTATAGCTCCATGCTTCATGACTTCTGTCTGCATCCTATTTCCTCCTCTGTTCAGCTCTTCTTCTCTCTAGCTAGGCAATGAGCCCCTGAGGACTGTGAATGCTTCTTGCTGTGCCCCTTCATCTCCAAGATGCCCTTGCTGGCACCATTACTTGGACCAATTAAAGCCAGCACCTCATTGGCTGGCCAACCACCCTAACATTCTGAGCAAGTGCCTCAGCAGTCGCTGTCTCTGTGTGAGCACACACTTGTTAGGAAGGACCTCTCCTGTCTGGAAATGGTAGACACTGAAACCTTTGTCTGTTCCAAGGTGTCTCATTTATTTATCAGTGCTGTCTACAGTATTCCCCAAATCTCCTACTAGCAAGGCCCCTGGCACAGTAGAGTTCAATAAATATTTGTTGATTGAATAAGTGAACAAACGGTAAACAAATGTCTGAGAGAAATGCATTCCCTGTTCTCAGAGGCTGACGGAATCCATTGTTTCCCCACAGGTAATAAGATGGACCGGATTTTATCTGCTAAGCGGAAGGAGAATGCTGAGGTCTTCATCCCCAGCAAACCAGACTCTGTCCTGAATCCACAGCCCCCAGCTGTGTTCCCAGAGCAGGAGAGAGCCTGTTCCAGTACGTGTTGGGGGCCCTGAGTTAAGTGGGTTGGGGGTTGAGGTGGATACTCCCAGTGGGCACCATGATGAAGGTCGCTTCTTCCTTATGCTTCTTGGACGACTGAGCTAACCTTGAGCCAATGTGTTGATTCAGAGTTCTCAAAAACAAACAAACAAACAAACAAACAAACAAACAAGAGGCTTTGAAAAGGAGTTTTCTGCATGGCTATGAGGGTTGGCAGGTTTAATCTGCTGGTGTGTCTGTAGCCAGAGGTCTAGTCGGTGCAGCACCCACGCGTTATCTGGTTCACAGCTACCAAAGCTAGTAGTAGGAAGAGACTTACAAGTATAAGCCCTGAGACTAGGAGATGACACTGTAGTTGCTTGCTGTGCAAGCCTAAGGACATGGGTTGGGATCCCCAGCACCATTAAAAAGCTGTAACAGCACATACCTGCAATCCCAGCACTGGGGAGGCAGAAATAGGAGGATCCCTGGGACTTACTGGTGGGCTAGCCACACCAATTAGTTCAGGGTCAGTGAGAGACCCTGATTCAGAAAAATCAAGTTGGAAAGTGATAAAGACATTTGACTTTAGCAGCTGGCTCCCACACATGTGTATACACACACATATATACATATATATATACACACACACACACACACACACACACACACTTCACAAAACCCCACAAGACAGGTTGTTTCCAATAGCAACTAAAACACTGAGAAGTGAAAAGCAGGATGACCTTCAGGAACGGCTGGATCTAGGTGATTACTCTGTACCAGCAGTCTACCTCTGCCCTTCCAGTAAATACTGTCTGAGAATGGAGGGCCAAGAGAAGCCAGAGAGCAAAGAAGGGTGGGAAAGCTCAGGTTTGGCAGTCACATGGTTGGGGCAGGTTCTGAGTTTCTGCCACTAGCAGTGGAGGGTCAGCCCCGGGCCCCAGGGTTTGTGTATGTGCATGGACACAGCCTCTCAGGCCATTGTGACCACTAACCGAGATGTGCCACAGCCCAGTCAAGAACAGCCAGTCAGTCATGCTCTCTGCAGCTGATGGGGTCATAAAGGTGCACTGTTCCGAAATGCAAAGATCACATGGAGCATGTCTGCTGGCAGAAGCTCTGGCAGCTTTGACTATGCTGGCTTTGACTAGAGAGGAGCTAGGAAGGAGGAGGAGGCTGATGGGACAAAGTGAAAGGCTGCTCAACCCTGCAGCAGTGGGGAAATAGCGGTGTCCCTGTGCGTCCTCCCAATGGGCCCCATGGCTCCTGTTCAGAGTCCTTGCTCCAGGCTCACTGTCCACAGCATGGGTTTCCATCTCAGCACAGGAAGCTTTACTGTTGCTGCCACTGGGTACAAATGTCTTAGCATCGGGCCTGTGGTGGTGGTCATTCTCTTTCCAACCCACCTCCTCTGCATCTGGGACTCCTTTCTTAGAGGGGATGTGCCATGGTTATTTTATCCATATGCAAGTAATAACATGAAGAGCCAGTCCTAACAAAGTCCTAAATGAGCCCCCAAGCTGCACCAGCGTCACACCTTCAAACAGTGCAGTCAGTAGCTACTGCATTACCAACACGTCACACAAAGGACACAGGCACAGAGACTTAAAGAGTCTGTCCAAGCTCACGCATCCAGCAAAGGGTTTCCTACAGACAACTTGGTAATATGTGATTCCTATGCACTTGTGTATTTCTTTGCCATGGAACCAGGATTAAAGAACCTGGGCTGTAGAGCCTCCTTCACTTTTACTTATGACCCATGCAGCCCTCATGTTCTAATTGAGCTATTCTTGCATAGAGCATATCCAGTCAGTCTAGCCATAAGCAGCATTTCCGAAAATCCAAGTTTGAATCATGCTACAGGGGTTTTTTAGTGCTCATTAAAGTATTATTATTATTATTTTAAATTACTTTTTCCAATGCTAGGTGAGGAACCTATAGTTTTTATTTCCCATTCCTGTGACAAGATACCCAGACAAAAGCAACTTAATGCCCTCCCTGACCTAGATAGTCCCTCATTGAGGAGGACTGTCACGTTGACAATTAAAACTTACCTTCAGAGAACCTCATGCTTTACTGCAGCCTATAACCCAGCCCTGATGAATGTATATTAATATTCATATTTAATATTAACACTTTAGAAATAAGCCATATTTGAACTAAAGTCATAGTGTTCCCTGGATTTGTTTTCAGGGCTCCTTGAACTGTGCATGCACAGTTGCTTAGGTAAGTCAAGGTGTTGACAGGAACATCCTCCACAGGTATAGGAAAGGTTGCTCCAGGCTCTCTCCTATCTTCTGTAGCTCTGTGGTTTATAGCAGAATGACCCAGACCATGGCACACTCCTGGATAGATATCTTTGTTTTCAAACTTAGCAGTTCTATAGTCACCAGGCACACTGCATCCACCCTGTGGCCACATTTTATCTTCATCATTTGCAGAGACCCCTTTTGTCCAAATGAAGACACAACCATATACATTGGGACTAGAATTTAATAGGTCCATGTGTGCATATGTGCATGTGTGCATATGCCGTGTATGTGCATATGAATGTGTGTACATACGTTGTGTGTATTGATTCATGTGAGTGTGTGTACACTGCTAGTGACTAAGCCAGAGCCTTGCGCATATAGTAACACTGAACCATGTGTCCAGCCCATCATCTTCTTAGAAGATATGATTTAAGATTCAACTCAGCTCTGTCGCTTTGACAGAGCCTAATAAACAAATTCATAATCTTCTCTCCCAAGTTTGGTCATGGTCTAATTGATTGAGGAGACATGGGAAAGGGGAAACAAGAGCAGGAAATGAGAAGGCGCCCAGGGGTGGATGATGGGTGTCTGAGGTGGACACATTTCTGGTTCCATGGCAAAGAAATACATATAGAAGCATATAGGAATCCACAAATTACCAAGTCATCTGTAGGAAATCCTATCAGCCGCAGTTCCTGGGAGTTGTTCCCTAGATGCTGTGAGATGAAGTCCTCACTTTGAAGAGTTTATCAGTATTAAAGGTAGTTACCATGAAAGGTTATTGGCTGGATACCGGCTATAGCCTATTACACAGGCTATCCAGTGTACCTGGCTCACCTACCAGCCAAATACCTTGTTTGGTAGCTGAGGTGAAAGTGGAAAAATGACCTTGTTACCACAGTGTTCTAGCTACAATTAGATCACAGTGGCCAAAGGTGTCTTCAGAAGCCAGCAGATTGATGACCAAGACAGCCATAGATGACTTTGCAGACAGTGCCACAAGGGTACAGCATCTCTCAGTAGACCCAAAGGAGTTTGAGTCTCTCCTCCCAGGATGGGCAATCATGGTCTCTTGACTGACCCCAGATGAAGTACTCGGCTTTGTAGTGGGTATAGGTTTCAGGAAAAGTGTTTCAAACCACAACAGTAGGCAGAGGGAGCTTGAATGTGTACACCATTGAGGGTGGGCTGCATGTTAACTTGTGTCTGTGTAGTGGGTTGTGGTTTGTGTGTATAAAAAGACTTATTCAGTCACTCTTGCAAATGAGCCTTTCATTGTTATGTTACCTCTCAGTCACTTGTGTCATGTCGCTTTGCCTTCGGTTTCTTTTGGCCAGTGTTTATGGCCTGTATCTTGTTTTCATTCTTTCAAACTTTCTACATCTTTATATAAAGGTTTGGGTTGTTTTGTTTTGTTTTGTAAGCAATATGCAATTGGCTTTTATTTTTATCCTCCAACAATCTGTGTGTTTTAATGGGAGCATTTAGTCCATTTACATTTAATGTAATTGCTGATATATTTGAGTTTAAACCTGCAATCTTATTATCTGTTTTTTTATTTGTTTTGCCTATTTCGAGTCTCTCTTTTTTCCTTCTCTTGCCTTCTTTTGAACAAATTACCTTGTATTATTCCTCTTTCCCCTCCATATTAGCTTGTTAGTTATACATTCTTTTATTCTTTTACTCATTACTGGAGATTGTAATGTATATTCTTGACTTATTAGTGTCTACTTTAAATTAGCACATTTGCCGATTCTAATTTAGTGGATAGACCTTCAGCTCTAAATGTTTATTCCCCTCCAATTTTAAATTTTATCACTATTCATTTTAACTCCCTGCAGGTTTTTAATCCCATTAGACATCATTAGTATTGTTGTTGCTGTTGTTTTGTACAGTCACTGGTAATTTTGAGGCATATACACCCTTAACCTTCCCATACCCCTCACTCCTGGCGGTTTCCAGGTCACTCTTGCTCTCTCACTGTCACCCTTGAGTCCATTATAAGCCATGCTCAGCTTTCAGCTTGTGGCAGCTCTTTTCAGCATCATGGGTACCTTGAGTAGACCTCCCAGGTGCTGTGTTCACCTTCTGCCTGCCTGCTCCTGGCCCTGTTCTATTTCACAGTTCTCTCCTTCACCATGTCTTCAAACAGATTCCTTTTTATAAACCAACTTTTGTAATATTCACACCAGAGTTGTGCTTCAGTGAACGATTGTTTGTTTAATGAACTAGTCTGCCATTCTAAAAGGGTAACCCACTTCTTGCACTCACAAAAACACTGTTTCTCCTCTTACTCCCTTTTCTTTGGCTAAACCCAGACCTTATGTCAATTAAATATACAAACAACATGTAGCACTATCCCTCTTCCTTGCTGTCAAGGTCCCTGGTTCTCACTCCTAGCTTGTATTGCTTCAGTGTCTAACCATAAGCTTTCTAAAAATACTGGAATCTCCTCCCAGAGACCTCTTGTCTTCTGGAAGGTGAGTGAACATTTGTCTTTGATGCAGAAAGTTTGCTGTCCCTGTTGTCAGGGTGATCTAGGAAAGTGATATATCAGAGACACTTCTCCCAGATAAGCCACCAGCTGCAGAAATACAGTAACACCCTCAGCATGGGTTGAGTTAGAGGATGCTGACAGCCCTGTAGTTAGTGTTCCTGTCCAAACACCTGCAGCACAAGCACCATATGTCAAAGTCCAGAGTCTCATAACATTCCAGTCAGTCCTCATTAACATCGAGTGGGAAAACATCAAACTGACTGGGTATGTTGATGCACACCTGCAACCCCAGTACCTGGGAAGTGAAAGCAATTGTATCAGGCATTCAAGGTCAGACCCAACTGCATAGTGAGTGTGTGACTAGCCTGGGCTACATGAGACTGTCTCAAAAAGAAAGGAAAGGAAAAATCAAACCCCTTAAGTAACAAAGGAAGTGAGTCAGTGGCTCACCAAAGACACACAAGCCCATGTCTGTGGGATAGACACACAAGCCCGTGTCTGTGGGTGAAGTCTAAGGCATAAGGTCCAGGTGCTCAGGCTGTTATCACAAGGCTATTTGTTCTGAACTTAGCAGTGGTTTCCTCAGATTAAGTGGTTCTCAAACTTGAACTTGCCTCAGAGTGGTGGAGCTTCCTACCCCATCCTATCAGATTCAGTGGATATAAATTGCCTAAGCATTTCTTTCCAAGAGTTCTCAGATGCCTCTATGATTGCTGGTGAGGAAACTCACTATGGGAACCACTTCTCACACACAAGATGACCGGCATGTCCCAGAAATGGCCCAGGGGCTCCAGGCAACCTTTCCCTTTCTCTGCTGTGCAAACCTAAAGGGGGAAAGAATGTTCCTTTCTTAGTAGTCACAGCGTGGGTTCTAAAACCCTGTTTTCTGGGCCAGTCTGCAGCCTCCGTGGGCAGGGAGAAGAGTCCAGAAAGAGTCCTACCCCGAGTGACAGCACGGGTGCTGTGAAGGTCCCTGAGTCAGGACGATAGAAGCAGGTGCACGTTCCTTCCATGTTGGAGTCAGTCACGCAGGCCATGTGCTGAAGCAGCTGTAGCTAAGGCAGAGAAGATGCACCATGTTTTTCTTACTTTTCTCATCGCTGTGACCAAATGACTGACAGAGGCAGCTTAAAGGAGCAGGATTTAATTTGGCTGACAGTTTCAGAAGGTTTCTTCCCTGGTCACTTGGATTGTGTTTCCTGGTGTGTTTTAAGGCAGAATATCATGGTGGCCAGAGTGTGCCTGGGAACAACTTCTTCATGGTGGACAAGAAGGAGAGGAAAGGGGGAATACAGGAAGAGCCCAGTGTAAGACATAGGCCCCCAGGGACATGTCTCTAGGGCTCGACCTCATTCAACTAGGCCCTGCCCCTTACTTTTCACCAGCTCTCAGTACTGCCACCATAGCTCCTTGAAGAGATAATCTGTTCACTGGGTCGGAACTCTGAAGATCTAGACTTGTCAGGAAACACCTCACAATCACATAGAGGTGTGTTCCACTAATCTCCCAGGCTGACCCTTCACAACTAAGATTAATCATCACATGCTTACATAAGAAAATGCATGTCACTGGGTCTGTCTGATAAAGTTCAGATCACCAGCTGCTCCTGGTATTTGTTCTTAGAGCAGTGTATTAGGGCTCTCTAGATAACAGAGCTGATAGAATGGATGGATGGATGAATGGATGGATGGATGGATGGATGGATGATTAGATAGATAGATAGATAGATAGATAGATAGATAGATAGACAGGCAGATAAAGAGGATTTATTAGAGTGGTTACCAGGGTGGTCCATCTAGTCCAACAGTGGATGAACTTGCCAGCAAGAGCAAGAACAAGCAGGCAAAGGCTTCCTTCTTCCATGTCATTTACATAGGCTGCCACCAGAAGGTATGGTCTAGATTAAAGGTGGATCTTCCCGCCTCAAAAGATCCTGACTAGAGGTGGGTCCTCTCACTTCAAATGATTTAATAAGAAAAATTCTTCACAGATGTACCTAGCCATTTGGGTTTTAGTTAAAAATCATCAATTTGACAACTATCACAAGCAGAGTTGAACATCCCCAGCCAAGTTCCTTGGAACGCAATAGCAGGCTGGCCACGGGGGTGAAGCCATCCTTAGCCATTTGTCTGGCCACTGCAAGCTCACTGCAAAGCTGTGTACTTGCAGGCTCATGTGGCATAAATCTATCTGTGGCTCAGAAAGATATAACACCCATGAGGAAAGAGATGTCATTTTCGTCTAGACCCATAGTTGCCTTCCCTGAAAATCATACATCAGGGATGCAGGAAAAGAATGAATGTTCAAGTGGGATGGTTCAGCTTCCTTGTCGGCTTGACAGGACTGAGAATCACCTAGGAGACCAAATCTTCAGGAGACCCACCCTGAATGGGGAGCAGCCCTACTCCAGGGGCTGAATGGGAGGGGAAGGGGACCTGAACACTTTCCTCTGTGATTCTTGACTTTGGGCACAGTGTTGACCACTGTCTCAGCTTCTGCTGCCACATCTCTATTATAATAGACTGTTAGCCTCCAACTGTGAGCCAAGATTCCTTGAGTTGCCTTTTTACTATGCATTTGTCAGAGCAGAGAGAAAAGTAATTATTATACAGGGCTGTAGGTAGCACCTGCCATGGAGAGACCCAAAACAAACTAGAGTATGCCTCAACAAGCCAGGCAAGCCAGCTATTGCTTTTCCCTGCCTAATAATTTCTCTACCGTGAAATGCTTCAAGTAGTGGTCCTGTTAGTCACGATCCCTTTGCTTTTGCCTCCTGAGTGCTGGTATCGCATCTTCTAGGAAATGCTGCAATATCCCATCACAGTGGGGCCTGCGTTTAAGGTGGGGAAGTCTGTAGGCGTGGGAGAAGTAGCCTAGTGTTAGGAGCCTCTTACAATGCTGCCAGGGTGGGTGGAGTTCAGCAGAGAGACTTGGGTGTTTTAACGTGTCTCTCCCCATCTCCCACTTAGAGTTTGGAGATGAATGTGAGTGAGCATCTCCCACAGCTGTCTGGCAGTCTCTAGGCCAGTGGACATGGAACAACAGAGGGAGGACTCACTGTGGAAGCTGGAGTACTTCTGTCAGATGAACTGTCAGTGCCACTTCCCACTGCAGACATTCATTGTCATATTGAGCTACAATTCCGAGGCTGCCCAGTAACAGGCCCTTTACAGATTTAGGTGGCTCTGTTTTCTGGAGGTTCACCCCATTTTCTTAAGGCACATCATCTGTAATGGTCTGACTAGAAAACGTCCCCTTGGTCACATTTGATTGGTCTGCAGCTATTTTAGGGGCTCTGGAAACTGGAAGGCAGGGCCCAGCTGAAGAAAGTAGGTCTTTGGAGACAAGCCTAGACAGGGCCCTTGCTGTGGCCTTTCCTCTCTCAGTGTTCCTTAGCTGCCATTAGGTAGATAGCTCCTCCTCCCTGTCTCTCTCGCTGCCATGGTCTGCTCCTGTGAGTTGGAATCAGCAGGACTGAGAACATGGGCTGGAGTGCTGGGGTATTTCCTCCTCTTCTTTCCTTAAGGTATCCATTTGGTCATGGCAGCAAGAGAGCTGACTAGCGTAGCATATAACCACACAGGCTTCACTGTGGCTACTGGCTTGTGATTGCCACAGTGGATGCTTGCTGATCTCACATTTCATCCATGCCACGGCAGTAGTTCCTGGGTGACCCTCAAAGCCGCTGGCGTGTAGTTAGAGGCTCTTTGCTAAGGTTCTGAATTACAGCCTGTTGAGGCACAGCTGGTAGAGAGGCGGGTCACCTTGCTGTCGGTGCTTTGTGATGTATTGAATTCATGGCCAATCTCCTGAATGGCACACCTTTTGTTTTAGGTAAGAGAAGAAAACCAAGCACCAGGGAAGCGAAGGGAGTAGAGTTACTGGAAGAGGGATGGTTCTCCATCCAAAAAGAGCAGTTTGGGATAAATTAAAATGTGCAATTTGGCTTTTGCTAGTAGCTCAGATTTACAGAGTGAATAAATTCACTAGTCCCTGGATCCAAGATGAGAATAAATTCACCGTCGTGTGACATTCAGGCCAGTGTTGGTGCAAGTGAGAGATGAGGGCGTCCAAAAGAGTTAAAGGGTGGTTGCAGTGGGAGGAAGCACACAGAAAGACGGTGGCCTTCAGCAATGTGACTTGGGGGACTCTGTTCTGGACAGGCAGCAGCAGCTCAGCACTGGTGGGAGAGCTGCAGAGCCAACCTTCTCCTCAAGAATGGTGACAATTTTAAACCCACCTTCTTAGCATAATCTGTCTAGAAAAGCACAAACAGCACCCGTGATCATGCTATGGGAGAATGTGCCAAAGCTGTCATGCTAACAAAACTGGCCCCTTTCCAGGCTAGGTGATTGGCTTGTGCTTCTTGTCCTGGAAGCCTTCTAGCTCTCACTAGGCCACAGATCCAGTGCAGCCCCAGACCTCTGAACCTCAGAGGAAGAGCCCCATCTCTACAGGCTGTCTGTTATGAGCCAAGGGTCACCATGCAGCTTTTTTGGCACTGATTTTTGAGTGTTTTGGTCAGTGGATAGGGGGATGTGTTCAAGGACTATGAGAGTTTTAGTCTGCTTGTCCTGGCTGGCTTCCTCCCAACAAAAAAGTTAACTGATGCTCACTGAGCTCCGCACAGGTCCTAGATGGTTATACACAGGAGCACCTGGAAGGCCAAGCAGCTATGGGCTTGTCAGCTGCACTCTACTAGTTAGAGATGGTATGTTAGTCACAAACACTGAGATTTACAGGGCTTTGATAAGTTATCTTCTGTTGGTGAAACGAGCCAATTGAAGCTAGATCAGATTAGATTAAATATAAGTTTATTGGGAAGCTTCTCTCGGATGAGTTCACTGGCCCTAAGAACCAAGGCCAGAGACGTCGCCAAGGGAAGAGATGGTGAGGGAGAAGAGAAAGAAAGGGTATGTGCATAGAGAGAGCAGAGAGAGGAGGAGAAGAGGAAACCAAAAGGTCTGGGTTATATGGGGAAGAGCTCTGGGGGAAGAGTAGCCCAGCCCCTGAGCTGGAAAATTCAGAGTTAGGGGTAGGTTATGCCAGATAGGAACTGAGGAGCCTTGGAGCCTATTTGGGGCCTTGAAGAGCCTCAAGAGCCCAGCTGCAAGCTCCCCATCCTCCCACCAACCAAGTTTAACCTTGCCGACCCATTCTAGCACCCTCCCCCCATCATCCTTCAGCATGCCAAGCTCTGCCTTCCTTAGGGCCTTAGCACTTGCTACTTCTTGGTCTACAGTAGCCTACTTGTGTTGGTATTCATGGGTTTGCTGCCTCCAATCTCCTCTCAGGTGTCCTCTTCCCTGACTCTGCATCTTGAACGATGGAGATGCCTACTTTGATCATGTCTAGCCCTTTCCTCTGTGCCTAGTCTGTGCCTTCCCAGGCCAAGCACTGACTGTGAGGTCAGTGAAGGCTGGTGAGAGCTGTCTCACCTACTGCCATTGCCTTGCACCCAGAGCAGTCTCCCTTAACTAGGGAAGCCCGCAGTATGGTGTGGGTCAGGAGCCTGCAATTCTGCACCTCTCACCAGACTGGGGGTCCATTCCTGCTTCAGACACCCTGGAATCACAGCAAGTTTATGGGTTAGGATTTACAGCCCAGAGAAGCCCAACCCCATGGCCTTCAGTTTCCCCCTCATTGCTTCCTGCCTCCTGGCTATTGTAGATACAGGACCTTTGTGCCAAGTATAGTCATCACTACCCTTTCCCCACCCATATGTGTATATGCCACTGTGCCCCCCCGGCTCCACAGAGATGTCACATTCTCCAGCTTGTTCTTCTTTCTTTCTCTTTTTTCTTCTTTCTTTCTTTTTTTGGGAAAAAAAAAAAAGCCTTTATCTCCTTGAGGAGCCGAGTCCTATGTGGGGAATGCTGGCTGGCATTGGGAAGTACAGTGCCCGCCTCAGCTCTCCAGCATTTGCAATCACTCTGACTCTGGCTGACTGAGATCGGCACACTCCACCTTGGCTTACATTCCAGAAGAACCATCAGCTGTGCCAAGTTACTATCCAGTTGTGTAATCCAGATTTTCTGTTCTAGGACAAATACCTGAAAGAAAAGGTTGAAAGACAGGCTTTTTTTTTGTCCACAGTTTTAAATGTTTTAGTTCCTGCTCACTTGGCTTCATGGCATTCCCCCCCCCCCTTTTTAAGGAGGGACATCATGGTAGAAAGGTGGAGGTCTGTTGACCTCATGGTGACTAGGAACCACACACAGTGGCATATACATGTACTCCTCTGGGAGGCTGAGGAATGTGACAGGTTCTGGGTCCATTTGGATTATAAGGTGAGACCTTTGTCTCAGCAAGCAAATCAAGGTAGGGGTCAAAGATGACATGTGCTTTTCAAAGGCTCTCCCCAGTGACCTAGTTCTCTACCTTCCACAGTGGCACTTCTCAGGAGTCCATTAAAAAATGTTTATCTAGGACTAGCACAATAGCTCAGGAGGTATTGAGAATTCAACAACCTGAATTCAATCCCCAGGACCCCCAAATGGTGGAAGGAGAGAACAAACTGTCCTCTGATCTCTACAGTGCACTCACATACATATGCACACATGCATGCCTACACATACACCAATCATTCAGTCAATATGTAAATAAGCAAAATAAGAATGTAGAATAAATTTTGTTAGGAGATGTTAATGCATTAATGGTCTGGCCATGCTTGTCCTGTTATTCCTCATGCCCTGTTTTGGGTCAGGATCTCTAATTGGTCTGCAACTTACCAAGTAGAGTAGGCTAGCTGGCCAGCAAGCCCCAGGCATCCACAAGTCTCTGGCTCCCCAGCACTGGGTTTACAATCTGATACTACCCTGCTCATTATTTTTAATTTTGTATTGTTTCTTTGTGAATTTCACATCATGCACACCAATCCCACTCATCTTCCCCCACCTTCTACCCTTGCAACTTCTCCAACATAGACCAACAAATCTCATTATGAAAGCTGTAGTGTGTCACAGTGTATCCCACAGTCTACCCTTTTGTCCACACTTCTTTGCTTGCAAATGTTTATCGCAATGACTTGTTGGTCTGGTATGAGGCTTACCTACAATCCCCACCTCCAGGGCCAGCTTTCCTGTGCTGCCCAGGCAAGGTTCAAGGCCTGCTCTCCTGAGTGCTACAGCTGGTGAGAGTCAGGGACAGCTCTCCTGCTCTCATGACCCCAGGGCCAGGTCTCCTGCCTGCCACAAATAGTAGGGGGAGGAACATATCTCGTCCTTGTCCCTGCTACTACCCAGGAGATAGGTGGCCCCTTGTCTTAGTCAGGGTTTCTATTCCTGCACAAACATCATGACCAAGAAGTAAGTTGGGGAGGAAAGGGTTTATTCGGCTTACACTTCCACACTGTTGTTCATCACCAAGGAAGTCAGGACTGGAACTCAAGCAGGTCAGGAAGCAGGAGCTGATGCAAAGGCCATGGAGGGATGTTCTTTACTGGCTTGCTTCCCCTGGCTTGCTCAGCCTGCTCTCTTATAGAACCCAAGACTACCAGCCCAGAGATGGTCCCACCCACAAGGGGCCTTTCCCCCTTGATCACTAATTGAGAAAATGCCTTACAGTTGGATCTCATGGAGGCATTTCCTCAACTGAAGCTCCTTTCTCTGTGATAACTCCAGCTGTGTCAAGTTGACACAAAACTAGTCAGTACACCCCTGCTTATTTTTTTTTAGGTATTTATTTCATTTACATTTCCGATGCTATCCCAAAAGTCCCCTACACGCTCCCCCACCCACTCCCCCACCCACCCACTCCTACTTCTTGGCCCTGGCGTTCCCCTGTACTGAGGCATATAAAGTTTGCACAACCAATGGGCCTCTCTTTCCACTGATGGATAGATATGCAGCTAGAGACACGAGCTCGGGGCGGGGGGGGGGGGGTGTACTGGCTAGTTCATATTGTTGTTCCACCTATAGGGTTGCAGATCCCCCCCCCAGCTCCTTGGGTACTTTCTCTAGCTCCTCCATTGGGGGCCCTGTGATCCATCCAATAGCTGACTGTGAGCATCCACTTCTGTGTTTGCTAGGCCCCGGCATAGTCTCACAAGAGACAGCTATATCTGGGTCCTTTCAACAAAATCTTGCTAGTGTGTGCAATGGTGTCAGCATTTGGAGGCTGATTATGGGATGGATCCCCGGATATGGCCGTCTCTAGATGGTCCATCCTTTCGTCTCAGCTCCAAATTTTGTCTCTGTAATTCCTTCCATGGGTGTTTTGTTCCCAATTCTAAGAAGGGGCAAAGTGTCCACACTTTGGTCTTCGTTCTTCTTGAGTTTCATATGTTTCGCAAATTGTATCTTGTATCTTGGGTATTCTAAGTTTCTGGGCTAATATCCACTTATCAGTGAGTACATATTGTGTGAGTTCTTTTATTTTTTTTACATGGATTCCAGGAATGGAACTTGGGTCCTTGTGCTTACATGACCCAAGTTAACTTAGGCACTTAACTGACTGAACCATTAACTAGTTTGTTTGTTTGGATAGGTTTTTTTGTTATTGTGGTTTGGTTTGGTTTGGTTTGGTTTGCTTTGATTTGGTTTGGTTCGGTTTGGTTTGGTGATGGGAATGATATTGAATCTGAAGATAGCTTAGGTCAGTAGGGACATTGTACCAATCTGAGTTCTTCTAGCCACGAGCATCCAGTGCCACCCTTAGTCACCTTTAGATGTAGCATTCTGACGAGCATGGTGGGAAAGTTGAGGGCCAGGGCAGGAATCTAGTCAGCATCTGCCAGTATTTGCAAAGGACAAGCAAGTAGAGGGTACTTTTCCTCAGCCTGCGCCAGGTCACATGCACACAGCTGCCCTGGTGTCCCCTTTGCCAGTCATCAGAACAGTGGCACAGTCTTTGTTATCTCGAGGTAGCTTACAGTGTGTGCAGGCTATGGGGGTTATGTACAAACACTGTACCTCTTATGTGTATAAAGCACCCTGGAACCTCAGGATTTGCTCTTCTGGAATCAATCCCCCATGGATCAAGAGGGAAGACTCTGTCTCTGTTTATTCCTTAACCTATTGGTAATAAGCTATAGATAACATTCCTCTTTGCACTCTATAGTGGGAATTTTGGATTCCTTGAAAAACAAAGAAATATGTGTTTTCATTTTAATCCCAGGTGTGGGGCTGCTTCAGATGTCCACAGCAGCTGACTGTGATTTGCCTCTGCTCTAACAAGGGTGTAATTTTTGCCAACTGCAATTGTGTAATGTTTGGAATTCTGGGGACTTTTCAGAGGGTATATAAATGCTAGGGTTCTGAGAGATAGGCTGTGGGTTGGTGATTGGTTGTTGTTGGTCATGGTTTGTTAAGTAGTCATGTGTGCAAAGAAGAAAAAAGAAGAAATTAGATATCTTGATAGCAAAGATCAAACTTGCTCCAAGGAACTCATTGGCCCTAATCAGCAGGAAGTAGTTTAATGATAACATCACCTCTTTCCTTTCTATTGCTTTCCTTTCCTCTCTAGCCTTAGGGATTGAAAAGGTGTGAAAGGGGTAAAAGAAAGAACCCACAAACTAGCAAAGCAGCCACCTGCAGCACTCAGTCCTACAACATGGATTTTCCAAGAACAAGCATTTCAGTTGAGTAATTCCACAGTCCACCCATGAATTTTGGAGTATTTAGCATTAAGATTAAACTGTTATCTGTGCCCCAGGCCATATTTAGATTTCTTTCCTTATTACTATAGCCCCACCCCCACCCCCACCCCTGCTCCCAGGCCACCACCACTCCCACCCACCCCACCTCCGTGCCAGTTCTGTGTGTGTATGTATATGTGTGCATGTCCATGCAAGTGCACTTGGCAGCCGGAGGTTGACATTGGGTATCTTCTGTGGCATCTCCACCTTATTGTTTGAAGCAGTGTCTTTCACTGACCACTTCGGCTGGACAGGCAGGCCAGCAAGCCTACAATTCACTTGGAGAATTGGGTATGGCTGTACATGACCATGTCCTTTTTTTACATGCCTGGGATCTGAACTCAGGTGTTCAGGGGTGTGTGTGTGTGTGAGAGAGAGAGAGAGAGAGAGAGAGAGAGAGAGAGAGAGAGAGAGAAGAGAGAGAGAGAGAGAAGAGAGAGAGAAGAGAGAGAGAAGAGAGGGAGAGGGAGGGAGAGAGAGACTGGCCCTAGTCCTGAGGTGTCAATTGTAGCTACTTGCTGCATTTGCCTGGGTAATGTTAATCTAGAACAGGTCTTCAGGCTTCCTTCATCCCTCAAGACCTTGACATTTTTAGAGGAGTTACTCAGTTCTTTTACAGAGTGTCTCTCAATAGTATCTAATGCACTTTCGAGCTGTTTTCTGAGAGCACAAGCTAAAGAACATCTCCGTCTTCTTCCTGCAGGATCTGGAAGCCGGAGAGATAGACCCTTGTCAGCAACCCGCAAAGCATATGCAGCTGAGGACCGAGAGGAAGATGCCTCGGCTGTGCTGAAAGCCATCCAGGTGGAGAACGAAGCTCTGCAACAGGTCTTCCTCAGCCACGATCCTGAGCTACATACCAGTCCACAGCAGGTGGGGGCACTGTGGAGTAGGGGGATCTAAGGAGGGACTGGGGACACTCAGGGACAAGGCAATGTTTGAGCAACAGCCCTCTGACTGCAGACTGCATTTGAGGGACTGCTTATAGTCAGCTGCTCTTCATCTATCCAGAGCCCACTCAACCACCATCTCAGAGCTTCTGGGTTATTTCTAACAGCTACGTATTAACCTGTGACTCACTAGTCATTTCCCTGCCAACTTGGGATGGCTTAGGCCTGTACTACAAAAAGGCCAGGCCAGCGTGTGGTTGAATGGACAGTGTGTGGCTCTCAAACTGGTCCCAGAATGTGATCCACAGGGTCCCTACTGCTCCCCTGGCCTACTTCCCTCATTCATGCAACCGCACAGACATACAGTAACAAACTGGAAGGTCCGGGGTGGGGTAGAGCAGGGTCCTGGAGAAGTTGAGACCTTACATACTCCTCAGCGTGTTGCACAGCCCCTGGCCACCTGCTGAGACCCTGGCCTGTCCCACTAGAAGCTCATGGTGATCCTCTGCCTGGATCACATATGTGGGCATGAGGAAAGGGGCCCTGCTTCTCTGCCCTCCTTCTGTGGGAGGAGTGCACAGCAGTGGCTTTGTTCCTTCCTATGTCATCTGATACTGTCTTTGCAGGATACCAAGGAACCACCAGCAAAATCCTGGTCCAGTCTGCTGAAGGCCAAGGAGGACATCCCTGAGGTCAGTATGAGGCTGAGCCCAAACCAGCTGGACATAGATTTAACATCCCCATCCATACCCTATAAACACAGTGACCATCGGGAGCTTCTTTGCTGCCTGAGCACTGGCTTTCTACCCATTTCACAGATGTGGAAGTTGGGCTTGAGGGACTTGGCCAAATTTGCAAATTGAAGCTAGAGTCCAGCAGGCCTGCTGACTTGTTCCTTTTCCATTTCTATTTTCCAATGAGAGAACACTAAGATAAGTAGATCTTAGTTTTGAGAATAAGTAAGTTCTATCTATCTGCCCAGGCCAGCAAGGCATAAAGTAAGTGAATTAATAAAGCACCCAGGAAATGTCTTTATAGCCCACAGGTTCCCTGTGTTCTGAATACAGAGAAACCCACAGCTGTAAGGAGCTTACTGGTAGTCACTGGAGCCAATAGACACATGGGGACAGAGTGCCTGGGAATGAGCCATGCTTTCTCTGGCAGGTGGCCTCAGGTTGCTACCTGGAAGGTGAACTGGGAACGGCTGGAGGTGGCAATGAGCTAGCTGAATTAAGGACCAGAAAGGAAAAAAAAAAAAAAAAAAAAAAAAGGACCAGAAAGAAACCCAGTGTGATGGATTGGCTACTGGCAAAAGGGAACAAACCCCAGAGTCCCCAAATGAGTTTCTTTCTTTGCCAGTTGCCTTTGTCCTACTGCATAGCAGTCATCTTGGGCAGTAGCCAGTCATTATTTCTGACTACCCTGTGATCCAGGGTTCCTGAGTAGCCTGACCCCTGACCCCCACAAGCGACCGGCTATGACAGTCACGTGTAGACAAGTATCAGATTCCATTCCAGTAGAGATGACAGAGGAGAAAGAAGGAAACACAGAGAATCACTGGTGAGCCTGTGTGCAGTCTGAGCTCTTAGGAGGAAACTGAACCCAGGTGGGTTGAAGTAGTGAGTGGTCAGTGATCTGAGAATACATGAGGAATTCTAAGCTGACCCTCCCCAAGCTGGCACTGTCCCCTTTGTGCCCCATACATACCTGGTGGAACAAGGTACCCGAGAAGCCCATGCTTTGACCATTGCCCTGTTAGGTGTCGGCTGCAGGGTCCCCTTGGATCTCTATCTAATCAGCTTTTCTGCCCTCAGCTGCTTCCTGCTACTCCAGTGACCACCGATCCTGAGCTGTGCAGAGCAGCAGCAGGAGCCAAAGCTGTCAGCCAAGCCATGGACGGAATGAGCCCTTTGGGAAGCAGGTACTCTCTAAGGCTGATGTAGAGCCTAATTCACATGACCCACAGCTTTCTTGTTGCTTTAGTCATTTTTGCTTTGACTACAAAGAGTTGAATTGGTGCACAGTTTCAGAAGTATCCTTTCATTGTGGCAGGAAGGTTGTGACAGGAGAGAAGGTTCTGTCATAATAGCCAAGAAGCAGAAACAATTGTTTGAAGGAGTCAGGCAAGCTAACCACCCAGAGGACACTTCTCTAGGGACCCTGCCTCCCACTTTTTACCACCTTCCACTACTGTCTTCATATCATCCTCGTGGGTGCTTGACTGGGTCAGAGCTCTTGTGGGCTAATCCCATCTAGAAATGCCTCAAACAGAAACCTTGAGGTATGGCTTACTCAGTTTCTTAGCTGTTTTCAATCTTGTCCAGTGATCCCGTCCAGCTATCCCATCATGTTATTCCAGAGCATTTTGACTATAAACTTTAGAGTACCGCCCTCCCCTCAGTCCCCCAGCCCCAGAGCATAAAAACACTGACATAGTACCCCACATAGCTTGGGAGAGAGTCTAAACTTACTTGTCACAAGAGTGACTCAAAGCATCAGTCTCCTCTGAGATTCTTTGTCTTTGTCAAAGTCAGTCCTTTAACATGTTACAATGACCCTAAAATTACCACGTGTTAATAGCAAAATAGACTCCTGATCTTCAGGGGAAATCGACCTCCAGAAAGCATACCAGTGTAACCTGCAGTGCCACATATGTCTTGGCACATAGACATACTCGCAGGACTATTGTGCAGGCATATGCATGTTGCAGACTGTACAAGTGCTTAGATGAAGAGTAGGAGGAGACTGCAGTGACATCTGAATATTGGTCACTAAGTGGCACAACCTGAGGGATCATGCCAAGGGGGCAAGGCTGTCATAACTCCATTGCACAGAGTGGGATGTGATAGCCAAGCCATATGGCCTCCAGTTCTCAGTCCATTCCCCAGGGAGCTCCTGTTCACAGTGTGTAGAAAGACTAGATGGCTCAAGGCACAGCTTTCCATTCCTGCATCTTTGCAGACCCCAGATGGAAACTGCTCCACTTCACCACAGCCATAAATCAGAGCTCTCTCGGTTTCCAGCCGCAGGGCTGGTTTGCATCTGACAGCTCTGCGGCAGGCAGCACTAGCCAAAGACTGCCCTCTTCATCACAAGCCCACAGCCCTCTTCATCACTGGAATCCTCTGTGCTTTAGGGCTCTGCACCTGTGGTGTGCATAGCATCTGTAGCAAAGGGAATGGGTGGGTCTCTAAGCCTGAGGTTGGCAGTTTTTGTGAAGGGCCTGTTGGGAAACCCTACAGCCTTACCAGTTGGGGGTTTTGTTATTTGTTGTTACTTTTAACAGTGCTTAAAACACATAAAAGCCATTCTTAGATGTCAGGTCATACAAAACAGGCTATGGGCTAGGCAGCCCTTAGTAAAGCTGACTCCTTGCTCTGTCTGTGATTAAGTTCTTAGTCAGCTGGCTTCTCTACTTGGGCTGTGATTTCATTACTAATTGTCCAGCTGTTTATAAAGAGAGAGGACATCCATTCATGCCCTTGAGCTCTCTGCAGGGTATAGACAAGCTTTCAAGTGGGTACTAAAGACCCTGTGGTCTCTTTCATGGGACTATTCTCTTGTGTGTATTCTTTATTATTGCCTCTTTGCTGAAACAAAATCCCTTTTCAGACAACAGCATAAACTTGTGGGAGTCTTGCAGACTATGGAAAGTGACACTACCCATCTCAGCCAGGTGGCTATACCAACAGAGAAGCCAGTACCAAATTCAGAGGTGAGAGCCTATACTCATGGGAACAGTCCAGTAAACTAACGTTGCTCTGAAAGCAAAGGGCCCCTTGGAGCAGTCAATTCTGGTTAGTGGTGATGACTGTGATGATGGTCATGTCAACATCTTCCTACCAAGTCAGATACATGATTGAGCAATAGGATCAAAAGAAGAAAGGTGTAGGCCAGAAGTTCCTGGCAAAAGAAAATGTAAATAACCCACAAGCCCACAGGACAATATCCAGTGCTACCCATAGACAAAAACAGACACTAAGCTTGATGGGTGTGGTGACAAATGTTTGTAATTGGTAGGCTTTTGAACTAGAAGCCAATCTGGACTATATAACAATAAACAGAAGGAGACAAAAACATAAAACATAAAAACTTAGGGCTGGTGAGATGGCTCTGCAGGGGAAGGTGCCTGTTGCCAAGTCTGGTAACCCAAGATAGCTGCCAGAACTCACAGTAGAAGGAGAGACCTGACTCCTGAAAGTTGAGCTGGCCTCTGACCTCCCCATAGGCACACACATGTCACGCACACCGAGTAAATAAGCAAATGTGAAAATGTAATTATATAAAGTTAGCTGTAGATACTGGTAGTAACCTTCCAGTGCAGTGTGATGTTACTGCTGTGAGCAGGTTAGTGGGTTGTTACATGGATGCAGTCATCCTAGCTCCGTGCACAACACAGAATGGTGATGTGTGCTACACGGGGTAGGAAGAACTCATAAATACTAGTTTCAAAGTCCCTCTTTGAGGAAACTCAAAGCTCCTGCCCTACCTCCACCCCCACCCCAGCATGGAACAGCTGCCTCTTTAACTAAGGAGATTCACTATGAGTTATGACTTGGGCCACATTAGTAAGAGCCCATATAGATTAAGTTTCTGTATAGGAAACAGAAAACCCAGGGCAAGGTGACTTATATTACAAATAGAAACAAATTTCAGGCACTGGGCACTAAAAACACTGAGGGTGGGCTGGTGGGCACTGCATCCTGCAGCCAGCTAAGCCTCCACTTGGGTCTCCACGGAGTTATTTGCACCCCTGAGCTCCATCCCAGTATTGGCCCCACCTCTTCTCTTCCTAATAGTTTCAGAAGCTTCCAGCAATGTCTGTGAGAAGAGCATGCCTCCACAAGCCTGGGACAACAAACCCCTCCTTACCAGTGGTCCATGGGAAAACACACACTGATTGCTTAGGAAAGGGCTAGCCTGCTGTACTATAACCTCATGACCAAGGGAGAATATGTGGTAAAAGGCTAAGCAAGAGGAAAACCAAGTGGTCTCAGTGAGGGGGCCAGTGAGTGGCAGGAACCATTGCTGGCCTAGCCTCAGCTTCTGTCTACCTGGGATACTCACAATGGTGACACTTCTCAGTTCATATTCTGGCCTCTGCATTTAGAATTTCCGTGCAGGAATTGTGTGTTTCAGATTCCACTGGGCAGGGGGTCCTCAGTCCTTTGCAGGCAGTTTTCCTCTCATCTAGCTTCCTTGCTCCCCTTGAACCAGCAAACTTACTTGGCCACATAATACTCCACCAAGCTCAGGCTCAGGAGCCTACCAACACCAGAGTCAAGCTGGTCAGTTCTGCAAGCCTGGGACTCAGGCCCAGGGCAGCCAAGGACCTGGCCAGGGCCTTCACGCTGAGAAGGACAAGGGAGCGCTGGGATTTTACAGTTCAGGTAATCCAACCTGACGCTATTCTCCTGCCAGGAGCTCCAAGCTGACCTGTTCTTACATCACCACCCCCATCTCCATTCCCATTCTCCTTGTGTGGCAATCAGCTTGTCCAAGCCCATGCTGGGAGTGCTCACATGTCTCACTGGCTATTAATTAAAAAAATAAGTGGGGAACAGTTGCTGTTCATTTACTCAGCTCCCTGCTCACAGAACCGTTGCAGATACCGATGCTAATTAACAGAGGGCCCATGCGCGCAGGGAAACGCACCATTTCATGAGTGGCTGATCCGTGGTGACCAGTGCTACAGTTGGGCCCTGAGGGCCTCTAGGAAGCCATAGCACAGAGTTGCTCTTTATTGATGGCATTCACGCACACTGCCAGACCAGACAGCCTCACCAGGAAGGAGGGAGGCTTTAAAAATCAGTCAAGGAGAGCCAGGAATTGAGCCCATTTCGGCCTGAGCACACATGGGGCTGTGTGTGTGTGTGTGTGTGTGTGTGTGTTGGGGTCTTGCTTAACCCCCAGACTGGTACCTTACATAGGTAGTCGCATCCTGCTTTCCCCCGCCAGGCTGGGAATGTCAAGTGACTGGCCAAGTCAGGGGGACTTTGGTACATGCTGTCATACTACACTCGGTGCATACGCTGGCAGCTTAAGCAGCAGACTGATCTTTCTCATAGCTGCAAAGATGGCAAGTCCAAGGTCAAGGTATTGCCTGGCTGATTACTCCTTGCCTTGCAAGTGGCGGCTTCCTCAGTGGGCTTACATACTCAGTCTTTCCTGTGTGTGTTCCTGGGGCTTCAGATTTCCTCCTTTTATAAGGCCCCCAGACAGATGAGAAGGGGGCCCTCCCCAGCAGCCTCATTTGTTTTAATCACCTCTTAAAGGCCCTGACTGCAAACAGTCATACCTTGGGACCTGGCCATTAGGGTTTCAGCAGTGGGGTTTGGGGGAACCCAGGCCACCTGCCATCTTCAGATATTACAGCATGCCCTTGGGCCATGAATACTGCAGAAGGGCAAGAAGTGTATGTTCAGGCAGAATGCAGTCTTTTACAATATCTTTTTTTCATTTGAAGGCCTCATAGTGGGATACTTAGTAAGTATTGGTGGCGCAGTTATTGTATATATCCTTGTTTATTTTTCTGTATGAGGGCTAGAACTCAGGGCATTATGTATTCTAGGCAAGTGCTTTATCCTGAGCCACACCCAACCCAATCCCTATGTTTTACTTATAATTTTAAATACTTATGTTTTATTTACTGTGTGTGTGTGTGTGTGTGTGTGTGTGTGTGTGTGTGTGTGTGTAAGTTAGAGAACATCTTGCAGGTCAGTTCTCCTTTTCTACCATAGGTTTGGGTATCAAACTTGGGTTGTCATATTGGCAGCAACTATCTTTACCCACTGAGCCATCTCTCCAGTGCACTCCACTGTTTTAGACACTACAAATAGGAGCTCTTGCTAGCCTCACAAGAGCCACAGTGGGCAAGTGCTCTGGTTCTCTGCAGAGCCATGGTGGGGACTGAGGCATCATGAGGCTGGATGCTGGATGAAGGCCCTGGTGGGTAGAAACACTAAATTCAGGCTTGCTACCCTTTGGTATTTTCTCTTCAGGAAAAGTGGAAAGCAAGAGTAGATGAGATCGAAGATGCCATCTATGTGACTATGGAAATCCTGTCTAACTGGGGCAATGCATCATGGGTGGGTCTCACAGAAGTCCAGTTCTTTGATCTGAACAACATAAAGCTTTATGTCTCACCTCATGATGTGGACATCCGGAATGCAGTGTTGCCAGGCGAACTGGGGTGCCTTGTCAACAGGGACTTAGTGGTAAGTGATGGGTTACTGGGCTTGGTTCTGCCGTGTATTTTGGTGTGTGTTCTCTGCACCAATGAGGGTGTAGTTTTGGCTTGGGGAGGAATGCTGTCATCAACCCGTTTTTCTCTGGAGCCAAGTGAGGAGGCCTTTAGGAATGGTACCCTCTGAGACACCAGTGTGTTTCTTCCTGAGGTCTTGCCTAAATAGCTGCTCTATATCCTGCTGTGACTACTAAACATAGGCCACTAGGTGTCACTAAGGCCAGTGTCATTGTTTTATAGATAAAGAAACTAAATTGGAGATGGGCATGCAAGTGGCCAGGGTCACACAGAGGAAGCTTGTGGGACCAAGTTCACAAACTGCAGCCTGGTCTACACACTGTGCTCACAGCGCCTCAGGGGGCTTCTTCTTGAACCATGGCTCCATACCCAGCACACTTTGAATATATTTTCCTTTAGATAGTCAATAGAGGTTATTTTTATAAGCAAAGGTATTTTCCCTTGTTTCCATCTTTTGGCTAATTTTTGTGGGTTTTGTTTGTTTGCTTGTTTTTAAGACAAGCTCTTGCTATATTGCCTGGGCTGTCCATGAGCTCACTGTAGAGCCTAGAATAACTGTGAACTAACAGTCCAGTCCTCCTCCCTCTGAGTCCCTAGTTCTGGTGTCATAGGTACAAACCACGATGCTTGCTTCTTCACATCACTGTCAAGCTAGCAGCACATCTAGCTACATGGCCTCCTGTGCTGTGTCAGGCTCCACTCCAGATTACCTTGGAAGAGCCTGTGAACCGGAGAGCAGAGCAGAGCAGGGGAGGGGACAGGTCACAGGTGCTCTTCTGTACCTAAAGCCATGTCACAACCGGATGATGTATTCTCCTGCGCTGGTTGGCTGTTTTTCAACTTGACACAAGCTTGGGAAGAGGAACCTCAATTGAGAAAAATGCCTCCTTCAGTTTGGCCTCTAGGCAAGTCTGTGTGTATCTTGCTTAGTGATTGGTGTGGATGGGCTGGACCCTCCCTTGGGCAAGTAGTCCTAAGCAGTGTAAGAAAGCAGGCTGAGGAGGCCCTGGAGAACACACTGAAGGCCTCTGCTCCAGAGCTCCTGCACTGAGATGGATGATCAGGTCTTGTATATCATTCATATATATATATATATATATATATATATATATATACCCTTTCCTTCCCCAAGTGGGCTTTGATCAGTGTTGTATCAAAGCCACAGAAACCTAACTAGACCCCCCCCCCAATTAATATTGTTTCCTTAAAGTACTGAAAATGAAAAGAGCTGCTTCACACTCGGGCCTTACCTGGGGCCAGGTACAGCTCTGAGTGCTTCTTCTAAGATCTTAATGTCCCTAACTACAGACTGGAGATGCAGACAGACTGAGGTCCAAAGCCAGCTCACAGCCTCTGCCCACAGATGACTCCCTTAGCTTTGACTTGATTTCTTGTCTATCAGGGGAGCATGATACTGCATACCTAGTCAGTGCTGGAAGGGCCATGTAAACATGGACGGGGTGATCACATCAGGCCCTCAGTTAAAGAAGAAGCAGCTATTCTTAAAATCCTCAGCTGTTGCTCCTTCTGTATGATCTTAGAAGACTTACCTGCTATCTATGAGAGTCTGCTTTCTGCTCTCCTTAAAATAGGAGATGGGAGGTAAATTAATCCGTTAAAAACTTTAGATTTTCAGCAGTAGAAACTGAGTTTGGCTCACTTTAGCATATTTTTAAGATTTATTTTTATTTTATGTGTATGAGTATTTGCCTTTTCCCTGTATGTGTACCAAGTGTGTGCAGTGCCTGCACCAGATTCAGTGGAACTAGAGTAAGAGGTGTCCTGAACCACCATGTGGACACTAGGAACCAACCCCAGGTTTCTGCAAGAGCAACAGTGCTCTTAACCGCTCAAATATCTCTGCAGTCCCACTTGAGCATATATTTTTAAAGGACATTTGTTATAGTCAGGCAGCATAGTAGCAGGCATTTGTATTCAAGACGAGGCTGAGGCAGGAGGATCAGGTATTTGAGGCTATTCTTGCAGTACCTTGTCTCTCACTCAAAAATAAAGGAAAAAACAACAAACAAACACCCCAAGGCTTGGGTACCACCTAGTAGTAGTATATTTCTTATCTAGAATGACCTGGGTCCTATGTTCTATCTACAGCTCTACCAGAAAGGAAGGGCAAGAGGAAAGACTGGAGGAAGGGAGGGCAGCCAGGCATGTGATGGCACATGCTTTTAATCCCAGCACTCAGGAGGCAGAGGCAGGCTAATCTTTCAAAGTTAGAGGCCAGCCTGGTCTAGCAGTGGCCATCTGTACTAGAGAGGCTAAGACCCCAGTAGCTGCTTGGTCCATGCAACTGTTTGCCACAGTAGTCCCAGTTGGATACAGAGTGCCTAAAGAATTCCTAGAGGGCCAGGGGTCTTCTTCAGTCCTGCTGGAAGACTGCAGAACCTGTGCTCAGTGAAGGATGGAGGCAGCTTCAGGATATGCACTCATCAGCAAGAGCAATAGTGAGCTAATGAGAGAAGCAGGCAGGATGGCCTGATCCTCAGATTTCATTGTATCTTGGGACCCCACTTTGGGGAGAGTCTTTCTCTTCAGCTAATCCTTCCTAGAAGTACTCTCACAGAAAAATAACAGCAATTAACAGTTGCCTTTTGTCCCTGTGTGGATGGGGCCAACAGTACCCAGTCTGCCCCCTGCTTCCTTCTCCAGTACCCACCTCCATCAGCCCCATATCTCTGCTCACACTGATTCAAATCATCTATGTTTGGATTTCAGCCCAAGTATCACTTTCTCAGCAAGGCTTCCCTGCCTACCGGGTGGGGAACCCTGTCCCTCCTGCCCAGTCACTGTGGTGTCGTTTTTTATTCTCCTCAGAGCCTGTCTCACCAGAACACACACTCCTGTTCCTGGGCTTATCTGCCTCCCCCATTTAACTGATAGGCACTTCTTGTCTGTCCTTGGCCACACCATATCCTCAATACATAAGATCACATGCTGCACAGATTTAAACTTTTTATTTGGAAATGATTGTAGACTCAGAAAGTTGTAAAAATAATGCAGAAAAAAAAGACTATCAATAGAGAAAAAAAAAATCAATGGAACCAAAGTTGGTTCTCTGAAAGGATCAACAAATTCAAAAACCTTTAGTTAGACAACAAAGGAGGAAGCAAAGGTTTCTGTGAATATACAGGGACTATCACTACTTACCTTACAGAAACAAGGATTATAAGACTGTATGCCAACAAGTTAGATAACCTACATGAACTGTATAAATGCCAAGGAGGGCAAATTACCAAAACTGACTTAAGATGAAATGGAAAATCTGAAAAGACCAATCCAAAGAAAAGAAAGAAATTGAACTGATTAACAAAAAACCGTATGGGAAGCCTGGGTGAAATGGTGCCCCTAGTGAACCCTGACAGATAGTTAAAGAATGAGCATTTGACAGTCCCTTCAATATTATAAAATATAGACGAAGAGGGAGCATATCCCAGTGGATTCTCTAAAGCCACATTCCTGAAACCAACAGAAACATCAGAACAGGAAACTGCATGCCAGTGAGTACACAGGAAGATACTCAGCACATATTTTTGACACCTCGAATGAAGGCCACAGTGGGACCCAGTCATATCCACTGGGATGGCCAAAAAAAAATGACAAATACTATTGAAAGTGAATAGACCAGCCACTGCAAGGGAACAGTGTGTCAATTCTTTAGAAAGTAAGGAACAGAGCTACTCTGTGGCCTAGAAGTTCCACTCCTGGGTATATAACCAAGTGATGTGCACATCCAAAAAAAAAAAAAAAAAAACCCAAAAAACAAAGGAATGGAATCTGTTGATAGAAGATGGAAATAACCCAGCAACACAGGCTGATGGACAGAAAATTAAAAGGTGATGTCACCATACAATAGACAAAACTCAGCTGTGAGAGGGAATGAAGTGCCAGTACAGGCTACACATGCATGGTGAACCTTGAAAGCTAAGTGCTACAGGAAACAGTCTGAACAGATCCACAGATGCAGGAGCAGGGCATGGGAATGCATGGCTAATGGGTGCCGCGATCCACAGTGGGAAGTGAAGTATGCTAAGCAAAGATGGCGATGCTAGTTGTGTAGCCTGTGAATATGCTGGGAAATCATGGATTACACACTTGAAAATTGTGAGTTTTTCCCCTGTGCCCATATGTTCGAGGCTCTTCCCCACTTTCTCCTCTATAAGTTTCAGTGTATCTGGTTTTATGTGGAGTTCCTTGATCCACTTGGACTTGAGCTTTGTACAAGGAGATAAGAATGTGTCGATTTACATTTTTCTACATGCTAATCGCCAGTTGAGCCAGCACCATTTGTTGAAAATGCTGTCTTTTTTTCCACTAGATGGTTTTAGATCCTTTGTCAAAGATCAAGTGACCATAGGATTTGTTTCTGGGTCTTCAATTCTATTCCATTGATCTACCTGCCTGTCACTATACCAATACCATGCAGTTTTTATCACAATTGCTCTGTAGTACAGCTTGAGGTCAGGCATGGTGATTCCATCAGAGGTTCTTTTATTGTTGAGAATAGTTTTCGCTATCCTAGGGTTTTGGGTTTTTGTTGTTGTTGTTGTTGTTGTTGTTGTTGTTATTCCAGATGAATTTGCAAATTGCTCACCAATGACTTGTGCTGTAAAATCAAGAACTGACAAATGGTACCTCATAAAATTGCAAAACTTCTGTAAGGCAAAAGACACTGTCAATAAGACAAAAAGGCAACCAACAGATTGGGAAAAGATCTTTTCCAATCCTATATCTGATAGAGGGCTAATACCCAATATAGACAAAGAACTCAAGAAGTTAGACCCCAGAGAAACAAATAACCCTATTAAAAATGGGGTACAGAGCTAAACAAAGAATTCTCAACTGAGGAATACTGAATGGCTGAGAAGCACCTAAAAAAAAAAAAAAAACCGTTCAATATCCTTAGTCATCAGGGAAATGCAAATCAAAACAACCCTGAGATTCCACCTCACACCAGTCAGAATGGCTAAGATCAAAAACTCAGGTGACAACAGATGCTGGTGAGGATGTGGCGAAAGAGGAACACCCCTCCATTGCTGGTGGGATTGCAAGCTGGTACAACCACTCTGGAAATCAGTCTGGTGGTTCCTCAGAAAATTGGACATAGTACTACCTGAGGACCCAGCAATACCACTCCTGGTCATATACCCAGAAGATGATCCAACATGTAATAAGGACACATGCTCCACTATATTCATAGTAGCCTTATTTATAATAGCCAGAAACTGGAAAGAACCCAGATGTCCCTCAACAGAGGAATGGATAAAGAAAATGTACATTTCCACAGTGGAGTACTACTTAGCTATTAAAAACAATGAATTTATGAAACTCTTAGGCAAATGGATGGACCTGGAGGATATCATCCTGAGTGAGGTAACCCAAACACAAAAGAACACACATGATATGCCCTCACTGGTAAGTGGATAGTAGCCCAGAAGCTTGGAATACCCAAGATACAATTTACAAGCCACATGAAACTCAAGAAGAAGGAAGACCAAAGTATGGATACTTCAATCCTTCTTAGAAGGGGGAAACAAAATAATCATGGAAGGAGTTACAGAGACAAAGTGTGGAGCAGAGACTGAAGGAATGACCATCCAGAGACTGACCCACTTGGTGATCCATCCCATATACAATCACCAAACCCAGACACTGCTGTGGATGCCAAGTGCTTGCTGACAGGAGCCTGATATAGCAGTCTTCTGAGAGGCTCTGCCAGTTCCAGACAAATACAGAAGTATTTGCTCACAGCCATCCATTGAACGGAGCACAGGGTCCCCAATGAAGGAGCTAGAGAAAGGACCCAAGGAGTTGAAGGGGTTTGTAGCCCCATTGGAGGAACAATAATATAAACTAACCCGTACCCCCAGAGCTCCCAGGAACTACCACCAACCAAAGAGTACACATGGTGGGACTCATGGCTCCAGCTGCATATGTAGCAGAGGTTGGCCTAGTTGGTCATCAATGGGAGGAGAGTTCCTTGGTCCTGTGAAGGCTGTATGCCCCAGTGTAGGGGAATGCCAGGGCCAGGAAGTGGGAGTAGATAGGTTGGTGAGCAGGGAGGGGGGTATGGAGGAAGGAGTTTTTGAAGGGGAAACCAGGAAAGGAGATAACATTTGAAATATAAATAAAGTATCTAATAAAAAAGGAATTAAAAAAAGAAAAATTTGAATTATGGAATATGAGTTATATCTCAATTAAAGGGAAAAGAATACACAGGAATGCCATATGCTGTTGCCTAGTTTCCCCCAAAGATAACTCTCACCGTACTAATAGATAGCTTGTGTGTGTGTGTGTGTGTGTGTGTGTGTGTGTGTGTGTGTGTGTGTCCCTAGCATCTGGAGCCACTTGCCCATTCTTATCTCTAGACTCTGTGATTTCAAGAATGTTGTAATGGGGGTTGTGGTCCAGTTCAGTGGTAGATAGCTTGTATTGTGTGAGGCTCCTAGCACCGAGAAAAGAGAGAGAGAGAGAGAGAGAGAGAGAGAGAGAGAGAGAGAGAGAGAGAGAGAGAGAGAGAGAGAAGCACCAGAAAGAAAAGCTATTTTCTACAGTCTGATGCATTTGGAAGTTGGCTGGTTCCCACACAGATTGCCCTTGACATTCTTCCAAATTGTTGGGTATTTTCTTATTGGTAGCCTATTCCTTTGGAAACATGGTATTAGTTACGAGGCAGCTTGCATTTGTCTGCTGGTGGTAGGATCTGTGTTTAATCAGTGATGGGACAGAAAAGCACCTTTGGTTTTGTAGTTAGTCATCACATAGGATTCTTTTCCTGAGCTTCCATGCAGCTGGCCCGAGCTAGAGACTGGTACTGAAGCTTCTAGAAGTAGCCTTCAGCCCATGCTGGTGTAGAGGTCAGGGTGCAAATACTTCATTTCCTTGTCCTGTGGTTAGAATCATTCCAAGATATGTCCACACTGGCTCTGTTTCCATGGTGGCCTTACTCTAGGTCCGTGCAGGAATGGCTAGCTTGCTCACATACCATTCATGAGCAGCCTGCCTTCCCTCTTGGCCTAGGCTTCTAGCACTGTCTTTTAAACAAGCCACTTGCCCAGAGCTTCTTGCCTCAGGGTCTGCTACTAGAATACAAGCTGAAACAGTGCACTCAAGCTCTGTCTGGTCCCGTAAATGCTTATGATAATCACTGAGAGCAAACCTTCCCTCCAGCATGTGGGCTATGGGCATCCCAAGGCAGACCAGCGGCCACGATTCACCGTGGCCGTGGTCTTTTATCCACAGGGAGGCACAGCAGTCCACTTGCCCTGGGGTTCCACAAGGCCTCTCAGTGGAGCATGGCTAAAGGCTACCATGATACAGGGTGGGTGCTACACGTGTTCTGCCTGCTGGCCTGGCACTGGGGCATGTCAGGACTCTGCAGTTAGCTCCTGGCTTCCCACCAGGACCTCACACAGATTCTATCTAAACAGGAAATACGAGAAGGCCTGGCCACGAATGAGCCCGTGAGTTAGCCTCGGGTTAGTGCACTGGGGCTTTGAATGATACAGTGCCCCCTTAGTTCTCCTGCCCTTCCTTCTTCTGACAGAAATGAGAAGGGAAATGGACTCCTGCTCCCTTTCTGCCACAGAGGGAGGAGCTTATGATAATGAATGCTTACCTGCCAGATTTTGAGATGAGGTCTCTGAGTCCTAAACAGCTGCTAGGAACACAGAGTTCTAGCCCAGCCAAGGTGCTTCCAGAGTAAGTCAGCATCCCTTGAGCCTCCAGAGCTGTCCTTCCCTACCCAAAGCTCCAGCATCAGGAGACAAGAAGCCCTAACTGTTCTTGTGGCTGGAGCCAGGCTTCAGAACCAGCGTCACCAGCCGTCCTCCCTGCTGCCCATCGGAGGCACACTCCGAGTGATAGTCTCTAAGATAGTCTCAGTAGCAGAGTTTACAGTAAAATGTCTACCCCACCCCCAGTATTCCAAAGCCAAGATGGCTGTGGGCCAGTCAGGACCTAGAAGGGATGTGAGGGATGTAGAGAGCAGTGATTGATTAGTGAGGACTGAGGTTCTGAGAGGGGTAGCCTAGCTTAGGCAATACTGAACCCCAGACCCAGCTGTGTGGGACCTAAGCACCAAGCGTTCTGAGTTGGTAGACAATCCAGAAACCAAGCTCTGAGGGGTAAGCCACCCCATTTCTTCGTTATGGCAATGAATTGGTCCTTCTTCTCTTTCCTTTCCAATGTCTCCTGAAGCAGACAGATACCTTTTAACCAGATGCAGGTAGGCCCTTCTGTAAAGCTGAAACTAGGACAGATGCTGGGAAACCCGTGTCACTTAGCCACTAGGTTAGTCCCCACCAAGAAGCTGTGCCTAGTGCTGGCATTCAGAAATGAGTGAGACCAGGAGTCCCCTTCCAGGGCACAGCTATGACAGACACCCAGACAGTCCACGCTGACCTCAGGTACTACTGAACTGAGGCTGCTCAGGGGAGAGGCCAGGGTCACAGGGGAAGGGGAACAAGGAGCCACATGATAGCTTGTTGGACTCAGCGTGAAAGTGTAGGGAGCCTGGTCGGAGCAGAGCCAGGCAGTGCCCAGCCAGCTGCCGGGGATTGGGGGTGGGGTGTTCAGGAGCAGCTATGGTTTAAATTTTTCTTTTGTTTTAATTACATTCATTGTATGTTTGGGGCAGGGCGGGGGATCAGAGGAATAATTCTTAAGAGCTGGTTCTCTCTTTCCACCTTGTGGGTCCCAGGGATCAGACTCAGGTTGATAGCCTTGGCAACAAGTGCCTTTACCCACTGAGCCATCTCACTCGCCCAGCTGCAGTTTTTGTTCCATAGAATGTAGAAATATCCTAGGAGGTGACTGGAGCAGAAAGTCTCCTGATTTGGCTTTACCCATATGCCACCAAAGCTCTCCCATGGGAAATGGTGTTGGTGAGGATGAAGATGCCAGCAAGCACCTGGTTCTGATGCTCTGTGTCCTCCAGGGCAGCCTTGGCAACACTCTGGCTGCCCCCTGCCTCACACAAGAAATACAAACAGAAGCCCCCTGCACTTGGAAACCCTGAAAGGAGCAGCCTGCTCCATGCCATGGCCCTGTTCCAGCACATGGCTCAGACATTGCTTTTTCTCCTCTATTCTCAAATTTGAAAAATTCCATAGGGTTTGACAAAAGAAAATCAGAGGCTCTGCTTGCCAGGCTAATCAAACAGCGCCAGCAGAGGCTTTCTCTAGGCCCCCCTGGCATCCCTCCCCACACCCAGTGCCCTCCTCAAAGCCCATTAAGCTGATTAAAATAAAGCCTACTGCATTTTGAGTTCCATCTGGCTGGCAGCTTTTTGCAGGGACAGGGTTGTTGGCGCTATGAAGTGCAACTGGAAAGGGGTGAGAGCAGAGGGCAGTACTTACTATGGAGATAAGGTGGCCCCGCCCAGGCCTTAGATGTCTGCTGGTTTTAATTAGCCAGAGTCTCTGGCCTTTTGCCCTGAAGACAGGCAGAAATGTCTCTAACAGTTCCCATCCCTTGGCATTTCAGAGCAAGAAGGACCCCCCTGTGTGGACCTGCCCCTTCCACCCACCACTTCAGCTCTATTTCATTATTCACAACATGCGACAGCTTCGTGACTTCGGTCTGACCATGATCAAGGTTCGGAATTACTGGACAGCAGATGGGGTAAGTAGCAGGTCTGCCTCCTCACAGCTCACTTGGTGGTGCACACATTTAGCAAATTGCCAGTGGCTTGAGTTCTAAATGAGTCCAACAGGAGTCTCACTGAGAGCCACCAGGAGCAGAATGTATAGCTCCTAAGGTTTAAGAAGTAACCATGATGACGCTCTATCTCATGTCATTCTGCAAAGATGAGCCTATGTACTCAATGTACTCCAGGCTCATTCATTTAGCACCATATCTAGTTAATATGCAGTGACAGAGCCTGGAAAACTGCTCGCTCGCTCTTCCTCTTTCTTTCTTTCTCTCTCTTTCTTTCTTCCTTCCTTTCTTTCTCCCTTTCTCTCTTTCTCTCTTTCTCTCTTTCTTCCTCTTTTTTTCTCTTGTTTTTGTTTTTTTTGTTTTTTTTTTTTTTGAGACAGGGTCTCTCTATGTAGCTCTGGCTATCCTAGAACTTTCTCTCTATAGACCAAGCTGGCCTCAAACTCGGAGACATTCTCCTTCCTCTGCCTTCTGAGTACTAGACTAAAGATGTTCACACTGTTGGTAATTTGGTAGGGATTCCATGTGTCAGACCAGGCTCATGTATACCAGGCCACAGAGGTTTGGAGCTAGCTCTTCATGGCTAGCTCTCACCTTGGCTGCAGGCCCATTTGGTTCCAGAGTCCACCCTTGCTCGGTACCCTACACTATCCTGCCCTTATCCTTCCTTCTCCAGCCTGTCCTTCATGAGTTGATCTGCTTTAGTTCTTCACCACAGTGGGCACGGCACGCCAGGGGCTGTCAGCCTCTTGATATGTTCTGAGGAGACAGATACAGAAGACACAGACTGCCCTGAAGGCAACCGTGCTGAGCTGCTGACAGACATGGTGTAGACAAATCATGCAGTCTGCTGAAGCCCTGAGCAAGGTGAAGCAGGCACTAGATGTCTCCCACGGAGGTGCCAGAGAACCCCACAGGCACAGAGTTAGCAAGAAGGGGCAGGGCGCTGTCAGTCTGCCTTGTTTCCTTCTTCAGTAGGCACGGGGTCAAGAATGGTCATGCTAATGCAAGACATAAGGGACCAAGGCACAGGAAAGAAGCTGACTCCAGCCTCCATCTTTTAAAAAGACACTATAGAACTATGGGATCTGAGGCCATTTGTAGCCAGAGAGGGAAGACACAGCTTCAGTGAATGGCCTCAATAGAGGAGACCCAGGCCATATGTTGACACTTTGAACCATTCCCCGAGCTTGGGAACTGCTGTGGGGTGGTCTGATTTTATTTGTTCTTTCATTTGTTTGTTTATTTATTGAGAAAGGATCTTATTATGTCATCCAGGCTGACCTGGAATTTACCCTGTAGCCAAATCTGTCCTTGAACTCTTAATCCTCCTACCTTAGCTCTCCAGTCTGTCCCTAGGGAAACCCTGTCATACTCTCTTCTGCTTCCAACCGTAGAGTTCCCTTTGACCCAAAAGATCAAGGTCAGACTGCTGGTGTGACATCTGAGCCTCCTAATGTTCCTGCTCCAGTCTCTGCCCCCCTTGCTCATGCCAGGCATCCTGAGTGCTGGCTGCTGTGGTCACACCCTTGTCCCTGCCTACCTCCCCATCCCACTCTGCTCCAGATGCTTGTCTTGCAGATTTCTCAAAAGCCCAGGTGATGCTTTCTCCAAGAATCTTCCCCTGCTCTTGAGCCACTTCTGGGCCTTGTGAGCCTCCCTGTCCCCCTGAATAAGTTGTGGGCTCTAAGACAGTAGGGTCAGAGGTCTCTACCACTCATCTATGCCAAAGAGATGAGCAGTTGACAGATGGGTGACTGAATGAATGAATGGGTGAGTTTGCTTTTCTATAGCCCATGAGCAGCTATGTTGCCCTTTCTTATACAAGGATTTGAGAGTTGAAGCGAAGCTGACCATCCTCCAAAAGAGCCCTTAATACCATCTTCCTCTCCTCTGTCCTCGCCCTTTCTTCCCACCCTCCACCCCTGCTCTCCTCCCCTCTAGTTCTTTAAACAATCAGCCTCCACCTATGGCTAGCACATGTTTTCAGCACCCACCAAGTGCTGAACACCACAGACCTGGAGACCCCAGGTGGATACAGTTCCTATGGCTCTACTCAAGGGCCCTACTGCCCCGACCAGCAGGAAACTCCCTTTGCTTTCTGTCTTTTGAAGTCTTTCTTTCTCAATAAATTCCGAAAGTATACATTTGAGAAAAGTAAGTATCTGGGTTATGTAAGGAGGACCCCCAAGGACCTGGGACCTGTGAGCTCCCTTCCTCCCTGGCCATCTTTTAAGTGCTCAGAGCCCCATGACCATTCTGTTGAGGATCCCGGGTTTGCTGGCTTTTTCCTGCATGTGTTCCCCACATCTTATTCTAGAATGAGAAGTGAGCTGCTGCAACTTACCCAAGCCCATGCCCCATGGCTCACCATGGTTTTGGGCCTAATTTACACACTGGACCACCATGCTGAGAAATCGTGTGCCTCAGCCAAGACAAGCCCTTATTTACATGTACTTGGCTTTCCTGGGACATGCAGAATACTAAAGGGGCTCAGGACCTCCGAGTCAGGGGAGCATTGGAAGCTTACTGTGGGTGGGAACGTGGGGTCCTGACACCCAGGGCAGAGCATAGAGCAACACTGCAGAATACTGCTTACATGACACACAACCATCTGTTGCCAGAACTTACCAGGGGCAGAAAAACCCAAACAAATGCAGCTGTGGCTTGGTCGATTTAATATTCTCCAGAGAATGCTATTGCTGTGTGTTTTGGAGGAGATAAAATGAGAGTTTATAGGGAATATAGCTTAGCCTGCAGACACAGCTTGTTAATGCGGTGTTTTGTGTACGGGAGTCTGAGGAGGGAAAGTAAAGTGGGGCGACAAGGCTGACTTGGGATGAGGAGAACCCTTGACTGGCATGTGCTGGCTGCTACATCCTTGGGTTAACATTTACAAGCTCCTCTCATGAGGCTGCACTGTGAGTGTGAGCTGCTCTGAGAAGAGGGACTTGGTAGGGAAGAGCAGAAGGCCACACTTCACAGCACACAATGTCTGCTGTGACAGCTGTCATTTGCTCACTACTCTACAATCAGGCCTCTGAGAGGCATGTACACGTGAGAGTGAGTAACTGAATATGGGAAGCAGCTTATCTGACCACCAGCCATCCTATGGCTGGTGACAGTTCTCCCTGTCACCATGAAGAAGCTGATTCTGGAAAAGTAAGACCCACTCTGCAGATGGCCTGGGTCTCTTGGTCTGATTGGAAGTGGATGCCTGGGGTGCTGCCCTGAGGACCTTCCCTCTGGTTCATTGGGGTTCACTGTGGTTGATTGGCAATGTCTGCTTAGGGCAGGAGGCGGGTAGGATGACATGTCTGCTACATCTTTTTATGTTCCACACACATAGAAGATTTACCCAGCTGGGAGGCACAAGGGACTGGTCTGGTTAGAGAGTATGAGGATCAGGTGGGTTTCCTTAGCAAAGTGACAGTTGTGGCAGGGAGGGGGGCAGCAGTCTCTGTGGTAGTTGATTGCGTGTCTGCTGTGGTTTGGAAATGGGCTCCATCTGATGTGAAGTTTAGAACACTTCCTGGAGTAGTTTAAATCTGGAAAGTCACCTATAGGTTCCTGTTTTGAATGCCTGTTTCTCAGTGTGGGGGATAGGTTTTGGGGAGTTCTGGAAGCGAGACCTGGCTGATGGAAGTAGGTCACTAAGAGAATGGTTATTTAGCCCAGTTGTAGTTCCAGGCTCTGCTTCAAATTTGCTGTAATGAGCTCTGCCAACTTTTCTTACTGTAGTGAACTGAGCCCCCTGAGCCTGTATGCAAAATAACCTTTTTTTTTTTTCCATAAACAGTTTCTGCCAAGTGTTTTGTCATAGTTATGAGAAAAGTGACTCACTGCCCTTTGAAGGGCTGGTTTGTTCTCCCAAGGCCCCATGCTAGCTCTCAGGTGATGGCTGGTTTAAAAAGCACACGCTCTCTGAGCTCTTTAGCTTTCTGCCCTCTATGTGATCTCCCACTCCAACACACCCCTCTGTGATGCTCTCAGGCTTTTGAGACCTCCACAAAACCTTGAACCTCTAGAACCATGAGTTAAATAAACCTCTTTTCTTGGTAAAGTTACGCAGCCTTAGGTAACTTGGTGTTATTACAGAAAACAGGCAAATGCACCATCCTCATAGACTTCCGCTGACTCCCCATGCTCCGTTTTCCTTTATAACAGTCTGAGTTATCTGTGCTGTCCTTGTTAACCACACTGCCACTGTCACCCTTAGTGCCAAATCCAAGAGGCAGCTCCAGCCTAGATACCGTAGGGAGTGAAATGTGGTCAATAGCCTGAGAAACTTCATTTCAAAGTTAATTTAAATTCCATTTTAAATATCTATGTACAACGTGGTGACTGTACAGTGGGTTGCACAGGCCCTTGTGCTCGGACTATAACAAGCAAATAGATATGGCCCTGTGTGAATAGCCCTGTACCTTCTGAAAGCAAATCAAAGGTAAAACAAGAATATAAATGAGTGTGAGAGTTCAGTGCTAAGTGTTGAGAAGACATTGGGCTAGGGAAATGACTTGGTTACTGTTCTAATGCAGTGACAAAACACTATGGCCAAGGCAACTTATAAAAGGAAGTGTTTCATTCAAAAGGAAGAGCTTATGGTTTCAGAGAGTTAGAGTCCGGATGGCAGAGCAAAGGCATGTATGTCTGAGAGCTCACATCTTGAGCCACAAACAGGAAGCAGAAAGGCATACTGGGAATGGCTCCAGTCTTTTGAAACCTCAAAGCCTATTCCCAGTGAGACACCCCTTCCAACAAGGACACATCTCCTAATCCTTCCCAGACAGATCCAGCTGTTGAGAACCAAGTATTCAAGCATACAAGCCTATGAAGATCATTCTCATTCAAACTGCCGTAAAGAGCTAGGGAGAAGAGGAGGAGCCATGGGAAGAATATTCCTGTTAGGGGCATAGCAAGAGGAAATCCAAGGGCAAGAACATGCTTAGCAAATACCAGGACAGAAGTCATATGAGTGGCCAGAACCTGATAGACATAGACAATCAAGAGGAGGCCCCAAAGAGAGGCAGGGCCAGGTTGTGTGGCCCTGAATGGTTGGTCCTTATTGGTAAGAGAACAGAGGTGTGGTCAGAGCAAGAGTCCCTGTTAGAACTTTCCCACAAGAGAGCAGTCTACAAAACCATCATCTTGTTACATGATGATGGCAGTCTTCACAGCTATATGCTTAATGTCATAAATGTTGTTCTGGGTACATGAGGATGCTCAGGTAAGTCCTGGCTTCCTATCTCCATGTAGATACCAGCCTTAGAATCACTGAAATGTTCTTAATAGGAGACAGTTTGACCAAAGGACCTAAAAGGCCACTTTTAAATGGCTGCTGTCTGAGGGATACTGAGGGCAGGAGGACCCAGACAGTAGCCTCCAGGTCTTGCCTAGCTAGGAACAGCATGGCTTGGGCACAAGCCATTCTTGAGTTTGCCTGGCTTCTCTGACAATATCAAGTGCATTGGTCGCTGTTTTTCTGGAAAGAATTCAAGTGATATAATGCGGAGACTGTTGAGTGTCAACACAAGAACATTCCTACCCTGCCACTCCTGGTCTACCCCAGAGCATTTGAATGTGAGCCCTAGCTTATAGCCCTTTTCAATTCATGAACACTTTAGTTCCCCTGGACACTCAAGTTTATGTTTCTTCCTAATAACCCAATGTCTAATATTACAAGGCTGGACAGTAATTATTATTTTGCTCTAATCACCATTCCATATTTTTTTACTAAATACTTTATTTCCTTTACTTCCCATCACTGCCCTCTCTCCTTCTCATCCTCCCATCACATGGTCCCTCCTTCCTCCACCCCTCCCTGTCACCTCTGAGAAAGGGGAGGTTCCTCTCTGAGTCCTAACCTACCCTGGCATCTCTAGTAACTGCAGAACTAGGCACATCGTCTCCCACGTCTCCCACGGAGGCCAGACAGGGCAGACCACTTAGGGGAGCAGGATCCATAGGCAGGCAACAGAGTCAGGGTAAGCCCCTGCTCTACTTGTTGGGAGACTGGCATGAAGACCAAGCTGCACATCTGCTATACATGAGGGGGTGGGGCCTAGGTCCAGCCCATGTATGCTTTTGTTGGTGGTTCAGTCTCTGGGAGCCCCTAAGGGCTCAGGTTAGTTGACTTTATTGTCTTCTTGTGGAGTCCCTATTCCCTCTGAGTTACTCAATCCTTACCATTCCAAATTTAAACAGCCCAATTTGTCTCAAAATGTTTTTTCTTTTAAAAAAAGTTTAAAATTTTGAATCTGATCATAGCAAACATTTACTTAGCTGAGGTAGGTAAGCTGGTGGCATTCAGCAAGAGACTGGTGAGCAGGGGGTTGATCATTAGCATAAGGCTGAGATGTTGGCCTCAGAGGCTGGCCTAGGCCAAGCTTTGCTAGCAGGACAGGTTCAAACTTAGGATGGCTGAGGCCCCATGATCTTAGTCAAGAGCAGGGTGTGCTGTGCAGGGCAACTATGTGGCAGGGCTATGGTGTCAGCTAGCATTGTCTCAGTAGCCACGTTAAGTGACTCAGAGTTGAGTAGAGTGGCATATGCCTGTAATCCTAACATCAGGGTTTGCCTTGGTTACATAGAGACCCTGTCTCACAAATTCCAACACCACCAAACTTGGCTAATCACAAAAGACAACTCCTTGGTTTTTATGACAGAAGAGGCTCTGCCGGTAGTTCTCTACCTGTGGGTCATGACACCCCCCCCCCAGAGGTTGCATATCAGATATTACATTACTATTGATAACAGTAGCAAAATTGCAGTTAGAAAATAGCAACAAAATAATTTTGATTGGGGTCACCACAACATGAGGACCTGTATTAAAGGGCTGCAGCATTAGGAAGGTTGAGAACCACACTAGCCTAGGTGATGGTTTCAGATGTGGCAGAAGCCAGGAATTCCCATGGTGTCACCAGAAATCTACCTCCCTCTGAATCTTTACTGCCCTCTTAATGGCTTTATCTTCAGGCCCCAAATGACTTCCTCTGGTGACATCAGGCCTGCTCTTGATTTGGGAAGTCCCTGCAGAAAGACACTCTTCTAAGGAAAGATCAGAAGTAACCACTTGTCTAGCCATGGGGCTGGATCTGCACTGTCCACATAAAGAGATGAGGGGAACCACGTGACCACTTACCTTTGCTGAGTAGTAGGTGTGTTCATTGGAAGAGGCAGGGCAGTTATCCACTTTAGGCTAGGAGGTAAGTGACCTTGGCAAGTTAATTGAGTTATCTAGGCTAGAATGATACTCATATCGCATTAAACACAATTTATCATCTCTGTGTGTCTGGTTCTTAAGAACTGGAAAGAAGAAAGAGGGAAAATGAGAACTGGGAAAAGGACCATGTGGCAGCCATGGGGCTTCAGTGTGTCACAATACAAGTACCACTACATCTCTCATTAAATAAGGACCGGGAACAGGAGAGTGTACTCAGCGCTTGCACACAAGTGCACACTCACAAATGCTTCTAGGTGAAGAAGCATGGGATTTCTGAACATACTGGGATCTGAGGTGAAGAAGGAAGAGCCTCCGTTGAAGCACTGGTACCTAGACATGGTGCAAAGGCTGGCCTTTACAGCAGGAGATTTCCCCTAGATCCATAAAGGCATCCTTCTAGAACTTTGCTGGGGAGATGCTAAGGGGTGCTCATCTGCAAGCTCCCAGCCCCAAGACTCTGTGGTGCGGGTATGGATCCCATACATCTTCCCAGTGAGATTTGACAATGTTTGTGTGGCCCAGCTACATAACAATGGACTTGTCTACCCACAGGTTCCCATTCCAGAATCCAACCAGCAGCATAAAAAACAGTCAAGAAAAAAATCTCTGCAGTATATCTTTTTATCTTATTCTTCCCTAAACAGTGTAGCATAACAATTTCCATAGCATTTACATTACATTAGGCTCTATAAGTCACTTAGAGATGGTTTGGAGGAAGTAGGAGGCTATACGTAGGTTATGTGCAAATTTGCGATGTTTTATACACAGGACTACAGCATGAGACAATGCTGGTACCCACAGGGATCCTGCAATAAATCCCCCATAGATACTGAGAGATGGCTATAGGTAGAACAAAATGTGGAAGGGGGTGTGTGCACACACACACCCACTGCAAGGTGCCCAAGACCATTACCTCTAAGGAGTAGGAAATGGTTTGTGGGACTTAATTAGGAGACTGGGGGCTCAGAGTTCCACCCACATGAATAATTCAGTCTGGGCCAGCCACAGCCAGGACTAAGCTCTAGCTAGACAAAAGGGAGGAGGGAAAGTTTTAATGCTTGCTTGCAGGGTGTCCAGGACTGTGGGACAGTGCAGACTTTTGTTTCTGTTCCATACTCCAGTATTCCTTATCAAATAGGCCCACAGATACAGTAGTGTGTACTGGAAATATTTGAGATGCAAGCTGCAGGCCAGGCAGGGGCTCAGAAACCCCCTGCTGCACAGAGCTCATTCTTCCCTCCCTGCCTTCCCTGCCTTCCTGTCTGCCACAGTCAGAATTCCTGAGCTAATGCTGAGCAGTTGCTTAGGTGGGGCTCTCAACTGGTCACATAAGGGAAGCAGACATGTTTTGGGGGCCAGACATCTCATTAGGAAAGCTAGGTTGCCCATCCACCACTGTCTGAATAGGAAGCCCAGCTATGCCCTGCCACCTCTTTAAATGAATGTTTCTGTCTAGCCAGATGTTTCCATGGTGGTAATTTTCAGAACTGCTCCTTGAAAGCTGCCCGTGCCATCCCCCTCCACGAGCCGTTTGCTGATTAATTCACAGCACATGCTTGCTCTGTGCCTCCACTAAACAGAGCGCACATCCATATAAACATGTAAAAGCGTGCTTTGAACATCGACTTTTCTGACAGCCAGCAAATAGTAGCCTGCCATCCCACAATTGGATGATTGAAGCCAAGTTCCTGTGGAGGGACTCAGGTTTGATGGCTCTCCTTCTGAATTGTTCTGCAAACCTATCTGTGGTGATCTAGGGATTTAGTTAGAGCTTGCAGGGAGGCTAAGACATGGGGATTGAAGGTAGGTAGATAGGATAGCCCTGGGGCCTCAGAGCGCACAAATGCCAAACACAGATTACAAGCCAAAGCAAATCAGGAGTGGCCTAGGGTGGGACATGGAGGGTAGCCACAGGGTGCCATCTTTTTTCCTCTTTGGGCTTAGGAGAATGTCCAGGCTAGTCAAATGTCAGTTCCCTGATGATGCCCAAGATCCTACTGTGTGCTGTGTCCTCGGGCAGTGTGGAGGACCTCTTCTGACTTGGAGCTTCACTCGGTTAGGAGAGACAAATTAGCAGCCAAGCCGGGGCTGGGGGTGTAGAGCTGCAATCCCAGCACTTGTGATGTGAGATCTCAAGTCTGACACTCTGTTTGAAATGAAAAAGGCCCCTTAGTCAGCTATGATGGTGCACACCTCTAATCTCTCACTAGGGAGGCAGAGACAGACAGATCTCTGAAAGTTTGAGGCTTGCTTAGTCTGAATAGTGAGTTCAGGACAGCCAAGGCTATAAACCTTGTCTTCAAACAAAAAAACAAAGAAAGAACCCTGCCCCTAACCCTCCAGAAATGCTGATAAGAGAGACCATTTCAGAGACTGAGGCACTCAAAAGCATCAGGATAGAGAGAGGAATGGGTGGGGTGTTCTTTAAAGCCTGGTGTTGAGGAGTCTCTGAAGGCAAGAAGAGTTGGGCTGTGGCAAGGAGCAGTGTATGGAGGCAAGCAGACCTGGACCTAGGACTATAAATAGGTAGTTAGGGTTGACAGAATGGAGTCACTGGGTGGTTTGGGCAGGAGGCAGCTGTAGTCTGACTGAAGTTGTTTTTAAGTGAGTCTGGCTGCTATGTGGGAAATGAAGTGTGTGTACAGGGTGACAGTGTGGAATGGGAGCAGAGAGACCAATTAGTTGAATCTGGTGTCTCTGGAGAGATGACAAAGACCTGCACTGGGGCAGCAATGTCTGTGGGAAATGAAGTCAGATTGGGGAGGAAAGAGACAAGGAACTCCTTGACAGGTTGGCTGTGGCGAGGCAAGGACAAGGAGGTCAGAGAGGAGCCTAGGGTTTGGAAAGCTGACTGACTAGAAGTGTGTTGAGGAGAGGAGAGGTTTGGCTTGAGGAAGTGATGTAGGACTCTGTTGGGAGCTGTAACTCCAGCACCTGAGAGCCAGAGGCAGAGAGACCCCAAGTTCAAGCTAGCCTGGGCTCTATTCCTATATTGTTTAAGTATTTGATGGATCTGAAGCACATATAGGTTGAAATCCCCAAGAGGAGAGAGAATGCCAGTCATCCCTTAAGGGCCAACGGAGAGGTCAGGACTAGAGAGTCAGGGGATGGGCATCCCTGGGCCATAGAGACATTCAGAGCCTTGGGCCATGGTGAGTATAAGACACTCAAAGAACTAGCCTTAAACCTGGAGCAGGCCAGGTACTGAGGCCCAGATGAACTTGTGGGGGTTGCAGGAGTAGAGACAAGCCAAGGAGGCTGGGCAGGAGAGTCGCCAGCTAGGCAGAAGCCAGATAATGCCGGCATAGCATATATCATCACTAAAGCCCAGCCAGTGGATTGTGAAGGAGGAGGAACAGCTATCTATTTTTCATGCTGAATCAGGTGTAGCAGGGGGGCAAGAGGTACCCTGGCTTTGGCTTTGGGTCAGACCCTGTAACCCACTGTCAAAGCTGAGGGAAGGGGTCTGTCATGGTGACACAGACACGGGGGTAAGCCATTGCTCTAGCTGTGGATGCCTTGAAACAGTGGATTGTATATTGAGTTCAAACAGGAACCTGTTGGGAAGGGAGGCAAGAGGCCAGAAAGAGGGGCAAGGGTGTCAATGACTGCTTCATTGTAGGTGTGACAGCAACTTGTGAGAACTTCTGTAGAATAGAATACTCAGCGATCGGACAGGAAGAAAGCCTCAGACTCTCACAATTTGGATGCATCTCAGAAAAATCATGGTTAAATTAAAGAAGCCAGGTAGAAAGAGGTACACATTACAAGCTGTATGTCAAAATTCTAGAAAATGTGTTACTTTATAAAAGGGACCTGTTGAGATGCCAGTGGATAAAAGCACTTAGTGTCAAGCCTGATGACCTAAGTGTCATCCCTAGTGTACCTAGTGTGCACATAGTGGAAGGGACTATCTCCCCCAGGTTGTCCTCTGACAGCACATGTATACACAGAGAGGGGGAGGGGGAGGGGAGAGAGAGGGAGGGAGAGAGGTTGTCTGAGAAAGCAGGGAGGGAGAAGGATTTCAAAGTGTATCACTTGGGGGTGATGGGAGTGTTTGTTATCCTAAGTGTAGAGATTGTTTCAGGCAGATGTACCAAGAGGCAGTAAAGAGCTGTTTACTGACTGATGTATGAGTTATATTCCTTGATAAAGCCTGGGAAGAGTTCTACCACAGAAAGGAGGGAATAGCTAGTGTCTGGAGAAGGGATGGTCTTACTTTAAGCATGAATAGATGCATATCAGAAACATGCATGAGAAAAGGCCATGCGTTTAGGGAATGAGGGGATAGGAACCTTTCTGTGAAGGTCACTGTGTCATGCTGGCCTGCCTTATCCACATCTTGGTGCAATGGAAAAATTTCTAGAAAAGTTAGTAGTAGAGCAAGGATTCCCTAAAACTGCCATATCAAGGCTGCAGCCTTGGTACCTGTTCCACATCCCCTGGGTCTTTCTTTGACTGCAGCTGAAGCGAGTGGGTCCCTGGCATGCGGGCACTGCTTGCTGTGCTGTCTGCTGAGGGATGTGCCCAGCTTGTGATATGTGAGGGCTTCTTGCCCCAGGGGCCACCTCTAGGGAGCAGTGAACAAATGCACTAACTTCTGTCTTTGGGACATACTCCCAAAGTAGCCTGGATTCCTTGTAGAGTCCCAACAGGAGGGAGCCCCAATTGCCCCCGGCTGTGAAGCACTCAGACACTTTTGGGAGCATCCTCCTACCCTGTCTTACTTTCCCTACTTCCTCCTTACACCAAGTCCTTGTCTTCGGCTCTTCTTTTAAGATACTCAATGTGAGATAGCCGAGGAGTCCAGGAGACTGCATTTGACATGCACACCAGATCTGCTTGATGCAAACGCCCCAGGAACCACACTGCATTTTAGTTTACATAAAATACATGTATTTGGGGGGTTGTTTGGTTGGGTTTTGTTTTGTTTTCTTTTGTTTTGTTTGAGACAAGAGTCTCATTTTGTAGCCCATGCTGGCTTCCAGTTCACTATTTCCTGGGGCCTGGGAAGTGCTAGAATGACAAGCATATACCACTACACCTTTAGAGACTGGCTGAGCAGTGAAAAGCCTTGAGACGGTTCACAAGGGAGCATGGGCATCTCTGCTCCTGTAGGAGGTTAACTCTGATGGCAGCAGCATGAATCAGGTGGCAGCAGCAGGAGACCAGGAAGCAGTAAAACCAATCAGTGGGCCATTACCAGTGTCCTGACAGAAGGCGATGAAACACGACAGTGCCTAGGCTGCCTCTTTGAGAAAGTTCTTTGATTCGTAGAGTCCATCCGGCTTTGCAGAGAGATGAGAGGGGATCCATTTGGCAGGTGCTGGTGCAGCTCTAGAGTGCTCCCATCGCGAGCACTGTACATTTCTGTTTGGGGTATTTTCCACTTCCACAGTTTGACACATCAGTCTGGTGACATATGTTTTCTTTTTGCTCCATTTTGTGCATTCAGGATCTTGACATTGGTGCTAAGAACGTGAAACTCTATGTCAACAAAAGCCTCATCTTTGATGGCGTGTTAGAGAAAGGAGGAGGTGAAGCCCCTTCTGATTGTACCATCCCCGTGGACCTTCAGAGAGAGAGGAATGAGAGCTCAGACAAGGCCTTGAGCACTGGCTGGAAAGAAAGCAAAGGTGCCCTCAAGATGGCTGCCTTGAGTGATGCTAGGGAGCTTGGGCTCAGCTGCTCACAGCCAGCGGAATCCTTGGATATGACAGTTTCCTCACAAGGAGATTTCCTTGGTGAAAAGGTGAATTCTACATCTGGCCTGAAGAACAGTTTGTCCAAGTTACAGGAAGATGTAAGACTGTTGGCAACCCCTGCCTCTATGGGTGATGGGCCCAGTGTCCCTTCTTCATCCTCTCCTGGGAAATGTCTTCCTCTAGAAGAGGAGCCCTCTTTGATCCAACAGCTGGAAAGTCTCAGAGGTAGGAAAATCCCCGAACCGACCGGGAAAACCCCACACTGGTTACAGCCTTCTCTAGCAGGGATGGGCAAGAAACAGACAGTCAGGAAGCCCAAACCCCTGTGGCTCAGTCCTGAAAAAGATCTGGAACAGAAGAGCAGGTTTCCATCTGAGGATGTCATGGGTGATACTCCTGGAGAGGTGGAGACCAGGGAAAAAGGCCCTCGTCGTGAGCAAGGGAGGACTAGCAGCTGGAATGTCATCACTGAAGAGAGAGCCCCCAAAGCATTCTCCAAAGCCTGTGGCGATGACTTAGACATCTTTAGCCAGCTTCCTAACAGGGATCGCCCTGCTAGTGGGAGGAGGGCCCTGAAGAAGGAAGCCAGCAGTAGCCATGGTGATGACCGGCCAGCCAGCAAAGGTAAGCTTCAAGCTGCCCCCAGTGGAATGAAACCATTTGTTTCCTTGGACCCTGCTTTCCTTATCTAAAAAACAAGGGGCTGTTCTCAAGTAGGAGATCACAAATCTACCGTCTCAGCCAGAAAGGTGGTACAAATGGGGTAACCAGGAACTCTGCCTGTTAAACTCCTAGATGTGATTGTCACTGACACCAGGATGACTGGCACCTTGGCCCATTTTTCTTGTACTACAAGGTTTTTCCAACCTGGACTCAATTCTCCACCTTTGATCAAGACATTAGTACCTAGTAACTTACCTGAGTCTGTACTGTTAGAAGGCCACAAGGCCCAAGGCCAATGAAAGAAGGCAACCTCCACTCTGCGTCTTGTTGCTGGCCTCCAGGAATGCATGGCTAGTGTGCCAGTCTTCTTTTGCTTTTGTCAGTACAAACTGGAGTATAGAAAGTCGTGCTGTACAGTGTTAGCAACTGATGGTGATCATTTTGAAACCACTGTGTGTATTTAAAAGAAACCATCATGGCTCAGGCCGGTAATCCCAGATACTCCAGAGGCTGAGGCTGGAGAGTTACAAGTCCAGGGCCTACTTAGGCTTCAGAGTGAGTTTGAGGCCAGCCTGATCAACTTAGTGAAACCTTGTCTCAAAATACAGAGGCAGAAGGGCTAGAACAGTAGCTCAGTGGTGCAAGGTCCTTTCCAAGTATTAAAATAAAACCAAAGCCACATCTGCTGGCAGAGTTCAGGCTGAGACTGTTGTAATCTTTGCAGTGGGTTATTCACATCCTGAATGTGAAGGGGGTTCAGGGTGTGGTATTCACATATTCATCCTGAATAAGAGGGCACCAGGGTTGGGGCACTGCATATCCATCCTGAGTAAGGTGGGTATTATGAAGGGAATGCTGTGTCCAACTGTATAAGAGGGCACCAGGGTGGGGACACTGGTAGAGACACCCAGACTTGCCCCTGTGTTGTGGAGTACCTTATCAGTTAATTAATATCTGAATGAATCCGGCTTGGCAGGCTCTCTGCTCTCTGAGCCTCAGTGTCTTCATCTATACGACAGGAGTGACACATCCTTCTTGGAGTTGTGAAGGACAAACAAGACAGTGGCTTTAATGAAGCAACACAGCTTCCCTGGTTCCTGGGGAATGTTCAGCAAGTAATGAGTGAGACATCAGCCTGTGTCTTGTACCCCACAGACCTGCTGACCTCAATTTGAACTCCGTTCCCCCTATTCCCACAAAGCACCCCTTTCCTCCAGGATTGTAGGCGGTCATTTGAGATCTGTGGGCTGTGCTTGGCAGGTAACCTGGCACAGAAGCATGCCTCAACAAATGCTGAATGCTTCTGCTCCCTCAGGCCCAGCCTGCATCACCTGTGCTCTGGGTTGGCCTCTTGTATGGCCACAGGAATCCCTGCTCATCCTCCTTAGTGAGTCATCTCAGGTCACTCCCTCATTGAGTGTCTGCTTGTCTCCTCTTGTAACCCTCAGAATCTGAGGGCTCTCCCCAACCTCTGGCTGTCCTCTGGGTCTGTGCTGCTGCCCACCTTTTATCTAGACTCTGAGACTGGATAAAGCAAAGATCAGGAAATCCCAGAAGGGCATGGTAGGGCTAAGCCTGAAACCTCTACTCTCAGGGAGCTGAGGCATCACCAAGACAGGCTTCTGCTGTATAGAAAGGCCCCGTCTCAAGAAAAACATTAAAATGGTCCAGGGTGAGGGGCTTGATTGGCAATGTCCTTGAGAACCTGATTTGGATGCCCCAAACCCACGCAATTCCAGATCTGGGGGAGGCAGAGGCAGGAGGATCCCTTTTTGGCTAGCCAGTCTAGCCAAATAATGATATCCAGGCTAGTGAGAGACCTTGTCTCGACAGAGATGGGCATTCCCTCAAGATGATAACCAGGTTTGTCCTCTAGCCTCCACAGGCATGCAAATATGTGTATCTGTGCACACACAATTATTTACACACACTAAACAACATAGACAGTAAAAGAAAGAGAAGCCTTCTGGGTATGAAATCCTGGCTTAGGTGACATGCTGTGGGGCAGGACAGTGGTGACAAGCAGGGCCTGGATCCATGTATTCTTTGCCAAGGTCTGGTCCAACCTTAATGATTCTGAATCCTCTTAACAGCCCCATCTTATAGATAAAAAAAAAATGTGAAGTTTAAGCCACTTTTCTAGAGATTCCTTTCCCACACCCAGTGGGGCTAGTATAGAATTTGAGCCACAGTGGATCAGTCCCACCATCCTGAGCCTATTAGCATAACTGCCAACACTCACTGGATGGCCAGCCAGGCTTTAAGCAGACGTGGAGCTGCAGGGAGTTCTTGGTGACAGGCAACAGTCCAACTGTCCAAGTTCAGAGGCCTCAATCTCACTTGAGTTTCTTGCCAGGCATTTCCCTGCTTGGTTCAATGACACATCAAGAATCAAGTCCTTAAGATTTAGTGCTTGTTAGCTGGTTTTGCTAATGAGGAAAGTTGTTTAGAAATGGTGTTATTACCCATCACCCAATTCCAAAGCCCCACTGCCTGGGCCTCCAGGAAGCATGCTGGATGAGTCTACCAAAATGCTAGTGGAGCGATAAGCTTCATAGTGCTCCCCATGGTGAGACCCCCACAGTGGACCTTTACCGTGGCCTAGCAGGGGATCATGTTTTACTATAATACCATGTCCATTCTGGAAGCGGGGTGCATCGGCCATGGGTGGATGAGGTGTCATCAGCCTTTACCATGAGCAGTGAAGAGTAGGTGGAGACTTCAGGGTCCAAAATACCAAAGGCTAGTAGCATCTTCTCCCTGTTCCCTTGGTTCTCTGCACAAGTCCACCAGACCACCTTTTCCTTGCTAGTTTGTTCACAGGTAGCCAAAGGCCTTTCAGTCCCAAGTGTCTGAGTGCTGGTTCTGGGCCCTGCAGCCAATTCTGGAGTCTCAAGGGGTGTTGATTGGTAGACTTGGGTCAGTTGTCCAGACTGTGCCCAGTCAGCAATGGCTGAAGCAGGTGCAGTGGAAGGAAGGTAGGTAGTTGTGTTGTATTTCCCCGTCCATTCTTGTCCATTCTTGCTTCCTGTGTTAATGGCCATTGATGCCGATGTGCTGATGGTGACAAGGGCAGTTTTATAAACTCTGAGCTTCAATTGTCTGTATCTGACTCCACACAGGACAAGTCTTCTGGCTTCTTGAATCCTGTTGTGTCATCATCAGAGATCCTTCTAGACTTCATAGACTGCAGATGGACACCATTGCTTTCTGCTGCTCATTTGGGTTTAGGACTGGATCTGGGGACATGGTTTAATGAGAGCGTGTTTAACATTTATTTCATCCTCAGTACCACAGAAGAGAAACAGGAAACTTCCTGTCTAACAGAGATTTAGGATAAGCTTGTCAGCAGTGACAAGCCAAGCCTTAGCTTAGTCCCAAGTAGTCTCAGAGCATGTCCCCAGCAGAGGCGCACAGGGAGACACCTGGATGCCAGCTGCCATCACAGCCAACAGGGGCAGGAGAAAGTCTATGCCTCTCCTTTTAGAACAAGTATGCGACTCAGGGAGGAGCCTGGAAGGCAGACTCAGAAGGAATGCCAAGTCCCTGCTCCCTGGCAGAGGCATGCCAGCCAAGTTCCTGGTGTATGGTGTATGTAGTGTTTCCTGGCACGCTTATAGGCTAATCCCGCCATTACTTTCAGTCAGAGGAATTCAGATCACAGAGACCAGAGTGATGACAGCCTGTGCTAGAGCCCCTTCTGCCACGTGTCACACCAGTTCCTGGGAGGAGAGAATAATGGGGACTTCTGGGTTCTTTATTGGTGGCAGATAGGAAGATGGGAACAGAAGAGGCATGGGAGAACCTGCAGGTTACGACCTCCAGGCTGATCCAAGAGACTGAGGGCAAGAAGCTAGTGTTGACAGGCCTTCCTGTCCCAGCAAACACGTCTAGGTATTTCTAGCACCTCATGCTTTCTGTGCATGGCACCCGGTCATGCCAGGGAGCAAGGATGAGGTGGAGGGGTGGCACTGAAAGGAAGTGACCATGTGGAAGAAGAGCTGTCCCCACAGAAGGCAGAGAAGGACAAAGCCCCACTGAAGAAGACATCTGGTGGGGTGAAGGAGAATAGCAGTGGCTGGGGAGATGGAGGTTGCAGAATTAGGAAGAGCCGCAACAGGGCTTGTGGGCACAGTGAGCAAAAGCATTCTTATTCTTGGCATAAGAAATGATCGTGGTGATGAAAATAGCATGTGACAAACTCTGCTGTAGGCTCATGGCTCAGGGTGTTAAAGTGACCAGACCACACAGATAGCAATCTAGAAAGTGTTTTCTAAGATAGAGAGGCTTCTTGCCTTCAGTCCTCCAGATCAGTGTGGAGGCTGTCATCTGTGGGTTCTGCCATGCCTGCTTTGTCCCCTCTTTTCTATCTGTCACCAGCAAAGAGCCTAGTAGTTTTGTCACTGGAATTAAAGAAGCCTGGCAGAACTTGCTCTGAGGTTGGACAGTGCCTGTGTGGGAGCTGAGAAAGAGTGCTAGCTGGGTAAGAACAGGGCAGGATGGAACCAAGGACCAAGTAAGTCTCAGGTATTCTTAGACTTTGCAGCAACAAGGTGGTGCCACTGTGCTAGGACGCTGTGAGTAGGCTGGGTGTGGTGGGCACACTGTGCTCTTGTGATTCTGGAGGCTGAGGCAGGTAGGTCACAGTTTGAGGCCAGTCTGAGCTATGGAATGAGACTGCATCTCAAAGGGGTGGGGAGAAAGAAGCAAAGAAAGAGATATATGGGTGGAAAAAGAAAGAGAGAGGAAAGGAAAAGAAACAAAAGCTAGCTAGCTAGACCTATGGGTCAGGTAGCTGAAGTGGTATGTTTCCTAAACCACTGGGAGGACAGACTGTCAAATGCAAGACCTTTGTCTGGGATGTCAGGAATGAAGTGAAAACTGACAAAGACTAGAAGTCATTGTCACTTGCTGTAAATGGGGAGTCCTGAGAGTCATAGGCATCCTAGGCATTCAAAGTGCAAAAAGCCACCAGTGCTGTGGGGAACAGGAGATGCAGGAGCCCATAGAAAGCCATCAAAGTTTCTCCTTACCTTTTGATTCCTGTTCCCAAGTTGGCATCATTTTTAGGCAGGTTCCCCACAGTGTAGTCAGCTAGGCCTCCACATATAGCAACCCTGTATCCCATCAGTCTGACTCGGCCAGGAGAATGACAGCACACACACACACACACACCAGCTTCTGTGTGGATAGCCTCACAGTGGGATGGTCTTCAGAAAGCTGAGGCTTGTTCCCCAAAGAAGGGAAGCTGAGTTCAGGGTGGAGTTGAAAGGCCACTATTAAGACAGGAAATAGATGTCTGTATAGAAAAGGGGAGGAGAACAGGGCATGATAGGAGGGAACCACAGGATCTGGTACCCTCCCTTTTCTAGACAGGAGAGATGTATACATGTCTGCAGGCCGAGCGAGCAGTGGAAAGCTCTGGAGGAAGCAGTGTTGGAGGAACCTAGAGAGAGGAGTAATTGATAGTGCCAAGCTCCCTGGAGCGCAGGCTGGGAGTGGACTGCAGGCAGGGAGTGGAGCGCAGGTGCTGCCCAGTAGGAACCAGCCTGGAATGGCAGAGCTGCATGCTGCTGTGTATTCACAGTGACCTCTTCCCATGACTGGCTGTGCTTGGCTGCCAGCAAAAGCCACTGCCTGATGGTCACACTGAGCTCATAGACCCTGAGAGGGGGCTTCAGAGCCATCCTTGAAGTTACTGGTTGAGTCCCTATGCTGAGATTCCGGCTTTGTCCATACGTGGGAGCAGACAGATGCCTTACCTTTCATACACTTAGTGAAGTTGACTACTTTGAACTTGTGGTCCTCCTGCCTCCACAGACCAGTGCTGGTACTCAGACTTAACATTCTTTCTTGAGCATTCATCCCACTGTTGAAGAATGCCTTGTAGTGCTGCCAGAGTCATGGGACTGGTCCAGCCTCCAGTGCAGTGCAACCTACACTGTGACCAACTCAGACCTCATGGGCCATGATGTGTCCCTGGCTATGGGAGTTTCAAAGTCGGGTGACTTCTGGTAAAGTTTCTAATGCCAAACTAGCCTTCCTGGGTCAGCTTCCTGTCACCATGGTACTCAAGATGAACAAATTTCAAAGGGAATAGATCATTGTGACCCACAGGTTCATAGGCTCAGGCCTGAGCTATCTGGCCATGTTGCTTTGGGCCTACAGAAAACACGATTCGATGGCAGTGTGTGGTGAGGGAGGCTGCTTACCTGATGGCAGTTGGAGACTGAAGAGAGAGAGAACATCTCAGAGTCCCCTTCAGGGACGTGCACTCGCCTTGTAAAGGCTCCATCCTTCCCAGTAGTGCCACAGTATGGATGCCAAGCCTGAATCATTCAAGATTCAAACTGTAGCTCTTCTCCTGATTTGTATAACTGTTGTACTCCTAGAAAGTTCAAAGTCTATTAAAAATACATCTTGTTTTTCCTGAAAAGAGTGTCTAGACTTAGGTTATGATAAACAGTTCTTTGTCAAGACCAACACTGAAGAGCACGTGGGACAGGAAGCCATAGTTCACATAGTCCATCCAGAAGTTGTGGCGTACTCATGTGGATCATCTCCGTGTTGTGGAGTACCTTATCAATTAACTAATATCTGAATGAATCTGGCTTGGCGGGCACTCTGCTCTCTGAGCCTCAGTGTCTTCATCTATAAGACAGGATTGACACATCCTTCTTGGAGTTGTGAGGGACAAACAAGACAGTGGCTTTAGTGAAGCAACAGAGCTTCCCTGGTTCCTGGGGAATGCATGCGTTTCCAAGGTGTGACACTAATAGGGTGCCCCCTCCTGTGTTCTCTTTCAGAAGACACCCAGGCCTCCCAGACACTGCCTTGGTTGCAGTGGTATGGTGAGCAGGAACACGCACTGCATGCATCATGGGACTCCCTCACTGCCTTCGACCGTGCCCACCGGGGCAGAATCTCTGCCCTGGAACCACAGGGGGACATCCTAGATGAGTTCCTGAAGCAGCAAAGGAGCAGCCGGCATGAGGAATTCCCAGCCCCTTGCAGAGAGGAGGAGCCAGAGCCCTCCACAGAGATGGGTGGTGACAGCGACTTTAAAATCCCAGTCCTCCCTTATGGACAGCACTTGGTTATTGACATCAAGTCTACATGGGGAGACAGACACTATGTTGGCCTTAACGGCATAGAAATATTCAGCTCCTCAGGGGAACCAGTACAGATTTCCAGCATAACGGCAGACCCCCCTGACATCAATATTTTACCAGCTTATGGGAAAGACCCACGTGTAGTCTCCAACCTCATTGATGGGGTGAACAGGACCCAGGATGACATGCATGTCTGGCTGGCCCCCTTCACACCAGGCATGACCCACACCATCTCCATTGAGTTCACACACCCTTGCCAAGTTGCCCTGATTAGGATTTGGAATTACAATAAGTCTCGAATCCACTCCTTCCGAGGTGTGAAGGACATCACGATGCTGTTGGATACTCAGTGCATCTTTGAAGGAGAAATTGCCAAAGCCTCAGGAACTCTGATGGGAGGTACAGTATATCTGTGGGGATTTCCTACAAGTCCTTGTTTGCTACTCTCTGAGGCATGGAGTGGAAGCCCATGAGCTAGCCCAGGACAGGTAAGGTCTTCCTAGATGTGAGGTGCACCCCTCACCTCCCCCAGGATGGGTGGGCCAGAGTTGGCCCTCTAACACTAAGTGTTTTTCTAGAGACTAGGATCTTGAACCTGAGAAGGGACTTTTATGCACGTTCAAAGTCATGAATTGTACCATCTTTCTTGCCTTAAGGCAGAGAGGTGGGATATTTAGGGAGCCCGTGGGACAGCCAGTCATTAGAGCCCAGCTCCCCAGGTTGGGACAATACCCACACCTTCTGGGGGAGGTGCTTTATAAAAGGACCCACAGGAAGCCAGGCTAGGCAGTATACACATGCAATCCCAGCCCTAGGGTTGTACATGGATGGTAAAGTCACCCCCCGAGACCACCCCCTATCCCATACACACTATTTGAAATCCTGCTAAACCAAAGACTCTAGCTCATGTAAGCCATAGACTAAGTTCAGGGCCAGTCTGAGTCTTAACAAGGCTGTCTCAAGATTTAAAGCAAGGGAAGTCTGTGACTGTTGGTCAGTGATAGACCTCTTGAGTAGCATGCGCAAGGCCCTGAGGTCTTGTATCCCCAGCACTGCAGAAACAGGCTCAGGGATCTGGGTTGGACACCCAGTGTGTCATGCACACCAGGGACTTGTATGGTGAGAGGTAACAAGAATTCTTGTTCCATGAGGTCCCACCAATGTGGCTCTCAGCTTGGTGAAATGTGGGGGCTGAGCTCTTGACTCACATCAAGAACTCACATCAGTTGCTTGAGACCACATAGTGTATGGGACACTATGACATGTTATGGATGGCAGATCACTGGGGCCTGAGGCCAGCTGAATCTTCTCTCTTCTTGGTGATGTGCCCAGCCCCTGAGCACTTTGGAGACACTATTCTCTTCACCATGGATGAGGACATCCTGGAGGCCATATTCTGTTTGGATGATACTTTTGACATGGATGCTGAGAGCCTGTGTGGCCTTCAGCCTGAAGAAGCGCTAAGGAGGCCCAGCACTGCCGACGGTGAAGGTCAGGATGAAAGGCCTTTCACACAGGCTGGCTTGGGTGCCCAGGACCAGGTAGGACTGGAGTGGATCTGGGGAATACCCCTAACTAGATTCTTTTTGTTGTTCAGGGCAAGGTCTCACTGTGCAGCACAGTCTGGCCTTGAACTCCCTCTCTTCCTGCTTCAGCCTCCCAAGTAGTGGGACAGCTCCTAAATGGATTACTGCTCCTGCCTCACAGCAGGGAGGGAAAGGAAGATGGATGTCCTTTATGCTGCTGGGGCTGCCGCCTTGACAGTCCCCATTTTCTCTATTTCATTTTCTATTCAGTATTTCATATTTCACTTTCTAATTATTATTTTTTAGCTGAAGTGAAGTAAAGATTCAAATTTTCATCAAAGGCAGGAAGTATAGGCTGGATTTTGGGCTCAGTGCCGCATGTGAGGGGTTGTGTTGTCTTTGGGGAGAGGGGTGTGCCTGGGTCTGCTTCAGATCACTCACCACTGTGAGTAGAACAGAAATGCCTGAAGGAGGCAGACTTTCGATTAAAACAATGAGCAGAGTACTCAAGGGGGCTTCCCTTCTCCGAGGAGGAGGAAGAGGGTGGTGAGGATAGGGATTTGTAAGGGCAGAACTGGGAGAAGAAGAGGGGAGAGGCTGTGATGGAGATAGAATGTGAAAAAAAAAAGTCATGGAAAGGAAAAAAAGTGACCAGAGCTGAGCCTGTTGGTACAGGCCTGAAAGCTAGCCATTTGCAAATTTAAGGCAAATCAGAGCTGTAGAATGAGTTCAGAACCATCCTGGCCAAGTTAGAGAAACTCTGTCTCAAAATAAAAAGCAAAAGAAGGCTGTAGATGGAAAATACTTTTCATTGGAAAAGTATTTGCCTGTCATGCTTTAGGCCCAGGTAATACCCCTGGAAACATTTATAAACAAAACAGCACAACTGGCTGCCTGAGCACATGTCCTAATCCAGGCGCACTAGTGATAAAGGCTTTGTAAGCCCAGCCCCCAGACGACCTTCATATAAAATAAGTAGGGACGTTGTATTCCTGCTGAGGGCATGGATTCAGTGTCTTAACTGAGGGTTACCACAAAGGTGTCAAAGCCAAAGTCTGAGTGCATAGTGCTAAAGAAAATGGGCAAGAGTGAGCTCATGTCAGGGTCCACTGATGAAAGTGGAGAGGCCCCAGGGTCTCAGGGGAGGGTCCTGTAATGCAGAGAAAGAGAGGAACAGATAAAAGATAGACAGGACAGCCAGAATCCCCAGGAGACAGGCTGACCCACAGAACTGTGTGAGGAAAGCAGGCAGCTGGCATAGAGACCAGATCCCTGTTCAATGGGATTGGAGCATCAAGGCCAAGCAGGCATGGGGTAAGATGACCACAAGCAGGAGCCTGAGAAGGTACTGCCACTCTGACCAATGACAGCTCATCACCCGTTGTTGCCTGTTCTCATCATCTTTTCAAAAGAAGCCAGATATCTGGGTTTTAAATGACCTCAGTTTAAAAGTGGCAACTAACTGAAAGTTCCAAGTCTTCCCTGCCCAAGTCTGCTCTTGACCTGTGGATCTCCAGGGAGCTCACCCTGAAGTCCTTCATCTGCCCAGCGACCTGCAGAGCATGGGGGGCTGCTGGCTCCGGGGGAGACAAACTTCTTGCTTCCTTCTGCCTTGCACCGTCTCTGACTGAAGCACTGGAGGCTTCTCTGTCCAGGAGAATTAATATAAAATAATAAATTAATTAGTCTTATGTGGAGACCCCAAGCAGAGTATAGCAGACTACTCTGACCTATCAGTAGACAAGACTGGTTGCTCGTGGGGGTCAGTTAAGAACTCTAACAATACAGGAGTCTCAGCCCACCCCTAAGATGCCGATTCTGGACAGCCAAAGTGGGGGCCACTCGCTGTGGTTTGAGGTCAGCTTTCTTCCTTCTTCCTCCCTTTCCCCTCTCTTGGTCTCAGCCTCTTCTCTCCCCCTGATTCCTTTCGTCCTCCTTCTCCCTCCTGCTTTCTCCTGGCTCCTTTCCCTCCTCCATCTTTCTTCTTCCTCTTCCTTTCCTCCCACCTCTCTTCTCCCTCCAGCTTTCCTGTCTTCTCCTTCCTCATCCGTCCTCCTTTCTCCTCTTCCATCTTTCTTCCTCCCTCCTCTTCCCTTCCCTCCCTGACTCCTTGTCTCTCTCCTTCCTGTGTCCGTCTCCCCCTTCCTCCTCTATCCCTTTCCTCAGTCTTCCTTCCTTCTCACTCAATAAGCATTATGGTCCACAAGAGACTTTGAGAAAGTCTGAATACTCTGTTGTTGCCCCTTGGCTATGGGCGGGGATATGGTCCCAGCTCCAGACACCCACATACCTCTTCATAGGACAGGAAGGCATACGAAAACAGACACAGGGATTTCCTGAGCATGGAATGGGCAATGAATCTTGTAAAGGAACTGTGTGGGTACCACTAAAACCTTTCTTCTCCCTGTTTCTCCCCAAACATCCTACAGGTACCAGGGCTAGAGCTACAAACCAGCCCCCCTGTCTCTGAAGTCACCACACCTGAGCCAGGCATCTTCTATGGGTTATGTGAGTACCTTTCCCGTGTACCTGGCAGGGCCTTCTATTTATTTTGTACTATCAGAGAGGCATTATGGCATTTTGTATTTTGTACCTAGGCCACCCATGTGCCCACTGCAAATCTGGACTTGGGAGCCAATTGACTCCAGGCTGCTACAGGCTTAGCAATTATAGAACTCAGCCACAGCTTAGCTCTTACACAAAGGATAGAAGGAGTTAAGGGTGGGGGTATGGGAGAATCACATGGCCCAAGAGCTAGGTCTTCTGACTTCTCCAGAACCTGTGGTTTTAGACAGACTCTGAAGTATTGACTAATTTCACATGTTGATATACATAAGACTGCTCAGCCAGTAAGCCTCTCTGAATGGATGTCATCTGAGCTCCTGGGCCTCTCCCCTTCCTTCCAGACAAGTTCCTCTCTTAGTTCACTCACATCTATACTAGCCCCTCATTGTCTAAGGAAGCTCCAAGCTGAGATCATGACTGCCTGCAATCACCCCACTCCCAGGGCTCTCTGTGTGCCCTGCCTCCTGCTCTTTCTTGCCCTTCCTGCTGCTGTGTCACTTGCTTTCCATTTATCTTTTGAAAACAAGAGCTGTGACCCTACCCCATTTCTTCAGAAGCAGCCTCATGCCTCCAGTTCCCAGTTCATCCCAGCCTAGTCTGGCCCCTTCCCTTGCCACCGTAGTGGGTAGAGGCTCCTGGGTCTGAACGCCTCCTCTGGCTCCCTGCCTGCCCAGTCTGTGTGGTCTGAGTATGGGGTCTCTAAGGTAGCTCTGAGGGAGGATGGGTGGAGTCTTCCGTGGCCTACACTGAGGGGCAGGGAGGTCTGGACAGAAAGCAAAGGTAGCCTCCTAAAGGGCTCAGCAGCTAGATGGGCTGGGCCCATACTGGTGCTGAGAGAAAGCTTGGTTCTCATGTCCCTGGTTATAGGCTACATCCAGAAGATCACACCTTTCTGAAGATACTCATTAACCCTGTAGCACAGGCTGTCTCCTGCCCAGGACACAGGTCTAGGTAGTGCCTACTGTATACTGGCCTCTTCCTGCTAGCTCCTCTGCACCTGCTTTCCCCAAACCTTCCTGTCGTCCTCAGTGAGAGCCCTTCCCTGTTCCTTCCATTCCCAAAAGGAAAAAAAAATGGTCTCTTAGACAGAAAGAGCTACTGCTCTTTCCACTCAGGTCACTGAATTACTTTAGACTAACAGACTAAAGAGCTGTAATTCTAGCACTTGAGAGGCAGGGGCAAGAACATCTGAGTTCAAGGTCAGCCTGTGTTCTGTGAGAGCTCTTGCCTGAATAAGTGAATAAACAAACACACAAATAAATAAATAGGTACAGATGGTCCATTTAGCATATAAACTGGGGACCCTGATAATTTCGGTTCTTAATGCCCACATAAAGTCAGGCATGGCGGTGCACACCTGTAATCCCAGTGTCGGCAGGATGGAAACAAATAAAACTCAGGGGCTCTCTGACCACCAGTCTGTCCTAATTAGTGTGCCTTCCCAGTAAGGAGGAAGGACAGCCAAAGATGTCCTCTGGCTTCCACATGCACACATAACATAGAACCTAATACACAGGAACACACACACACACACACACACACACACACACACACACACTGAATGAGTAAATTAAATAAATAGTCAACCAGCATCAGGTGAGAACTGGGCTTGGGGTGGGTTTGTCTTTGAGAGGCAGACCTGGGCCTTCCCTGACTGACCTCGCTGTTCTTAGTGTCCTCATTTTCCACATTAGACAACTGAAGCTCATAGAGCCAAGGTTGGGACCTAACTCCCAAGAGTACAAATCGACCCCGTACTACAGTGAGCCTCAGGGCTCTGGTTAAGAGGCTACTTCATGCCAGAGGCCTCTCTAAGGGTCAGTGTTTCCAGTGAAGCTGTAAGGTCCTAGAGATAGCAGTCCTTTATCTTTTACTGAGTTTGCTTTCCTTGGGGTTTGAAACATGCACACACACACACACACACACACACACACACACACACACGGGGTGGGGGGGACTGAAATTGAATCAAACTGAATTCAGCAAAAATCAAACAAACAAACAAAAAGAATCTATTGGTTTTGTGGACCTAGAAGTTAGGGTCACTAGTTTCTTAGGTAGCTGGATGTAGACAGGGAAATGACATCATGGAGACTTAATGTGTCCCAGCCTTTCTACCATGGTTGCCTCTTGTTCCCCTCCCTGGGAGCCATGCACCAGTGGCTCATGGGAAGGCTGTGCAGCAGAAGCTTCAGGGGGCTTTGTGCTCATATCCACCTATTACTAGCAACCCAAGAGCAAAAACCACGTTTACTGTCTGGAAGATCTAGCTCTAGAATTAAGTCTCTGGGTCTAGCCTGTATCTCAAGCCTGTCCATACATTCATTATGCAGTTCACTATGTGAAGTTGGCAGATAGGAGATATGAAAACCGTATCTGACCAGACATGGGTCATAGCTGTCCCTGTAGCCTTGTGAGAGTATTCAGCTGCCCAGACAACCTGGATGAGCCAGAACCTCTTCCTGGAGGAGAAGAAAGGCAGGTGAAGATGCTGCCAGGGAGAAGCTGCCACTGTCCTAATTTTTTACGAAGGTACTAATTTTCCCCCAAGCCTATTTACCAATGTCCTTTGTATGGAACCAGTCCAGTCTTTCTCAGAGACGACATCACAGTGCTCAGAGAGGTTGGCCCGGGCATAGAGTACTGTGACTGTGATCTTTGTACCTGCTAGGAAAGCATTGAGGCCTCTCCACTGTATCATTGCCTCCTTCTTGAGCTTAGAGCCCCAAGATTCCTCCATCTCTTCTCTCCGAACCCCCATCCCATCCTCTACCTGCTTAGCAACCTGTGCACGTGAAGTGCAGTTTAATAAGGTAGCCCCAGGGGTGTGTGCTCTGGGGGGGAGGCAGTGGGTAGACATGGCCAATCCTCTTCATGCTTTGAAAGGGGAATATATGACTTGCTAATTTGCAGATGACACTCATTTGGGAAGTTTTGCAAATATCAGCCGCAATGAATAGGGAAGGAGTCGAGAGGGCCAAAACATGAGAGAAATAACAAAATTAATTTCCATTTGTATAAATACTAATTGATGCACCAGAGGAAAATGAATATGGAACATGGCTATCAGCTCACAAGGAGAGCCAGTGTATTCAGAGCCCCGAATCAGTGGGATCAGGTGCAACGTACAGACACAAAGGGGCTGTGGGCATGGGGAAGGCTTCTTGTTCCTTTCTGCCTCCCCCTGTTCCTCCCTTCCCAATTTACTCCCTCCTCCACCTTCAGACATTCTCTCCTAGACACTACCCACACCACTCTGTTGCCGGATCAATCCCTTCTATGTTCTATCTATGTTCAAGCTGTTAGGCTCCATCGCCTCTTAAACACACCTTGATTGTGTCCCTGCTGCCCTCTCCTACTAAGAGCACCCTCGGTAAGGCCTCTCTCAGCTCCAGTGTCTAACCCTCTAAGACACAGTTCAGCCTGCACCCATATGTGGGCCACCATGGTAGTGCACATCTGTAGCCCCCAGGCTCAGGAGGCAAAGCCTGGAGGATCACGCTTTGAGACCATCCTAGAATGCAAAGGGAGATATTGTCTCAGCAAAGCAAAGAAAACAAAAAGTAGCCTGCTAGAACTTCCATTGCTTAGGTCATGAACCTCTCAACTTCCACGTGGCACTGAGCTCAGCCTCCTTTCTAGCTTCATTCTCCTCTGCTCCCTTGGTTAGCTGCTTGCAGATGTGGGCCCAACTTGTTCTCTCAACCTAGAATAATCTTTCTATAGGAATGCAGGATAGCACGGCTCATCCTAGCATGCAGGCCCCAACCCAGTTGCCATCTCTCCTCCCCTCCCTAAACACCCAGCCCCCACTGTGCCACTCACCACCCATCCCATCATTCTGTTTGGGCATGTGGCAGTGTGTACAACTGTGTATCAGCATTTGTCAGGTGTCTGTGCTCTCTCTGGGCTTCACTGTTAGCTACCTCACATCTCTAATTCTAAAACCATGGTGAGCGCATACAGACAATCATGAGTATTCATTTACCATTCATTGTGAATTGGGAGAGGCATGTCCACTAACCACCTACCTACTTTTCTACCAATCAGAAGTTTCAAGACAAAATTTGATTAAGCATCTATTTGTTGGCAATGCTGTTCTAGGCTCTAGGGATAGAAGAGTCAGTCCTGGCCTCAGGGAAATAAACAAGCACATTAATGTAGAACACCTCTAGAGGTGAGGATAAAGGCAAATGGAGCAAGGGCTTGGAGAGTTGTGGGGGTACAATCTGAAAATCATTAAGAAATGACATTTGAACATGGCCAATAGAAGGATTATATCAGTTAGCTTGTGCTGCAGAGCAGACAAGTCCACAGTGGAGCACATGGATGCAGTGCTCCACAGTCACTAGTGCTCCTCACACGAGCCACTCAGGTGTTCTCCCTCAGCCTACTCATGGCTCCGAGCAGCCGGCATGTGGACCAGCCACTGCCTGCATGTGCTGCTACGGGCCAGAGCAACAGGTGACCGAGCTCTCTTGGCACCAGCACAGGCTAGAAAGAAAAGACAAGTGCCTGTGCACATAAGCTGTGCAGCCTAGATGCAGGGTGGAGAAGCTGACCCACCATTGTGGCCACAAGCTGGAGGGGCAGCCAGCTTATTTACTTTCCCATCCATTCCCTGGAGGGCATGTGTGCATGACAAGCAGTCTGTCTGGTGCTACTTAGGACCCAGGTCCCCATCACTCCTGAGATGCTCAGGCCAACTTTGGTACCTCAGAGAGGAAGTTTGAAGGCTGACTCACAAAAGGGTACTGGGAAATGGCAGGGCATAGGACGAGAGGTCAAGTGCAGGGAGGTGGGAGGTCACAGCCTTGTCCCCAGAGAGTTCTGAAGTTTTCCTGGACTTGCAGATCCTCTTGTAAGAAATATGGAGCCCCTCACGACCCCAGGCTTTCTGCCAGCTCCTCTGAGCACACTGTCACTCTGCAAAAGTCCAAAGATTAAACCTTAGGTGATGAACAGGCCAAGCACCTCCAGGGTAGGAGAGCCCATGCACTTGGCCCTGCTCTACTGATAAAGGAGGCACTCCAGCCAAGCCTGTGACAGGGTGACAGGGCATGACCCAGACAGGGGAGCCTTCTGAGCAATGGAATGAGTCACCTGGCATGTGTGTCCCAGGACCACAGAAGGTGTCCTGGAGTGGTCTCTGGTGAAGGGCGGTGAAAGCAGAGGAGGAAAGATGGGCTCAGCAGTCACCTCCATTACCCTGAGTCCCGGGAGGGCTCATACAAGGCTCATTTGCATAAAATGTTAAATTCTGGGTATGGGGCTTCCTGACGTGACCGACCCATTTAGGTACTGCCAGGCATGCATTGGCAGTGAGCCTCTACTATATGCCAGTACCTGGGTACACAATAGTCTAGAGAGACAGTGAGGTTGTTCCCTTAAGGAGTCAGTCACCTGGCAGGCCATGTGGGCATTTACTGAGTAGTGGCCTCTGGGGTTGGTAGAGGAGATATACAAAGACAGGCTGTGATTGCAGCACTGGCCTGGCCCTGAAACGTGAGTATAGTCCACAGAGCAGGGACAGCCTTGTGACACAAGAAAGACATAGAAAAATGAACACTGGAAAGATCATCTGGGTAGAACTAAGGGTCCTGATGCGTGATGAAGCCAGGAAAGGAACACCTCACTGCAAAGCAACATGAAAGAGCCAACAGGGTATGAGACATGGTGTGAGGTGGTCCAGCTGTGTGGGCTCCTGCCTGCAGCATGGCCTGAGCAGGCAGCCTGGGGACACCTGAGAAAAGGCCCATGGAGAGGCTGAAGGACGGTTCTTTGCTGGCTCCAGAGTGCCTAATGGCGACTGTCTGCGTCCCTTTCTCACAGGCCTCCGACTAAACTTGACAGCCTCCTGGGGGGACCTGCACTACATAGGACTCACTGGCCTAGAAGTAGTAGGCAAGGACGGCGAGGCCTTGCCCATTCAACCACACCAGCTCTCTGCCTCTCCCAGGGACTTAAATGACCTGCCCGAGTACAACGATGACTCACGGACCCTGGACAAGTAAGTATTAGAAGCTTGACTGTGGCAGTTGGGGTCTAGAGACATGCATCAGGCACATCAGATACTGCCTGGGACAGCATGTGGCCAAAAGAAGTAAACCTGACCCTTTGCACAAGTGACCCCTGTTACAGGACAGTCAGGAGAAGAAGTCAGGCTGGTGTTTCTGCAGATGCTGCCTGCTGTGATATCACACTGGCCTCAGTGAGGGCCTCACTCAGCATAGTCTGTCCACCTTGTGACCCGCTCTGCTTGCACATACCTGCCCTAGGCCTTACCCCTTCACAAACTTGAAAGTGATAAAGTCTGTGTTGGCCCCTATGGCTGCTCTGCTTCCTGCACATTCCAGAGGCCATGGCCAGGTGAATGGGCAAGCTTTTTATAGTATCCATCCACAGACATCTGTCATTCATCATGACTAGCACTTGGCCTCCTATCTAAACAGCTCTGTGACTTAATTAGAGGCAAGGACAGTTGAAGGATGGGAGTTCAAAGCTCTCTGCCTTAAATTTCCAAACCTCATGATTATAACAGTGAGGACAACAAGAATAACCAATAGAGCAAGTGCCACATTGGAATGGTAAGGGCCAGACACTGAGCTGCTAGTAGATTGCAGACATCCATGAAAGCCACAGCATGCACTAGGACTCGTTATTGTTGTCCCTATGTACAGAGAAACAAGCTGAAGTCAGAAGGTGGCCAAAAGTGCCCAGACTGGTTAAGTGGAGTTAATATTTAGACATAGGCTATGGGATATGCCAACACAGCACTTAACTGCTGAGTTGGGCATCTCCTCTGCCTCAGTTTCTTTATCCATAGAACGATGATAGTAACCCCCATGACTACAGGTTGAAAGTAGAGTGGTCACATTGTAGCCCCTTGTCTTGGCTGTGTCCTCTTTGTCCCTTTAAGATGTCCCTTCACTGTGGCCTTGAGTCCTGCTGGCACTGACTGCTTGGGGTCACCGTGAGCTGTAGATCCTGGCAGGTCAGCTGGCAGACCTAGACTGACCCTATAAGCTACCTCTGGCCAGCTGCAGAAGACACCCACACCTGCCCAGTTTGACTGCTCCATCACCTACTTGACCAACGCCCCCAGATCATCCCAGCGGCCTCTAGCCCAATCTTAATGTCATCCTTAAGCATTGCTGTGTAAATTTCTGACCAGGAACACCCTCAATGTCCTTGTCACACCTAGATCTGTGGGTAGTGATACCTGAGCCACCAGATAGCCCCTTACTGTTTGTGTACTTAAGCTAAGATCCAGTAATAAAGTGTGCTGTTTATTGTCTGAGAAGCGCTCGAGCTTCAGTGAGCTTTCTTTCATTTTTCCTTCCTTCTTTCGTTTATTTTTATATTTTAGGTTAGACTACAAAGAAATGGGTTTCATTAAGGCACCTTCATACCCACATCATCACACTTTGTCCTCACTGCCCCTCCCCCCCTTCCTTCCATTCGCCTCCTTTCTTCTCCAGTTAAGCCATGACTGCTGCCATGGTTTAAGTATAGTCTATTATGCTTCTGTCCCCATCTGAGGAACCTTCCTTCCCTCCAGTGAAACCCTTTCTAACTCTTTAAAATAAATACACAGGTACGCATTCATATATGATTTAAGGTTTAGGCTCCATAAGCTAGAAGACATATAGACAAGGAAGGCTGAGTCTGGTTTGTTTCTCTTAACTTTCTAGTTGCATCCATTTTCCTGCAAATACCTTATGGTTGCATTTTTCTTTATGGATGCATAAGATTCCTTTACATGTATAGAACACAATTCTTTACCATCTATTGATGGACACCTAGACTCAGTCCACGTCCTGCCTCTGTTGTTGTAGCAGAGCAGTAAGCATGAGTGTGCAAACATCTCGTGCTGTGCTGATGTACAGGAGACTTTCAGCTGTACATATGGTAGAGCTATTGGGGGGGGCAGTTGAAACCATCCATAATGATTCGTATGACTCCTAACAGCAGGAGTGAGGGTTCCTCGTTCCCTGTATCCTCTAGCATTGGTTGTCATTTGTGGTCTTGATGGGGTGAGATGGGTTTTCAAAGCAGTTTTCCCTGATCCTTAGGAATTATGAGGGTTGTTTTTTTTTTCCAAATACTTATTGGCCATTTTGGTCTCTTCTCTTTAATCCTGCCATCTGTTGCTGACAAACATTTTTCCCATTTTGTAAGCTCTCTTCACTCTGGAGCATCCACACCTCATGGCTCCCAGTCTGTAAGCTCTCTTCACTCTGGAGCACGCCCTGCCTCCAAGGTTCTGGTTTTCTTAAGGCAGGGTCTCTGTGTGAACCCACAGGACTTCAAGTTCAAGCTCCTCCTCCTTCAGTCTCAGTGCTGGGAGTATAGAAGTTACCACCAACTCATCTCTTCTTTTCTGTTTGTTTTTCTATTTTTCTTTTATTGAAAGATTTTTCAGTCAGATGTGGTGTTTTATGCCTTTAATCCCAATACTCAGGAGGCAGAGGCAGGCAGATTTCTGAGTTCAAGGCCAACTGGTTTACTTAGCAAGTTCCAGGACAGCCAAAGCTACACAGAGAAATCCTGTCTTGAAAAACAAAAACAAAAACAAAAACAAAAACAAAAAGATGTTTTTCATTCACCACATTCTGATTATGGCTTCCCACTCCCAACTCCTCCTACTTCTTCTCTTCCTTCCTTCTCTTCAGGACCCACACCCTTTCTGTCTCGTTAAAAAACAAACAGGGATCTAAGGAATAATAATAAGTGAGATAGTAATACAAAAACAAACAAATGGGAATAGAACAAAACAAACAGAAGAAAAGGGCCAAAGAAAAAGCATAAGAATGTTATACAAACACAGAGACACACATTTGTACACACAGGAATCCTGTAAAAGAACAAAACTGGGAGCCATAATGCAAAGGACCTGTAAGGCTTTTAAAAATGTCCTGACAAAACATGAGACAAAGAACCTCCAAAGATGATATTAAGTACCTTTTCTGTTGGCCCTCTGCTGCTGGGCATGAGGCTTGACCTGAAGCCTTCTTTTCTCCCTGTTGGTGATCTCAGATTCTGGGAGTACCTGTGCTCACTTATGTATTCGTTTGCAATATGTAGTGGTATTTGTTTGAAGTTCTGGGGCTAGAAACCAGAGCCCCTTTGCAGGAAGGGCAAGCATTCTACTACTGACTGCCCCTCCCCAGCCTTTGACTATGACAGGATGGCCCAGGCTCTTCTTGCCTCTTTTGCCTGACCTGGTCTGTACCATAATATCCCTGCAATGACAGGGCCGGGATGGTGTCCATAGCATTTAGAGACCCCAATCTACGCATGAGAGACTTATTGCTGCTGAGTCTCTCATGGGCAGAGCCAGGAGGTGACTGCAAAGGAGGAGACTTCTTTTGCCACCAGCCTGTCTACTATCTACCTCCAGTGTCCCCTCTCCCAAAACTCTGCAACAGTTTTGCTGGCAGCCAGTCCCCAAGATAGAAGTGATTGCTCTGGAAGGAACCAGCAGTCTGCAGCAGCCAGCTTCCTTCACAAACAGCAGGCTCAGCCTGCTGAATTTCCTCAGTTTTAACATGCCAGCAACTGTAAGACACACCATCCATCAATTTAATAACAGCCTTTTAGAGCACAGGAGAGAGAACGCTTTACCTCCATGGATGAACACTTAGATTTATTCTAAACCTCCAACTATCAAATGGTAAGAGGAAAAGTTGATTTTAGATATGGGAATTGTGGCCACAGCCAGAGTTGCTCACAGTATAGTCGCCCTCAAGATCCCTAGGGTCCAAGGATGGAGTGTGTGTGTTTGGGGTTGGGGGCTGATTATTTCTGAGTCTGGGTCTTCAAGTGGCCATGCCACAACAGAGGACAAAGGCTGAGTCCAGGCTGAAGAGGCTGAGGCAGAGATAGATGCAGAGGGGCTGAGAGATAACTGGTTTGGAAGCCCCTCCTGCTGGCTGGGGTTTCCCTGGGGCACTCAGACCTGTGGCTACCAAGCAGGTTTAGCTCATCACGATCAAGCCTCTTGTGGCACTGGTTCCTGGCCTGGGTCTGCCAGGTTTCCTCATGTTTACCAAGACAGAAGGGATTCACTTCTGCCAAACTGCCTCTACATCGTGCAGATCATCTGGACAACAGAGAGGAGACCCCACCCCCACCCCAGGGCACCCAGCCTGCAGCTGGTCCCTGCTTCCTGTGGTCTGCCTGCCTGGCCACGCCACACTATCTCATGCCGTTAACCACAGCACATCCTAGGGTACCTGCATCACAGCCCTGTGATGAGCTTACTTCTACATTCAGCCTCCCTGACACACAGAATAATAATGCTTAGCAAAGTGTCTCACCCTGGGGTCACTAGGCAGAGGGAGTCCCAAGGAGGTCACAGCTGTCTCTGTTGAACAGTTGAGGACTAGTGTCTCTCGGCACCTTCTTTATCACACACTGTTTTTACCCCTTCTTAAGTATTGCTTGACTTCACTGCTCTCCCACCTTCCAGGACATAGCTGGGTGAGGGAAGCAGGCTTCCTGGAGGCCTCCCACTGTCTTGCTGACCTGCCCTCCTTGCCTGCAGGTTAATCGATGGCATGAACATCACCACCGAGGATGAGCACATGTGGCTGATCCCCTTTTCCCCTGGGTTGGACCATGTGGTTATGATCCACTTTGACAGAGCCCAAAGCATTGCTGGCCTGCGTCTCTGGAACTACAATAAATCTCCCGAGGACACCTACCGAGGGGTAAGCCGGGCAGAGCGGAGTCCACTGTCAGAGAGGCAGCATGATGAATGGCTGGTGTGGGTGCTGGAGAGGAGCATAAATCCTCCAGAACCTTCGGGGTGGAGGGAAGGGCTGACATCCAGGGAGAGAGCAGGCCGCACTTCCTTACAGCCCGGGGCAGCCTGGGGGAATCGCAGAGCTTTTTTTCCTGTGACTGTGGGTGCCCTTCCCACACTGTCCAGGCTTGTGTGTCAGCTGCAGGCCTGGTGTCCACTGAACGCTGGGGAGGGTGGGGTGTTGTCTGGTAGGCTTGTGTGTGCACCCCATTTCATCGGGCTCTCACCCTGCCTCTCCCGCCCCACCTCTCAGTGTTCTACAGAAGGCTGGAAAGGGCTGCCATTCTCTTGGGGGGCAACACAGCTAGAGTCTGGTCTGTCAAGCATGAAGCCCACACTCTTTCAATTGCTGGTGGAAAGGCAGGGATGGAAAATGGCCTCAGAAGGCTTGTAGGTCTTTGCAGTTTGTTGGCAGATCCCAGCTGCATGGCTAGAGGATTCCTGCCTGGGCAGGATATGCATGTGTGTGTGTGTGCACATGAACATGCATACAAGTTGTGTGTGTGTGCGTGTATGCGCATGCTCACGAGTGTGCTCACACGTGTGCATGTGTGTTCAGTAAGCTCTCAGTAAGCACAGTGCCTGCCTGTCAGCGCTGAGGCTGTGAGGAGCAGCAGCTGGGTCTCTGCTCTGCACCCAGACAGGACTTAGCAGTGCTGAGAGCAGGAAGATGGAGCCTTCGCCCATCTCACAGGTGAGGAAGGAAGTGGAGAGAGGCTGGAGGCCTGCACAGCACTGGTGGTAGAGGTGGTGCTCAGGATGGAATGTGATTGTCACGGGAACTCAGGCATGGCCGGCTTTCCTATGTCTCCTTTACCAGGTCAAAATCGCTCATGTGTCCCTGGATGGCCTGTGCGTGTCTCCTGCAGAAGGCTTTCTCATCCGAAAGGGGCCTGGCAACTGTCACTTTGATTTTGCACAAGAAATCCTTTTTGGGGACTACCTACAGACCCGGCTACCACCAGCACCCACCAGGAGGTGAGGGAGTTGGGTCTGGCCCACCAGCACCCTCTGTGTGAGCACCCTCAGGGATGGAGCCGCAGTCACACATGTCCAGAAACACCTCTGGTTGCTTCCAGCCAGCGTCCTAAGAGCAGAGCAGATGAAAAGCTCTCACTTGGGTTTGCCGGGGTGTCCTGGAGACTGCTCCAGCACCAAAGTATAAGCCAAGTGAGGTTTGCCGGCAAACCTGAGCACCAAAATCCACAATAGTGAAGCAAAAGAGCTCACTCCCCAGGGGCAAATTGTAACAGGTCCTTGCTCAGGACAGCCCAAGGAGGTCTATAGAAAAGAGCTATAGGAGCCCAAGGAGGAGAGGGCAGAGCGGTGGTTGTCTCTTCTAGAGCCACTATGGCCCATGCTTTTGAGTCTGCACTTGGGTTTTGGTTTTGAGTTTGGTTGGGGGGTTTTATTGTTGTCTTTCCTGAGATAGGATCTCACTCTGTAACCCTGACTAGCCTAGAACTCACTATGTAGATTAGGCTGGCCTCAAAGTCCCAGAGATCTTCCTGTCTCTTAGAGTCTATACTTGAAAGCAGTGATTTTTTTTATACCCATTTTTTAAGAAAAGGAAACTGAGGCCTGGACTGGGGATCATGAAGTCAGTAGTGCTCAGGGCTTCCCCTTTGTGCCCTTTCTCTTCTGCATCCCCATCCTGCCTACACTCTCGGGGCTTTACTATACCCAGTTTGACTGCTAGGAGAGGCCTCCTCAGATTTCTGCCCATCCAAATGGCCTGTCAGGCACCCTGCCCCATCACCAGCACCTAGCCCTCAGATTCGCAGCTTCTGTTGCTCTTTAGGCATGTGGTCAAAAGAGAGATCCCAGAGGCACATCCCGTTCAAGTACCTGCTAGCTGCCTGGCTTGCACAGTGGCTTCATCACTCTGTCCAGGTGTCTGCACCTCTGTCTAAGTTAAACAAGTCCCCACTTTTAGGTACTCTAAGGCTTACAAGGGTCTGTAATAAAAAAGAGCTAGGTCCTCCACTGCCCCATGGATACACTACATCTCCCCTGGGCTACTGTATCTGCATGTGGAGTGTCTCTCAGTGACTCTGGAGCAGAAGGGTTCATGGTGCTGTTTTGGTCTCTTTCCAGACTAGATGCAAAGAGCCTGGAGCGAGCCAGCATGGACTACGAGGCCCCACTCATGCCCTGTGGCTGTATCCTTCTCCCAGAGCCTGGCGGCCGGAGTGCCCGCCTAATGAAGGTGTCACTAGGTCATAGTAGCAGCATGGGACCTATCTCCCCCTTGGAAGACTGGAGTTGTGGAAGTGGCACAAAAGACCCAGCTGAGGAGGGCTAGAAAAGAGACAGATGACCCAGAAATATGGCAGGGACAGAATTAGCAAGAGCACACCCCCCCCCCTTCTGGTGTGATCTCATTGCATGGCCAGCAAAGCATCAGCCAGCCCTGGAGCAGGCCACAAGGCGGCCTCACCTCCCAGCCATGAAAACTAAAGCACAGGAGGCAGGCATGGTGGAGGCAGGAGGATCATGAGTCCCAGACAATTCCTGACTACATAATAAGACCCTGTCTCTTGAAAGAAAAGAAAAGAAGGAAGTAATGAAGGAGAGAGAGAGAGGGAGAGAGAGAGAGAGAGAGAGAGAGAGAGAGAGAGAGAGAAGAGAAGAGAAGAGAAGAGAAGAGAAGAGAAGAGAAGAGAAGAGAAGAGAAGAAAAAGAAAAATGGAAAGAAAGCTAGAATTAAAAGAAACAAGTCAGAGAAGCCAGATAGCTTGCCTCTGCCTGTATGGAGGTGTCCAGGTCCAGAAGGAAGCAGCTGCTTGCCTGTGACTGCCTGGGGTGGTCTGGGCACTCATGACTTCCACTCCTGCTCTGGGGTGGGGCAGGGGTTGCCTTGCGCACATGGTGCCTGTCCATAGGAATCATTCTGCTGCAGCCAGACCGGAGGCTCTCCCTACTCCAACATGCTCATTCCCAGGACCTTGGAAGACAGGGAGGAGTTAGTTCATAACCAGGGAAACTGAGGCTGAGATGGGAGTGGTCCCAGCACCAACTGTCTATATGGTCTGCTCCTAGCATTCCTGTTCCTTCCTGTCCCCTCCCAGGGCCCAGGGTAGGTGGGTGGCAAGTGTGATGCTGTGCTCCTTTTGACAGACATCCATCTCTGGGAGAGACTCTTCCATCAACAAACAAGAAGAGCCCATGGCATCTACCACTGTGGCTTTCTTCTCCAGAAAACAGCTTCTCTTCCTTAATCCCACCCACAGTCATTTTCCAGTTCCAGCTGCTGTCCAGCTGGGGCGATCCCTACTACATCGGCCTCACAGGGCTGGAGCTGTATGACGAGCATGGGGAGAGGATCCCATTGTCCCAGAACAGTATCCTTTCTGCCAGGAGCAGGAGCTGGCACTGCAGGAGGAGGATGCTTCTGGAGATGGGTGCAGGCTCCCAAGCCTATAATTCTAGCACTTAGGAGGTGGGGGCAGGAAGAGTCTTGCCTATGTAAGGCAAATTGCCAGTGCAATTTTAAGGGCAGCCTGAGCTACATAGCAAGGCCCTATTTCAAAAGACTATGAAGGTCAGACATGGTGGCGCATGCCTTTAATCCTAGCACTTAGGAGGCAGAAGCAGGCGGATCTCTGTGAGTTTGAGGCCAGCCTGGACTAGTTAGTGAGACCTTGTCCTGAAATGCAAAAACAAAAGGAAAGAACTGATACTGATGGTGGTGGTGGTGATAGTTATGGTAGTTATGATATGGGGCGATCGATGGTCAGGCTGGTGCTACTGCTGATGGTGATGACGATATGGAGGGATGCCCCTTGGCCCTTCAAGCTGTTCCTAGCCACAATAGCCAAGGCCACTACATCTGGTTCTCTTCAGACCAGAGTCCTGTGGTTGAGAGTGTGGGAGATTCCTGCCTACCACAGGCCTTCTCAGAGGTCACAGACAGCTGGTGGTGTTCTAAGGCTCTGAAGTCTGCAGGAGAACTCAGTGAGAAAAGTACATTAACTAGAACCTTTGCTCACAGTGTGCCATGCTGGAGCTTGTCGGTTAGCCCATAGGGTTCTGAAATAGTTGGTGACTGATATTTTTAAATGCCAGCCTCTGGAACTTAACCTGAGACATGGCAGTACAAGGCCCTCAGTCATGTGAAATGACCGTGACTAAACCAGAGGACCCATGGATGCCTTTTACAGTTCACCTCAGCGCTGACTCCAGGAGCTGTTATCTAACAGCCCTTAAACTCAATGCTTCCTGGAGGGCTGCTTCTGTACCAGGCACTGCTAGCCAGCATTTATCCCATGAACCCCACAGAAATCTTGTGAACAAAACATTCTAGAATCTTAATTGTCCAGGGGAGGGACTTGAGACAGAGAGGTTGTTTGCCTGAGTCACACAGCCCAGTTGTAAAGCTCTGAAGTCTCTGCCTGTCTTCTGTGTCACCTGCTTATCATCAGCATCCTTGAGCATGTGATCTCTAGATCTTCAGGTAGAGAAAGGCATGGCCCCAGAGCATTCTGTGAGTGCCTGGAGTCTCTGGAACTATTGTCTTCCTCATAACTTAGTGAATGAATGACTCCTGGAACTAAAAGGTCCACTGACATCACCAAGAGGGCTCATAGCCACTATCCTCTGAGGCTCTCCTGTCCATCTTAGAGACATATTTGCTTCATTTCAGGTGAGGTGACAAGATCAGTGGGGTCCAATGGCTTGCCTGTCATGGTGACAGAGCAGGACCCAGACTCTGCGCGTGCATGTTGAGGTCTCTTCTCTAGTCAGCTCCTGTTGGGGCGGGGCGGCAGACTTGACAAGGTCATGACCTGCCAGAGTCACACCTGCCTGCCCAAGTTGGGTGCAACCCGTGCTTCAGAGCAGTGGCAGCACCATCACCTCTCTCTGTGCTTCTGCAAAGCCCTTATGTCCAGCTAGCTCACCTGTGGGCCTCTGACTTTGAACTTGACCCCTTAGCCCCACATAGATGTGTCTCCTTGGCCACAACCCCATTTTCTTAGAATGCATTTATTTTCACTGTCATTTCCCAGACTGCTAAAGTATAGGGCACCAGCCCAGCATCTCCTGACACACACTGCTGACAGCTTAACACACTTGAGGGTAACACACTGTGCACAGCATATGAGTTTGGGTTATGACAGCTTAACCTCCACCTCAGATATTGCTGCCTTCCCAGACAGTGTGAATGCGCTAGAGGGTGTTTGCGGGGATGTGAGAACCCCTGACAAGCTTATCGACCAAGTCAACGACACCAGCGATGGCAGGCACATGTGGTTGGCCCCCATCCTGCCTGGCCTGGTGGGTACCTGGCCCTGGGGTTGGACGGGCACCTGCCGTTGGGCCCAGTGACAGCTGAAACACTTGGGGACCATCAGAGAGGTACCAGCTGTGGCTAACAGCTGTGGGTATAGTCCTTCCAGGCTTACTGTCCATTCTCTCTCTGCATGGACTTTACCCAAAAAGGCACCAGACACCAGATGTGTGAGGGGCTCCAGGAACCCTGAAGTCAGGAGTCTCTGTACAGGTGCTGGAGGACAGGGATCCACTGGCCTCATGTGCATCTTGCTGCCTCTGTGTGTCAAGGCCCTCTTCAGCCCACTCCACCCTGGCATCCTTCATTTTCCCCCTCTCCTTGGCCTGTCTCTGCTCCTTACATCACTACCCACAGCCACAGTGTGGCCACCTTGCCCTCCCATAGCCCCAGTCGGCCATGCCATCCATCCTTACGCTGACTGCTTTTCCAGCTCTCAACCCTGCAGCAGGCCTGACCCACCATCCTGGAGAGCAGGCAGGGAGGTCGAGGAGAGGGTATGCCGTCAGCACCCTCCACCTCAGAGCCAGAGCCTGTTTTCAGAGCATGGTGGGATCCTGCCCTGCTTGTGTAACTGAGTATAAGATGGACATTTTCCACATGGAGGAGGGAACAACTCTCATAGACCCCAGGGCTAACTCCTCAGGCGGGTCGGTCCCCTGTTACAAAGGGTTACACCGTCCTGAGGCCCTCAGACCCCAGCCTAAAGCAGGAGTTCACTGCTGTCCTCTGGCTGCTGCCACTCTCCTAGTGGAAGGCTAAGGGTCTGAGCAGAAAGACTCCACCCAGCCAGCACTGTTTGCAGGCCACTGCATGCTGCAGGCTGGGCCCATTCACACTTAGTTCTTTATTTGCCTTCCAAGTGGCCCCCTTGTGATGTTGAGGCTGCTGCTAATCTGGGGCTGAGTGCTAGTTACTCTGTAATTCCCCAGCAGTCATGGGCTAGAAGAAGCCATGGTTCTGGTCACAGGACTCCAGCTTTTTCTCTGTGACCCTGGGAAAGGACAAATGAGTCGGCCAGGGAAGCAGCTCCTGGCCTCTGCAGGTGGGAACTGTCCCTGGGTTTGACCTGAGGCAGGGCTGCTCTCAATTCTCCACCAGTATTTAAATGAGGGCCACAGCGGCAGGAGGCAGCAGGCCCTCCCAGAGCCAGCTCAGCAGTTTATTCTAAACGCAACTACACGTGACTTGACTCAAAATGGGCTCTGAGGAGAAGAGAAGCCACAGAACTCCAGGCTTCCCACATGCAGAGTGCTGCGGCTGGCACCTGGGGCCCAGCTCCCTGCCCCGATGTCTGGCCCTGCCCACAGCTGTTTCCAAACACAGCCGCTTTAATTAGCCTTGCTCTCTGACAGGTGAACCGAGTGTATGTCATTTTCGACCTGCCCACCACTGTGTCAATGATCAAACTGTGGAATTACACGAAAACGCCTCAACGAGGAGTGAAGGAGTTTGGCGTGAGTCCTCACTAGCTGGTGTGGGAGATCTTGTGCTTGCTGGAAATTAGGCTGGCCAGTTATCATTGCTGCAGTTTGGTCTCTATCCCCAGTCAGAACCTTGAGCAGGGAAATGGCCTGGAAATGATCCAAAGCAACCCCTGAACTTGGCCCTGGCCTTGGTGTTGCTTTCAGGGCTCCCTCTAGAATCACATGGCCTTGGAAAATGACTGGGTGGTCAGGTGGAGAGAGCAGAAGTTGTGGGGGCTGCAGACTCAGTCTGCCTCCGTCTCTACACTTGGTCACCCAGTGCTGGGAAAGTCCCGGAGCCTCAACTTCCCAGTCTGCAGCCCAAGCTGCCCACACTTCAGAGGAGCTTGGGGTTGGGGCGCGTGTGGGAGGCGGGGCGCGTGCGGGGGGCGGGGCTCACTGGGGCGGGGCCCACTCTGTCTCAGCTGCTGGTGGATGACCTGCTTGTGTACAACGGCATCCTTGCCATGGTGAGCCACCTGGTTGGGGGCATCCTGCCCACGTGTGAGCCTACCGTGCCCCACCACACCATCCTTTTTGCTGAGGACACTGACTTCTGTCACCAGGAGAAACACGCCATCATCAGGTATGCCCCTGACCAGCCCTAATGAAGATGGATGGCAGGGATGTGGTCTGGAGGCTGATGAGCCTTCTGTCTTCCCTCTTGTAGTAAGCCGGAGGAAGACCAGGACATACAAATGATGAATGAAAACCAGGTCATCACTACCTCGAGGAGGAAGCCAGGCACTGCTGACCCAGGTGGGTGATGTCTCTGCCCTGGGCATCCCTGTCAGAGGCTTGGTCTAGGTGGAGAGGAAGCTGAGTGCACTGGCCTTGCCCTGCCTACCTAAACCTCTTTCCCTTCACTCTTGTCCCAGAGCGACAAGCAGCTTCTGGCTACAGGCTTCCCTGTGGCCAGGAGAGAAGGCAAGGCACCCTGTGGGGACACCAAGTGGAGGGCTCCCTGGGCCAGGTAGCATGTGAGCTGAGTCCTAAAGGACATCTGGTAATATAGGCAAAGGCCCTGGGGATGGCATGATAGAGCCCACTTAATGCATGAGATAGGTTAGGCAGGGTGCTCAGAGCTTAGGCTAGCCAGGTCTCTGCCTATCTGAATGGCCAGCCAGGTATATAGTTGTTCTCAAGGGCAGTGTAACTCATACTTCCTGTGCCCCGTTTCCACAGCCTTACGCCCTAAAACCTGCATACGTGAGAAGGAGACCTCAAGGCGTTGGCGGTGCTGACTGGAGCAGGAGGGAGAGCCTCTTCGAGCTGGCTAGGCTCTATCACCAGCCCTGAACAGTACCCATGTCCTTCACACTTCAGGGTTGGCCAGCTGGGACCCCAAGGGCTGGAAGAGCATGGAGGGACAAGGGACTTGAATCACAGCCCCAGGAGCTATAGGGGTCAGATGAAAGGGTCAAGAACAGGATAGCTGTCTCCTGCCACATGGGGCTAGCTGCTGGGAGCCAGGGATACCTGATTCCTCTCTGTGCCTCCCCTGTGAGGTCTATAAGAGCAGGGCCTCTGGCATCCAAGTCCTAGGCAGCCCCTGACCCAGGCTCAGATCTCAGTACCATGACCATGGAGCCCATGGTCCTCCACTACACAGCCCTCCTCACTAAGGGCAACGGAGCTGCAGAGAGGCCACTGCTGAGGAGCCAGCTGCTCCTCCTCTATCCAGTGCCTTTGGAGGCCTGATGGGGTGAGTCCTAGGTAGCCTCTGTCCTCTGTTCAAACCTGATTCAGGATGGGTCAAGGGCATGTGTCCTGCTGAGGAGAGGAAGTGAGCTGCAGTGAGTGCTGAAACCTGCCCTTAGCCCCTATATCACACACACACACACACACACACCCCTACCTGCAAGTCAGAGCTGGGAGGGCCTAGGCTCAGCCCTACCTCTTCGCCCTGCAGTCCAGAGCCCCATACCTGTGTGTACATCTATGGAACAAGCTCAGATCAGCAACCTAATCAGTCTCCCAGTAGTTGGTAATTTCTGGTTCCAAATATTAATCTGTTATTTTCCTGGCTCGGGGCCCAGTGGGGCGGTGCCATGGTGCCGAACTCAGTACATTCTGATACTACCAAGAAACACAAGCGCTTTTAAGCAGCAACACCCAGCAGCTGTACAGATGTTTTAATTCGGAGCCAGCTGACATGCAGATAGGATTGCTTCTCTGATGAGAATCCATCATCTCTGTAGCCTCTAGGGCCCCCTCCCCACCCCTGGCTTCTCCAATCCCAGATGAGCCGCACACCTCCCAGGAGAGCCATCAAACCAACTCTGCGGAGGAAGCCAGGGCCTCTGCTCTAACAGGAGTCCAGCTTCTCCTGGGGGTGGGGCGGGGGGGGGGAGCGCAGGTAGATTTTTCTGGAGCACCCAAGACTGACCTTGATGTGCTCCTCCAAATACTTGGTCGGTGTTTATAAGCATATGCTCCATGCACTCTCAGAGGGAAGGCACTGGCAGAAGCATTAACTCTCAAACAAATGTCTATTTTTCTTACAAAATCAATAAAAGATGTTATTAAGAATAGAGTGTGGTACACTGGATGTTGTCAGCCAGGGGAAGCCCGTGTTGTCCATCCCAAAGCCAGGGTACATTTGAAGCTTGCTGAACATTCAGGACGTGGCCCCTCTGAACTGAGCCTGCATTGCCTGCAGGTGGGAACGTGCCCTTAGACTCCTCTTCTTCCTGGAATCCACCTGCCACCATGTAAACAGACACCTTAAACCATTTCATCCATGTTACATATAAAGTGCCTGGCTGTGAGAGAGGCTGGCAGTAGAAATGGCCAGGGTGATGTTCTCCAGATGTCCCCGTGGCTCCTTCTGATGGCTTTCATGTCCTTCACAGCCAAGAGGTCAAGGCAGGGAGCTCATGTGAAGGATCAGAGCTATAGCAACAGTGTTCATAGGGAGGCCCCAGCCTGAGGACCTGCACAGGCCAGGGAGCTTGTACAAGCCCAGGGCTGTGTCCCGAATCACAGGTGTTGCATGCTCCTAACACCACGCACGTGTGGGCTCTAGGCCTCTCTGGAAACTGGTTGGCCCTCAGCCCCAGCATAAGGGCAGCTCTTGGAGCCTTATTTCATTGTAACAACAACAATTGCAATAGGAGCCAGCTTATCTGAGGCCCTCCTCCAGGCAATGTGGGTGATGGGCACAGGCCGCACTTGCTGTAGCTGCCCTCGCCTCCCCTCAGCACATTGCATGCAGTGCAATGGTTCTAGAGCCGGCAGACCTGAGTTCTAGTACAGGTGCACCATCCTCTATTCCCCAACCCAAGGCACCCTCTCCTGGGCTCCCCCTGCTGTGTTATCTCAGTGGAGTCTGGGCTCTGACCCAGGCTATCCTACCCAGACTGCACAGCAGCAGTACCTACTTCAGAGAGTTGCCCCTGTGTGCAGACCTTGGGTCTCATGGTGCATCGATCCAGGAGGCATTCAGCTAAGCCTCCTAGCGACTATCATTTCATTATGCACAGACTTGGAAGCAGGATGCAGGGATCCTGGGGCTGTATGACACTGACAGAGATTCTGTCAGGGCAACAAGCCATCCATCCTCCTGCCTGCTGCCCCTCTGTGTTCAGCTTCAGTTGACGGCTCCAAACGCTTCTCATAGCCGTCAATGGGACGGAGAGCCATGCCCACCCTATACTCCACTCCTACCCATGTCTTTTGTGGCAGGCTCTTTTCTATCAGTTCTGAGACTCTTCACCCAGCTTGCTCCCTCCTCAGCAAGGGAAGGTGGGAGGCACAACCCCAGGGTAGTCCTGTCCCCAGCTTGGCCTCTCCCTCTCTCAGACCCCTCTACCCCCACTTCTTCCTAGTCTCCCAGCTCAGCCAGACCCATAGGCAGCAGCAGGCCACCGTCCTCCAGGAAAGCAAAGATGACAGTATGGGAGCTCGGTGGACAGTAGTCCAAGAAGGACTGGCCAGGGGACAGGAGCTGTGCAGCTCTGGGGACAGGCAAAGCCCGGCAGTGACTTCCTGTCTGTCTACAGTGGAATCCTCAATGCAGAAGACTGGCTTTTCCTCATGGCAGTGACTACCACTGCTCTGAGCGCTACACACAGTGGCCGGGGTAGAGCTAGCTATCCAGCAGTTGTGGGTTTCTTAGTTTCTGTTGCTGTGATGAGACATCATGACCAAAAGCAGCTTGTGAAGGAAAGGGCTTATTTAGCCAACATCCAGAGTCACAGGCCATTGAGAGAAGCCAAGGCAAGAACTCCAACTGGGCAGGAACCTGGAGACAGGAACTGATGGAGAGGCCGCGGAGGAGTGCTGTTTGGTTCCTCATGGCTTGCTCGCCTGCTTTCTTATACAATTAGTACCACCTGTCCAGGGGTAGTACTGCTTACTCATAATGGGCAGAGCCCTTGTGCAACAATCACTATAGACTTGCCTACACTCTCATGAAGGCAATTTCTCAATTTAGGTTCCCTCCCTTCAGATGACGGTAGCTTGTACCAAGTTGACAGACTAGTCAGCACAAGGGTACCCAGAGCCAGAGCACCAGCCCACACACCATCCAGATTCTGATTTGCATAGAGGTAGGGGACACCCTTCCCTATCCTTCAATCCCGACCTCTGTGGCCTCCAGTGTCCGCCTGTCCAGAATCCCGTCCAGAGCAAGCCTGCAGCAAGGCCAGCTGCCAGGCACCCTCCCAACCACCCCTCCTCTGAGCTCTCTGACTCTAATGCCTAGGCCACTACCTCCCCCAAGACCTGATGCAGTCCCTCAGTTTACCCTGTCCTCAGGCTCACACAGACAAAAGGAAACCTCAGCACAGCAGCATGTGCTGACCCTACCTGTCCAAAAGACCCCATCAATGTCTGCCATCCCTCATGAGAACCCCAATCTGTGCCATAGTCCTGGGGTCTCCCACATCACATCCCAGAAGTCTGCTCAGGGGCAGCCTGCCCTTACTCCAAGCTCCAAGCACTAGGTTCCACTGCAGCACCGTGGGGGTGACTCTCAACCCCAGGACTTTTGCATGGGCTGTGTGTATAACACACACTTTACCTAGTGTCTCCTGCCTCATACTTCAGCGAGGGCTTCAATGGCTCCGTATAGTTTCCACCTGGCTCTCCTCGCTCTTTGAAGTGGCTTTCTTATTGTTAGGGATGACATGGGTAACCTCCTGCCCTAGTATGTTTCTCCATCTTGTTTCCTTGAGGCAGCTCTGTATACAGCTATGATCTGTATGTGTGTGTCCTCTGGTCTCCGGGTGACTTGTTTTCAGACAGGGTCAGACACCGAGGCAGGGCAGGATTCCCACCTAGGCCTGTCCAAGTGCACACGAGGATGCTTCGTGCAGCCCTCCTCTGTAGCAGCGGCTCCTGCCAGCCTTCTCATCAGGCCTGGCAGCCAAGGCCCATGAATCAACCTGACATTTCCATTACCTGGGAGATGAGTATGTGACCAGGTCCTGGTGCAGTGGGGGCCGAGGGGTGGCAGGGTAACCACTCATCAAGGCCACAAACCAGGGAAGAAGTGGTGACTGGGACCTGCCCGTCAGCTGTGGCCAGGGAAAGACAGCCATGGGTCCCTCTGCACATGGAAAGAGGAGGTGACAGTCATGTGAGGTAAAGGCATCAGGGAGCCTGCAGGCTCTGCGAAGGCCCCCTGCTGAGGCCTGGGACTTGTGTCACATCCCCAGACCTGAACACTGAAACAGTCTACTTCCTAGCATGGCATCTGTGAATGTCAGTCTGGCCCAGGTCAGCTTCTGAAGATCAATGGCCACATGTGGTCCAGACCTGGGAAGAGTGACAGGCATGCACCAGCTCAGGGTGTAAAACAGAGCTGCTGAGCCCATGTAGCTTGGCCCTTGACTCCCAGGACTCTGGGTGGTTTGTAGCTCCTCCCAGACCAAGTGGCACTTCCCCGATTGTAGCTCCAGGCAGGAAGTACAGTGGCATTTGCTCCCAGGAGGAAGACAGCCCTCAAGAAGGCGACTGTAAGACCATGATGTCAGTAGTCTGGAGCTGCTTCCTCTTATCTGGCCAGCAGCCTTCCTGCTGTACTGGAAGACGGCTGGGTTCCAACTGCTTCCCAGGAGGACCTGATGTCTCATGGCTCCATGTCCACCCTCCCTCTCTTCTCTCCTGGCAATAACCCCCATTCCACTCACCCGCATAGCACAATCACAGACCACTTGCATGACTATTTATTTAGTATTTTTCTTTAAGCCAACTCTTTTTACTGAAATGCCTATTGTGGTTCATTCTACGCAGCAGTGCCTGCATCTGGAGCGTGGACACGCCCGTACACAGTTTTCTAATACACATTTACATAAACACAGCTATTAAAATAGATGGCAGTTTTGCAACTAAAATCATTTCTTAGACCTCCTGGGGCCCATGACCAACTTCACAGGGCCCCTGGATGACCATTAAGACCTACAAAGTTCCTGGTGGCAGGGTCAGATTCCAGACCAATGACCATGCTCAGGCCCCATCCCAGTGGCTCCCACTTGTGAAAGGCCAGTGCCACCACTCCACATACTGGTCTTCTGGTGCCCTCACAACTGTGCAGGACTCTGCCAGGTCAACTTTGTCTCCCCCAGAGTCACTAACTGTGTGAACACAGGTGCTCTCAGAATGACTGAGCACAGGCATGCCTGCATACAGAAGCACGGAGTCATCCTTTGCCCCTCGTGCCCTGCCTAACACAGGACAGTACTTTAAGCCCTCTCCTCCCATGCCAGTCCCTCCTCTTGGGCCCCTAAGTCAACTACCTGGCCCTCCATGGGCCTCATTCCTCACCTACAGCACTCTCCTCACACTTAGGGCCCTGCAAGGACATGGGAGTCCCGCCGTCATCATCTACTCTAGCCTGGAGCTGTGGTGACTTTCTAGACTACACACCTCACTTTGGCCTGTCCCACCCTGTCCAGAGCATCCATCTGTCCCCAGGATAAGCTACAGGTCTCCAATGAAGCTTTGAGTCCTCTCTGCAATCTGGTTCCACCCCCACAGACCTCCAATCCCTCCGTGGACCATTTGAAAGCCCTCTCCTGTCCTGTCCTTCCTTGCACAACCTGACATCGGCGAGATGGCTTGGATTATCATTTCCTTGATCGCCGATCCTTCAGGTGGTCTCCGACAGGCACTGCCTCAGCTCCATGGCCCCAACTCTCCTCGATGACATGATGGCAGGGTGCTTTCCATGGTCTAGACTCTGCTGTTCCCTGTGCTCACAGGCACCAGTCTCTGTCACCACCGGCCCCACCCCCAGCAGCTGTAAGAGGTAGGTACAGTGAAGAGTCCCATCTACAGGGTAAGGCCACCGGGGCTGAGGAGACAGGATCTGATGCTAGGCAGTCTGACTCCAGAGCAGGTACCACACCCAGCACTAATACACTGAGCTGTCACCTCCCATTCTATCCCTTGTCTGCTTCACTGGAAGTGTCAGTGTTCCATCTCAAGAGCCTGCCACACTGTGTGGCACACAGTAGGGGCACAATAGATGACACCTGTATGCAGACAGATGCACAGATAGATAGCTGGATGATGAAAATGTCTCAAGCACAGATGGGTGGATGGATGATTGACAAGGGGAGGAATGACAGTGATCAATGGATAATGGGTGGCTGAATCATGGGTGAATGGATAATTGAGGGTTGGTGGATGGATGGATGGATGCTGGCTGGCTGGCTGGATAGATGGATGGTTGGATAGGTGATGAGTGGCTACAAACTGCTGAATTGGTGAAGGATTAGATGGATGAACCACATGTGGATGGATGGATGGATGGATGGATGGATGGATGGATAGATGGATGGATGGATGGATGGATGTTGGTTAAATGGTCATGACACATGGATGGGCAGGATGATGGATGATGGGTGAGTGGATGGTGAATGGATGGATCATGGTTGGATGAATGGATGCACAGATCAGTGGCGGTAGATGATGGTGGCCAAATGTTGGCTAAATGGCTGGCTGGTGGGACCGTGAGTCATGGATGGGCAATGGGTGGATGAATGAAGAAGAGGACCACATTCTGCCTCGGTCTGCCAATCCTTCAGGGCAGGATTAGGCTCTTGGGAGACTAAACTTGGATCAAGTCTGGTTTAAACTCACAGTCCCACATGTCATCTCTAGTCTCAAGCAAGAAATTTCTCTCTCTGGACCCAAGCTCTCATAGTCAAGACAGGAATTGTTTTTCCTCCAGGCAACTGAGCCAGAGGTTTTCTGTAAAGAGGCCCTAGACACGGGGTAAAGGACCCTCAGAGTCAGGGTGGTGTCACATTGCTGAAGTTCCTAAACACATGTGCTGCTTCTAGCTCCTGGCCTTCCCCTCTTGCTCTGCCCACCTGTCTCTATCTTGATCTTCCCCAGGCTGGGCTGGACTCTAGCTGATCTCACTGCCCAGGGCTTATATCTCGGGTAAGGTAATGATGGGAGAGCCAGCCCATACATAACAAGAGAACAGATTCACCAAGCATTTATTGAGCCCCTGTTGTGTGCCTGCTCTGTGGCCCCTGCAGAGGCAGACACTGCCTCTCCCTCAATAAGCCCTGCTCCCTGTCCGCATAGGACCCTGCCCCTCTGGGCACCTGCTTGACTTTGTGGCTGGCTGTGGGGTGTCTAGCATCCAGTGGTCAATGCCCATGTTCTTCCTGGCTTTCCAGCTGGGTGGGGCTCTTAAGTGTGGTGGTGGCTGCTGTCTCCGAGTCTCTGTGCCACCTGGACAGTCCCTCAGGCCTGCTTGACCCACTTCTGGGGCCCGAGACCCAGGCAGTGGTGGCAGTCTAGGCCTGGTGTCTCCACGACAGGAGAGCTGAGTCCACAGCACAGAGACCAGGCTTCCGTGTCCTGTGGGAGGGGCGTGCCAATGATGGCAGGAAGGCCGGGGCGCTTGGGCCACTTCACACCCAGTGCCCCAGGACCCAGCACTGACGGTTTAGCTCTGCTGCCTCGTGAGCTGAGCTCCGTGGCCAGGAGTCTCCCATGTGTGGCTGGTGCCCTGAAAGAGACAAGGCAGATGCTGCTGACAGTGGCCTTCTTCCACCCATACAACCTTGACCTCTGGCCCAGCCTCAGCTTGCTTTTACCTGCTCCTGTCAAACCACTGTCCCACGGACTCACCAGCATATGGAAATGCAGCCAGTGCTCAGTGCCAGCCCACTCGCCCACAACCCAAACCCACTCATGCCCCTCCCACACACCCACCCCCCATTCCCCACAGACCATCACCCCATTCCACTCCACTTCATGCCCACCAGCCCTCTTCCTACCTACCTATCTGCCTGTAATCTAGGCTCTAATGCTTGCACTTACCCACCAACAGACAAGTTCACTGCCTTGTCTGCCCACCTACGTGTGTGTGTGTGTGTGTGTGTGTGTGTGTGTGTGTGCCCACAGGCTCAATAGCACATATCAGACTGACCACCCATCCCTAGTCACTCACCCTAATCAACATCCCTTAAGATCCCCTTCAACAGTTCTCCCAGCAGATTTACTGAGTCCTCTCTCCCCCACTTACCAGCCCCTCACCCTACCATCTCTTAGCCTTTCCATCCACCTCAGAGCCAGGCTCCTCACGCACCTAGGTTTTATGCCCCATCCCAATAGTGAGTATGTATCAGTGAACCCAAGGTGACCTTGAGTATGTTGTCCCCACCCAACACTGCCCACTGCCCTGCTCTTAAGAGACCTGGCAAGCTGAGAACATAAAGGCCCTCCCTGTCCCACACTCTCCCTCCTGTACCCCATTAGTTCTTGGATCTACCCCATCTTCCCTCAGGTATCCTCAAAGTTTCTCTGATATGCCTAAACCAATCCTGTCACTCGTTGGGGACCACTTTAAGTGTCCCAACACTTGCTGTCCAGTGGAGCTTTCTAGACTTAGTGCGTACCACCTCCTGATGGGGAGCCTGCCTGTCTCACCTGCCAGACCAAAATACTGTCTCCCTATAACACAAGAAGGGCAGAGGCCAACCACAGATCAGCAGCTGGGCCAGCATGGCAGCCACACGGAGCTAGGTGGGTCAACACTTCCTGATTCCAACCTTCTCCACCGAGAGACATTGTACTCTGAGCTCCAGTGACTACGACATCCGTTAGGGTCAGACAGCTCAGAGAGAACCCCTCAGGATGAGATTCTGAGCATACCACTGGCACTTGCATACCTCTCATGACAGAGAGCTCACTGCCCCTCTGTCCCCATGGGACCAGCCACTAAGAACGGCTCACTGGATGCAGAAGTTGGGAGATGCACAAGATGTGTGTCATTTTGTTCTTTTGGCTTTTCTCCCCTTCTGTTTTTAATATTCTTTAATGGTAGTGCTTTGTACATTTTGCTGTATTTTTAAAGGAATGAAAAACATTTTGCAAACATTCTGGAATCATTTGGCCTTGGGGGAGGAACATTTGTTTTGGCCCCGGCTACCAAAACAGTTGCAGTCTTTGGATGAGCTTGTTGCTGAAATAAAGGTGTTTGAGTCCCCCCTCCCCTTAATGAGAAGCAAATATTTGGTGCATAGAAAGGTTTGACTTATTTTTCTAAATGAATATTTAGAAATGACTGTAGTTGCTCTCACAGGAGCCAGTAGGCAAAACTGCAAAAAGGAACAGAGAAAGTGTGTGTGTGTGTGTGTGTGTGTGTGTGTGCATGAGTGCGTGTGTGTTAAGGATAATCAGGCAGAATATATCTTACTCCTAGAGATAAAATGAGGCTTTCTGACCCCTTGCTCTGGGGTCAGACTGGGGCTCCCTTCACAGACTGGGGCTCCCCCCCTCCTAGAAGGTATTCAGGTCTGAGGTCCCTTGGAATTATGTCCCATCAGCCCCATAAGGCCCTCCACCCACCACCTTCTCTCCTGGCCTCTTCATGGAGGCCGTCATCAGCCAGAGAGGCCTTGTGCTCGGATTCAGGATCCAGCTCAGCCCTGCACATGTCACAAGTGGGGACAGAACCAGCCTGCTCCCCGCCAACCGACATTTACCACAGGGAACCTGAGTTCAGATCTTCCAGAAGGTTCAAAGACACTGAAATCTGGGGTTTCAAAATAAAACCATCCAGCTTTAATTAATGAGAACTGCAGTTTGTAAAATATGTTCAGCGACAGTATAGGCCACAAAGCCTGACTTGACCCAAGGGAGGCCACCTGTGCTGCCTGACTGTTTTCCAGCCTGTCTTTGTGGACTCTGTCCTGTAGTTCACATACCCTGTCCCCCAGCTAGAAATACCCTCTGAGGTAACTCTATCCTACCCACTACTCCCCACCCCCATCTTTCCTGTACTCTCCTGGGAAACAGTGAACTCTCCCTGATCCTGCCCCCATCCCGGAGCTCCTGCCTTCAGAGCAACTTACCTGGGGTGGGACCATCTGCATGCCCAGATGGGAGCCCATAGCCCACTCCACTTTGCCTGGTCCAAGCAAGTCCTAAGCTGCTATTTTCTTAAGAAATGAAGCCAAGAAGAGGTAATGGAGGCTGCTAAACTTGGGGTGATCTCCCACCACTCTATCCTACCTGTGTGTACAGTACAGCTGTCCTCCACCTCCGTCTTCTGGCAATGGCTAAGGGGGTAAAACTATACTTCGATTCAACTCTGTGCTCTGTCACACACAAGCTATGTGACGTGTGTGTGGAAGGGTGCATGTGTATGTGTATTCACATGTGGGAGATGTGTGTGGGAAGTATGTGTACATGTGTATTCACATGTGGGAGATGTGTGTGGGTGGGTGGGTACAGAAACATGAGTGTATGTGTGTGTGTGTGTGTGTGTGTGTATGTGTGTGCCCGTGTGTATGTGTGTGTTATATGTGAGTGTACATACTTGAGTGTGGGCATGTGTGTCTCTCATGGAGCTTGGAGCTCACCAGTTCTACACTGGCAGCCAGTGAGTCCAGAGTTTTTTCTCCAGTCCTTGCCCAGTACTGAGTTCACAAGCACACCCCAGATGTGGAGTTTTCTTTTTTTTTTTTTTTAACCAGGGTGCTGGGTACCCACCGTAGGCGTTATGTTTATATGGCGAGTACTTTGCCAGCTGAGCCATCCTCTTGGCCCCATGCACGAGTTTAAAGCTGTGTGGCTTTTGTCAGGCAGCCTCACCTCTTTGAGCCTGAGCAGATAGAGGTCAGGAGTCAGAAAGCCCAGCTGGCCCCTGCCCTGAGGCCCCTTAGCACCTGGTCTCTGGACAATGACAAAATAACAAAGTGCAAATGTTCAATAGGACTGGGCTCAGCACCTCTCTCCACAGATGGGGAAACACAGGTTCATAGTCGGAAAGAAATTGGCTCAAGCCCCCCTGGGAGGGCGGGTAACATGGAGCTTTAATTTCCCCTTAGACCCTCCCTCCCCTAAGCTTAGAGAGCCTTGATGTGTGCAAGGCTCTAGAAAGATGATTTTTCATTACTTTCAATTGTCTTCCTTATTGTTTGCTTTTGAGACAGGGTCTCACTGTGCTGAGAGGCCAGCTTCAACCTTATGATCCTCCTGCCTCAGCCTCCTGAGTGTTGGGTTACAGGCCTGCCCCATCACACCCAGACCTTTTTTTTTTTTTTTTTTTGAAATAGATATCAAACCATGAACACGCATAATATCTGCCCAGCTCTAGCCAAAGGGCCCGGTCCGTCTGTGACACTACAATGCTCTAGATGGCCCAACATCAGTGTGGCTCCTAATTCTCCATACACCTCTACGCAGCAGGAGGGCCTTCAGATGCACTAGGACAGAGGCCAGCTCTGCTGGGATCCACAGCAGGCTCCCAGCCACTGGCCCCATGCTGATGGTATATGTCTGTCAAATGAATACGTGATATGGGCTGGAGACAAGGACCAGGCTTAAGTGAACCCACCTGAGAAGGAGAGGATGCAGTCTGAGGAGGGTGGCTTTATCTGCTCTGCCTGAGACCCTGGGCCTCTGAACCTTCCCTGACCCTGGTCTCTTCCTCATACTTAAGTCTACCTGATGCATCTTCCCCAGAACCACCAAGCCCTTGGATCAAGCATGTCCCCCATCATAATGACTGCTGGGTTATACACGTGGAAAACACTGTCTGCCTTCTAGATGCTTCCAGGGAGGGGACAGAGACAGGCACGACTGTGAGTGATGACAGCAGCGCTACTACAGCTGTCCCAGTCACCTGAAACCAACTCTTGTCATCTGCACTCAGTAAGGCAGGAGCTGCCTGCTGCTGAACTTGTCCATAGCTGAGGGACCGAGGCCTCACCTGGGAGAAGTAATTTACCCAAGGTGTCTCCATTGGGATGTGAACCCGAAACTCTAGTCTCACAAGCACTATGACATCTTAATTGCCAGTGCACTAGACTGAGAGATGCCTAGGAGATCAGGGTGCCTGGGGGGTGGGGAGGGATGGAGGGGGTTCCAGAACCATTACATCACCAGGGCTCTGACCTAATGGATCTAGTTAATTCACTGATGAAATATAAATCTGTACAACTATAGCGCGGGGTAAACCTGGAAAGGTGGAGCCGGCTTGAATGAAATGGGTCACTGGCACGAACCATTCAAGGGCATGTTGGCCTAGCCCCATATGATTTCTGCTGTCTGGCCACCGAAAGGAACAACTTCCCCCCTCCCCCCCCATGATGTTCTGCCTCACCAAGGCTCACAGCAATGGGGCCAAGCAAACATGGATTGAATCCTCTCAAAGTGTGAGCCTGAATCGACCCTTCCTTCCTTAGGTTGTTTCTGTGAAGTGTTTTGTCACAGACATGGAAACCTAACATATCCTCACCTTCAACCTCACAGCCCCAGACAGTAGCGTATGGAGACATGCGCCGCTCTCGATGCAGGACACCGGGTGGTAGCAGCCATTCCCAGACTCTGCAGCTGGACTCTGCAATAGCTCCAGGTTCTATTGCAATCTGTTTACTGCCTTGTTAGAGGGCAGGGATGGGTCATTTCAGGCAGAAGGAACGAGGTGTGAAATAGATTCTTGGCAGCCCTGGGAAGCTTTTAGGAGGTGTGAATGCCCAGCAATCTTGTCATTGGAGGAAGGTAAGCAACACACATGGTTGCAGAGGGAATCCAGGGCTGCACCAGGTTCAGAGGACCACTCATCCTATCCTTAAGGCTTTAGGAGTCTGTAATAAGACACGCCATCATACTTTACAAGCCTGGATCCCACACATCTCAACTATGTCACCCAGAATGCCCTCAAACTTGTAATCCTTCTGCCTCTCATCTGTGCTTGGCTTACAGGCATGGGTTACCCTGCCTTGCAGCAACCTATATTTTAATGAGAGTCCCCAAGTGTTTCTTAGCAACGGGCATGACTGGAATACTACTGCCTTGGATCAAAAATCAGACAAACAGAAAAGCATCGGCATGAATAGAGTTGAGCAGGCCTGTAACCTGGGCCAAGTGACAGTCCCAAGAGCCAGTTCCTTTGCTACAAGACAGAAAGAATGCTGATGACCTCATAGGGACCAAATTGATATCAGAATTTCATGGGGACCTACTGTGTGGACGCATGGCACTACCTTGTGGGGGACTCACTGTTGTATGGGGGATACACAACGACCACTGAACGACAGCAGGCTCCTGTGCTGGTAATATCAACACTCTGGTGGGAAGAGAGTGGAATGAACAAGCTAGCCTGGAGGTCAAAGAGTGAGCAGCAGGCAGGAGCCATGGGAAGAGGCCCCTGGGGGATGCCACCCATGCCCCAGGTGGGGAGGGGCCTGGCTCTGAGCTGGGAAAATGGAGTCAGGCTTGTATCTCAAAAAGATGGGTCAGGGAGATTGGCCCTAGACACAGCAATGTCCTCCCAGTCTATGACCAAGCAGACTGCAGCAGGCAGGAGCCACTCTGAACTGGCTCTGCGACCAGTGGGCCCCAAGGGCACAGGCAGCCCATTTTAAATACAGAAGCCTGCTGGGAACATAGCCACATACCTGCCATCCCAATCCAGGTGGTGGAGACAGGAAAATGACAAGTTTGAGGCCAGCCTGGGCTACATAGTGAAATTCTACCTCAAAGCAAAATACAGAAGAAACCTAGCTTGAACCGGGATCATTCTCCATTCGACTCTCCACCCCAGCACAGCAGCACTAACTCCAGCTGGGACCCCTGACCTCCAGATGGCAGGGTCTCAGATGTCCTCAAGCTGCGTGCCTGTCTGAGTCCAGGAAATTGGCCTTGATATTTATTTTGAAAATATGGTCTGGTCTGCTTCCATTTTAATAACAGAAACAACTCTCGCAGTGTTCTATTGAATTTGATTTTGATCTAATCAAAATGCCAAGTTGCTCTAGGCCCACAGAAAGTCTTCCTTAAAATTCGTTGTGCTGTTCTGGGGGACAGCTATGGCCAAAGCCCATCTTGACAGAGCTCCCACAAGCTGCCTCTGTGTCCTGACAATGACAGGCTCTTGCAGAGCCCTGCCTCACGACACACCTGGCAAATCAAAGGCTTGTCCAAGGCATCAGACTTGACAGGAGCCGTGCGCTGCAAACCCCAGTCACCCCAGAGGATGACACAGATACCCAGATCGGATGGCAGCATCAATTCCATCAAATGTCACATCTGATGTGCTCCCAAACTAGCTGGTGGCACTGCAGAGCAGAGCAAGAAACTGTGGCAGAATCAAATCATAGAAGGACCAAGGGAGAAATAGCAACTTTGGCAGTAGTTAGAAGTGAAAGAAAGTTTATATAACTCTTCTTGTCAGACTAGCTGCTCTGGGAGGAAGTTGTGGGAGATGCTCCGAGGTGCAGTGGCAAGCGCTGAGCACCAACTGCGTGGTACTTGCTGAACTGGGTGCTTGGGCTAGAGACATGGACAAGATGGACAAGGTGTTTATCAGAGAGATGAGAGAAATGGGAAGCAGGGTGAGTCGGGGAGAGTCAGATGCTGGGAAGGAAAGAACCTGGCACCTGGGAAACTAGTCCACAGCTTAGGAGACAAAGCGAACCACACGAAGCTTTAGAGGGAGAGCATCTAGCAAGTACAAAGGTCCTAGGAAGTGAAAGAGCTTAAACATGGTGCAGCTGCTGCCTAAGGTGGCAAAAGGGAGGAGGATGGTGAGGCCGGGGTCCTGAGGCATGAGCTGGAGCCCTCGGTGAACAGAAACATCTCCAGTGCCGAGCTGGGTTTCATCGCAGACTGGATTATGTGAGGTCTCTCTGCTCAGCAAAGTTGCCTAGTAATTCTTCCTTCTTACGTCCGGATCAGTCATCAAAGAGCTAGCAGGCAGGAGCTTTGCTGAGCGCACACAGCAAGTGTTTAATAATGTGGCTCCCTGACACCCTCCTCCCCCATGCCTCCTGCCGGCAAGCTGTGCCCGGCAGGATCTGAGCAGCTGCTTCATGAGGAAATATTGCAAAACTCGCCCAAGCGATTCCAAAATATTTTCTGGGCAGCAACCCCACAGCCGCTAAGAGGCCGGGTTCTGGGGACCGGCTGCTTCTCTAGGCTGTTAGCACTCTACTCTTGCTGGGTTCCCATCCTCGGGACCCAGCCTGGAGAGATGGGTCCACACGGACAGTTCCTCCACACTACTGAGCCTTCATCCCCTCTGTTACTGCCTGACTATATGATATTGGGTAAGCCCAGTCTTTTGGTTTGCTGAGACAAGGTCTCACCATGCAGTCCAGGCTGGCCTCAAACTTATGATCTTCCTACCTTGGCCTGTGAATACTGGGATGACAGGAACGTGCCACCATGTCTGGCCAAAGCTATTCTTGGCCTCCTAGGGTTCTTTGTTCTGTCATCCACCGGGCTGAATTGACTCAGTGAATGAAAGAGCTCATCCTCTCAAGCCCCTGTACTGTGCCCTAGATAAGGTGCCACACCCTGATGTCTCTGGCTAGTGGGGATTCCACCATGGCTCTTGCCGCACTGTGCAGCAACAGAATGGGCCTTGCTGTCCTACAGACTTCTGGGGCCCAGAGGAGCCTATGAGCAGGGATAAATGAGTGAGTGATTAAATAAGAGAGTGGATGGATGGATGGATGGATGGATGATGGGTGGGTGGATGGATAGATGGATGGATGAGTGGGTGGATAGATGGATAGATGGATGTGTGGATGGATGGATGGATGGATGGATGGATGGATGGATGGAGAGATGGATGGATGGATGGATGGATGGATGGAGAGATGGATGGATGGATAGATGGAGAGATGGATGGATGGATGGATGGATGGATGGAGAGATGGAGGGATGGATGGATGGATGGATGGATGGATGGAGAGATGGAGAGATGGATGGATGGATAGATGGATAGATGGAGAGATGGATGGATGGATGGATGGATGGATGGATGGATGGATTGGGTAATGGGTGGGTGGATGGATAAGTAAGGGAACAAGTGAATGTCTCACATGCATCATAGAAACGACTTCTTTAGAGAAGCCAATCCCTGCTTTGTCACAGGCATCCATCCTCAGGACTCCTGGTGGTCCCCACAAGCCCCAGGAGCATGGCCATCTCTACTGTCTGCCCTAATGGAGGACACTGAACAGAGATGCTTGGGAACTGAGACTCCTTTCTCTCCTGTGAAGCCAGAATGGAGAAAGCCTTCCCTATTCACTCTTTGTAGCCTTTGGGCACAGATCCCTGCACGTGCCCTTCTCCAGAGATGATCTTGTAGTGTCTCAGCACCAGCCATGAAGTTCACATCCCTCCAGTGGGCCTGTGCTCTCCCTCCATCCACCTTCTACCTCAGAGATGCCCCCACAGCCCCCAGACTCAACACCAGCAAAGCCACAAGACTTCTTACCAAACTCTTCTATTGATGGTGACACACACCTTTGAAGGTTCCTGCAGAAGTTCTGTGTGACCCCAAGGCTCCTCTCTCCCTGCTCTTGCTCTAATGATCATGGCGGGGGTGGGCATACCTGCTGAGTGCCAGCTAGCAACAGCATGGCTCCACACTCTGGTAGCCACCACCAGTGACCTGAGAAATTCCTGTCATAGCTGGGACAGTATCAGGCCTGTGTCACTGCCCTGATGTTCTCAGCTAGAACCAATTGCTCACCTCTTCCTTGAGTCCCAAGTCCATTCCAGCTTATGATATCTGGGTCCCCTAAGCAAAATGAAGTTCAGTGGATACAGCCTGTTATTGTCATTGTGAGTGTATGTGTGTGTGTGTGTGTATGCATATGTGAGTGTGTATGAGAGCGTGTGTATGAGTGTAAAAGAGACAGTATATATGTGTGTGAGTGTATGTGAGTATGTATTTGTGAGCGTGTATGTGTGTGTGTGTGTATATGAGTGTGTATGAGAGTATGTGAGTGTAAGAGAGACTGTGTATGTGTGTTTGAGTTATGAGAGAGAGTGTATGAGTGTAAGAGACATAGTGTGTATGTGCGAGAGAGACTCTGTGTGTGTGAGTAAGTGTGCATGTGTGAGATGTGTCAGGTCTGATCCCAGAGGAGCCCAGTCTGATCCACTCTGACAATGCCACCAGAAAGCCCCCAAATCTATGTGTCCCCATGGTCACGTTCAAGCTACCATTGTGTTCTCCCGGAAACGGGGGCTTACTCCAGCTTCCAAGCTGCCCTGCCTGCAGCTAGCACAGCCCTCTCTACCTCTGACCCTGAGCTCACTGCAGAGGCATGTGCATGGACAGAGAGGCAAGAGTGGACAGAAAGGTCAGCAGAGACAACAGATGAGGCAGTCAGAGGCTCCAACGGAAGATACATATATGGTAGATAATAAGTGGAGAGATAGATGAGAGGTGACGGATATATAGATGGAAGGATAAACAGACAGACAAGCAGGCAGATAGTCACATAGATATAGAGACAGATGAGCATATACATACATAGACACATAGGTAAATAGAGACAGAGAGCACTGAGGGTAGGGGGCTCAGACTTTACATTCAGCTCCCAGTACTCCTAGCCTTCAAGCATAGAGAGAGACTCAGGTATAGACTGAAGCCTCCAGAGCAGAGGTCTGTGCTAACTAGCAAGGATGTGTGACCTGGGGCAAGTCTCTACCTCTCTGAGGCTTAAGTCACTTACCTGCTAAGCTTCCTGCCTGTGGGAGTTAGAAGTTAGGGATCGTGGAAGCTTGGAAAGCACACATATGCAATGGAGCTGGCAAGGGAAAGCTGCTCACTGAGATGTGACTGCCTCACCTGCTGTCTTTGGCAGCTCCTATCTGATGTGAGGAACACTCAGCTCTGCCTCCCTTTGTCGTCTGGAGCTGACACTTGTTCTCCTGGCTGCCCCGCATCCTTCCTAATGTGTCCGTCAGAGTGAGGCTGGTGAAGTGAATGTGCTCGGAGCCCCTAAGCTAATCTGTCCAATGTTTTTCTCCCTGCCTCGGTGGATCCCACCCAGGGCTGATCTCAAAGGCCACTGGGGATGTCAGGCCAGGCCCGGAGCTGCCAGGCTTCCCATGTGTGGTGTGTGTCGGGAGGAGACTGCTGCTACAGCTCCCTGTCCACCACGTGGCACTTACGGGTCGGGTATCTCTCGTGGCGGCAGGCAAGGCGGAAGTCTTCCTCTTCACTCACGTCCCCCTTCTCAATCCTGGAAAGAAACAAAAGAAAACCCCAAGACTGGAATGAGAAGGCAGGCAGAGCAGAGCATACCCAGGGCTGGAGAAGCACCATGACAACTTTCAAAGTAGCCTTCTACCTGTTGCCCACACCCTGAGATATGGGCACCACTTTTCCCATCTATGGAAAAGAAACAGGTATTCAAGGGACAATTGGGCTGCAAAGCAATCAGTAACCATACACATGGCCAGGGCTTGCACACACACACACACACACACACACACACACACACACACACACACACACACACACGTGCACGGGAAGGGGAAAAGAAGAGGAAGAAGATAGAGAGGGAAGGAAAGAGGGAAACAGGGACAAAGGGGGATGCGCTACACACATATATAAATAAAATTAATTCCTGTCAGAAGGTTGCTTGTGCCAACCCAGTGGGTCTCAACTTGGCTATTGCTAGAAGTTACCCATTAGGAGTTTTAAACAGGGCTGGAGAGATGGCTCCACGGCTAAGAGCACTGACTGCTCTTCCGAAGGTCCTGAGTTCAAACCCCAGCAACCACACGGTGGTTCACAACCATATGTAATGAGATCTGACTCCCTCTTCTGGAGTGTCTGAAGACAGCTACAGTGTACTTACATATAATAAATGGAGTTTTAAACCCCATGTGGGTCTTCCTTCCTCATATTGTATCAGCTCCTGGGCTTTATTTAGTTCTTGAAACAACTATTAGAGGTGCTCTGGTGGCTGTCATTACTAACAGCAGAGGCCACGATGTGGTGGCTGCTATTACTAATACAGCAACGACAACCACTGCACCCACCAAACACATAGGGAAGATGAGGTAAAGGGGAGCTGGGAGCTACAGAGTCTCACTGCCTGGTCACTGTTGAACTGAGGTCCACAGTTCATCCCACCCCAGTGTCCCAGATCTTCAGATGTCACTTGGATCCTGTGTTTTCCTGCTGGAAGCAGACACTCAGCCCCCAGAAGGCTGTAGTAGAAGGGTGGTCGGCTGCCACCCAGAGCCACTTTAAGCTCAGCCCTTCTCTTTAAGGTACAAGCTCTGCCACAGCTCCGCAGGGCCAGCAGATGTGGACCTGCACTGGAGAATCTACCAGAACTGACTCTACACAGAAGCTGGGAGCGGAGGAGGCTGAGACAGGGGCATCATGAATTTGAAAGCAAGACCCTGTCTCAACAAAAGTTAAGAGGAGAGAAGAGAAAAGCAAAGGCAGTGGGGGGTAGGGCAGTGCGATTCCCGGCAGGGCTAGGCTTTGGTCTGGTTTGTTGGGTCAGATGTCATCTCATGTTCCAAGTCTCTGCTGGTCCTCACACAGTAGCCTGCAACCTGGCTGCTCCTGGCCACGACATTCCCCAGGGACATCAAGCTCTTGCTTGAAAACAGCTGCAAATGTCACAAGGTGATTTGAGCAGAAATTTCTTGGGAAGTAATTCTGCTTTGTGTGAAGAGACCCAGAAAGTGTCTAAAAGGACTGAAAGGGGCTTGGCAGAACCCACACTCTGATGGGTGGCAGGCGGGAACAGGGACATTGGATGTGGCACGTGTACCTTCCCAGGCCTCAGGTTCTCCTGAGTTGTGGCTCTACCTTGTGCTGGCTGCTTAGATCTGTACATGTCTTCCATGTCCCCTGTCTCAATTCCTCCATCCAGTGGGTGGGCATCTATTACCTGCTGCTTAACGCTGTATGTGGGTAGCACCAGGCAAACTCATCCATCCACAACTTCCATTGCCATTTGCCCTCTTTATTCCCATAGCCGAGAGTCTTCTCGTCATCGGCAACACACCCAGTGTCACCACAAAGCTCCAGTTATAGAGAGGTGCTCCTTTGCTGCATTAGCACGTGTGCCCTTCTTCCATCATCCCAGTTAGCTTTCTTGATGACTTCTGAGACAAGGTCCCATTATACAGCCTGGCACTGAACTTGAGATCCTCCTGTTCCAAGTCTCTTGCATGCTGGGATGAGAGGCCTCCTCTGCCTTGCCTGCGCCAACATTCATGTTTTGAAGGACGCAGAGGAAAGACTTTGAGCTGTCAGTGGACTGACTCACTGATGGTCACATCACCGAAGCCACTGAGTTGCTCTCCCAGGTCCAAGGGCAGTCATGGTCAAAGCCAAGAGCAGTGTCCAGAAAGCAAAAGAGCAACAGGGGAGGGTGGCAGTGCAGAGGGGCCCTGAACACTAACACCTGGCTCTCAGAGAGGGAGAAGAAACGAGGGCACAGTAGACCTCTGCAGGTCGAATCTTCTCATGTGGTTAGATGGGCTGCAGCCAAATGGAGCCAAGATGGACAAGGTGGGCAAGGACCCATCATCAGCTTTGCCTCATTCCCTGCATGGCCTCATTGCACAATATCCCATCAGAACCATCCTCAAAGCCAGCCTCCCTTCCCTGACCCCAGGCCAGTTGTTTCCAGCCACTGCCGGCACTATCTGACTCCATGCTTCTGTGAGAAAGGATCTCTTCCTCTCCATTTTCAGTATGCACCCCTGCACATGCATCCCACGTAGGCTTGAACTGCCACCAGCATCAGCTAGAGAGCCTGCACTGGCCGCCATTTCTGTTCTGAAGATGTTTGCAAACAGAAATGAATAACTTCATGCCAACAAACCAAAAGAAGAGAGCCCCCTCTCTCTTACACACACACACACACACACACACACACACACACACACACACACACACACAAATACCACCATCAGAATAATAAGAACTAACAATCAGTGGTAATATCTCTCCATTCCTCCAATGAAAAGACATAGGCTAACAGAGTAGATGCATAAACAGGATCCATCAGCCTGCTGCATACAAGAAACACAACTCAGCAACGAAGATAGACACTCCACTCTGAGTAAAAGGCTAAAAAAAAGTTTTCCAAGCAAATGGACCCATGGAACAAGCTGGAGTAGGTATCCTAATATCTAATAAAATAGACTTTCAGCCAAAACTAATCAAAAGAGATAGGGAAGTACACTTCATACTCATCAAAGGACAAATCCACCAAGAATACATTTCAATTCTGAACACTTTAGGTAGTCCCTGCCCAACTGCTGACCCTTGCTGGCCACATTGCCTCCTGGGATCCTGAGGATGGCTATCTGTTCTGCTTCACAGCCCAATGTTTCCCAAACTTAATGGGCACAGATATCACCCAAAGCCACAATTACGTAGACTCTGAGAATCCGCTAGATTATGCTTTCTCATGGGCTCCATGGAGGTCCATACTGTAGGTTGCAAATCCCAGTTGAATCTCAGAACAACTGCTAAGCCTGGCTCTCCTGGCTTTGAGGCATGGCTCAAGACCTTCCCACAACTGTTTCTCTGCCCAGCTAGTTGGTAGGAAGAAGCTGAGGAGTTCAGGAAGTAGCCATTTCTTCCAGATGTTGCTTCCAGATGTTCTTCTCACACTCCCTCCACCATTTCCTACCCTATGGACAACCCCCACCCCCACCCCACTCTCTGTCATGCCTTCCAATGCTGGTGTGGATCCGCAGGATCAATTGGTGCAATTCAAAGGTGTTGGGATCTTCTGGGCACCAATCTCTAAATCCTGGGGGACACACTCCTCCCTGGAATAACAATTTCAAGGACCCCAGCCTGGAGCAGTGCCCTGCAAGGAGCCCCGAGAAGTCCCATCAAAGCCTCCTCAAAGCTAGATCTGAGACTCAGAAGTTACAGATCCAGAAGACAGCCCCAGAGGACTGAAAACACATTGGTTTTAAATGGTCAATTTAGAAAGGAGTGAAGGATAGAATTAAAAGGAATACAAGAAATAAATGACCTGCAGATGGTAAATGAAGATTCCACGGCATCCCACCAAAAGGGCAGCTCCAAGAGAAGGAGAACATGATGGGTCTTAAAGATATCTTATTTTCGAAATTTTTCCCTTTCTTTTGCATGATGAGTCATTTGGAATATATCAGGAAAGAGCAGTTCCCCCACCACATTCAGTTCTGGCCTGGTCTTGAAGAGTGCTTTATTTTGTCTCCATTTCTGCAGAGAGGCATGCAGACATCTTGTGAATGGCAAGGGTGGAAATATATGAAGTCTCCAGCATTAGTCCCCTCCAAATGCCAATCTTCCATGCCTCCTTCAAGGTGTCCACAGGCTTCCTCCTATTGCAAGGCTCCATGGACAGCATGAGACCTCCTGATTCATGGGGAGGAGACCCTTCCACCATCCTGAGGACTGCTCCCATGGGGAAGGAGCACAGCCAGCTGTCCACAAGCCATGATGCCTTGGTATGATCATGTGCTCATGCTTGGATGCCCAGAGTGCAAATAGATCAGAGACACCAGGGCAGGCAAAGAATGAGGCAGAACACAGGGCAAGGCTGGGATGTTCCCATGATGCCCTGAGGACCAAGGAAGTCCCATCAGCACTCTGGATGGAGAGGAGGGGCCATTATCCTGGTCACATCAGAGCATTGCTGAGCAACAGCTACTGGGAGTCAAAAATGGACCAATGATTCTCTGACTTCTGTAACTTCCCATGTTTCATGGGTCCCTGAAGCTGCAGAGGTGGCACATGGGTAAGGGAGTCTGTGGTGCTTTAGTCATCAGAAAGTGGAACTATTTGAGAAGGATCAGAAGGATTAGGGGGCATGGCCCTGCTGGAGGAAGTGTGTCACTGGGGGTGGGATTGGTGGTTTCAAAGAGCCCAGGCCATGCCCAGTGCCTTTGTGTGCTGCCTATGTATCAGGATGTAGCTCTTGAATCCTGCTCCAGCACCATGCTCCCTGCCGTGATGAGAACAGGCTAAGCCTCTGAAACTGTAAGCCAACCCCCAATTAAAAACTTTCTTGTAAGAGTTGCCTTAGTCATGCTGTCTCTTCACAGAAATAAAACAGGGACTAAGGCAGAGGTCTAGTTGTGTTGATGAGAATTCACTGGTCTTGGGGTAAGAAGAGCTATGGGACCAGGGACCCTGTTTTCACCAGTTTGAACACCTATGAAAGAAACATGCAATTGGGGCAGAGAAGCAAGTAGGCTCCGTTTGGGGGGCAAGCATGTGAGTAAGTTTAGCCATGCTGATGGGCAGTCACGTTTAGATGCTGAAATAGGAAGTGTAGCTGCATCAAAGAGTGGGATTCTGAGATGTGGGTGTCCCAAGCCATGTGGTCACTGAGGGAAGAAGAGGAGGGCTCCCTGGCCTAAGGAAGCATGGCACTCAGCAATACCAAGGAGAGGAGGGTAGGAAATAAAGAAGACCATGTCCACACTCTGAGTGATCTCTGTGGGTGGTCAGTTCTGCCTCAGTTACTGCACTGCTGTGTTTCAAAGAGTCCTCCAGATACCCTGCAAGTGGAAAGGGCAGAAATCGCCCCTGGGAAAACACCAGGAAGAGCAACAGGGGAATAGTTGACTGGGGTTGCCTGAAGTGGGAGCTACAGAACCAGGGCAACAGATCTCAAAAGCCAGGACTGGGCAGTCATGTTAGAGTGTGTTGCACTCGATGTTGAGAGTGCCTTAGTGGGTTGTGGAGGGCCTGAGAGACAGATTGGCGTGGGTAGTGTCATGAGTGGGAAGTGAGGATGGGAGAGAGGCCTTCCACGCAGCCCGGTAGCAGGCAGAAGAAGGGATTGTGGTGCTGGGGTGAACTCAGAACACCCTTTGGGACTGCTGAGATGTTTGGCCACTGAGCAGGCAGAGGTACCCTTCACCATGCAGGAATGACAATGTCCCATGTAGGCCCCTGACATGCAAGGCAGCTTGCTTTGTGACCGTCTGGGAAATGCCGTTTCTGAGAGCTGGCTTCAGGGAGGGACTTTTGCAATGGTTTCTACTCCATGTGACACAGAGAAAAGAGACTCACTCAATGTGGCCACATTGAGAAGAGGATCTAACAGAAAAATGATGATCCCAAACCCCAAACAACCATCTTTGAAGCCCTGGAAGGAGGTTTGGTTTAAATAGAGGGTAAGATGTGTCCATATCAAGGTGTTGTCTGTCTGTCCATCACTGTGTGGGCTCTGGTCTGGTCTGGTCTGGTCTGGTCTGGTCTGGTCTACAAGGTGTCTGATAAGCCTTCAGTACTGTCTTAGTCGGGGTTTCTATTCCTGCACAAACATCATGGCCAAGAAGCAAGTTGGGGAGGAAAGGGTTTATTCAGTTTACACTTCCACATTGCTGTTCATCACCAAGGAAGTCAGGACTGGAACTCAAGCAGGTCAGGAAGCAGGAGCTGATGCAGAGGCCATGGAGGGATGTTCCTTACTGGCTTGTTTCCCCTGGCTTGCTCAGCCTGCTCTCTTATAGAGCTGAGACTACCAGCCCAGAGATGGTCCCACCCACAAGGGGTCTTTCCCCCTTGATCACTAATTGAGAAAATGCCTTACAGCTGGATCTCATGGAGGCATTTCCTCAACTGAAGCTCCTTTCTCTGTGATAACTCCAGCCTGTGTCAAGTTGACACAAAACTAGCCAGTACAAGTACCCTGTGAAATCTCTCCCTAGGAGACAGGCCACTCCCTGGAAGCAGCAGACTTCAGTATGGGATTCCCAGAAAATTCCAATTCCTTGGGGCCCACTGTTTTAGAAGTCAGATAGATCAAAGGAGAGACCCAGAGTCCCTACTCTTCTGCTAGGATGATTACAGGGATAGGAAACACTGGCTTGAAGGATGCCCCTCTTCCTAAGGGGGTAGTATTATTCTCCCTGTGCAGAGGGAGATCTCAGAAGTCTAGCGGGGAGCAAGAGAGGATGCTCCTACTAAGTCTCCAGTCACCTTGTGACCATGCTGGGAGGTAGGACACACTCACTCCCCAGCCAGACAACAGGACTCCCCAGAGGTGAAGCAACTTGGTGAGGGTACTCGTGCCCCTAAGGTTATTCTACTTGTTTTCTCATATATGTATTCACACATATATGCTGTATATGTGCATGTATATGTGTATGTGTATAGATATTTGCAGTACTAATGATTAAACCTATGCCATTCATTCATTCATTCATTCATTTTTGAGATAGGGTCTCACTATGAAGACCAGGCTGGCCTCAAACTTGCAGAACTGCATCTGCCTCTGCATCCCACGTGCTGGGGCTAAAGCATCTGCTATCACATCCAGCACCCTCTTTTCTAAAATTTAAATTTATTTATTACTTTTTTTTTTTTAAAGTCAGAGTCTCATTAAGTTGCCCTTGAACTTACTCTGTAGGCCAGGCAGGCTTTGAACTTGCCATTCTCACTCCCACAATTTCTGCCACCAAGCGTAGCTCGCAGACTCAACTCAAAGTCTGATTCCACTGACTCAGGGCTCAGGGCAGGCAGAGAGCTAGAAGACACGGCTGCCATGGGAAACCCCGGCTGACCTGCTGCTAATTAACAATGTTGGTGTTGCAGAGCCCTTGTGGATCCAGGGGCTGGGTCGGGCTGCAGAGCAAGAGTGAGCTCCCTTCGGGAAAGGCTGACACACAGGGCGAGCAGAGTGAGCTGCATGCCTCGAGCTGAGTCAAGGAATGAGCATGTGCTATGAGTCATCAGAAGAGCCAAGAAGCAGGAGGGAAGCAGGTGGCAGGAGGCCACCCGAGTGGGAGTGTCCTCTCAACAGCTCTGGGCTCCTGGTTCCTCAGAGGCTGCCGCACCCACAGGGAGGCAGGCTGCTTGGTCAGTGTGGTGGAGTTCTCTCCAGGGTCTGACCCAACAGGTCTTATTTCCTCTCACATGCTGTTAAACCAGATCTGAGCATTTGAGTATTTAAAAGAACCCCTGATTTGCAAATATGTGCCTACCTTCAACAGCTCCCACCCACTCCCCAGGAGGCCAGTTACGACTCTCTCCTTGGGGACAGCTGGCAGCAAGACAGTGGGCAAGAAGCCTTTAGAATTCTAGAGGCTTCATAGATTTAGGACATACCACTCCCAGTTGCCAGTTTTCAGGGGCTGGGTCAGCCAGCCTGGTGGTATGACCTGCCCTTTCCCATGAGAATGCTATGTGTTAACACGTGTGCACATACATGTGTTTACATGTACACACACACAATGTTTCAAAGCCCCTAGCCACTCAGAACCCACCTAACAGCCCCTCACACCTTTGAAGGACTCTTGTTGAGAAAATTCCAAAAGGACCTGGGTAAGAGTGGGAATGAGGTAGGGAAGAGACAGCCCAGGCCGATCTGCCCAACAGCTTCCCAGAGCAGCAGTTTCCAGACCCCACGGGGATATAGAGGGTGGGATGCAGACTCCTTTCTTGATGGTGACAATGGGGAAGTGGGAACCAACACTGTGCTGTGATGAGCCAGGTGCTCACACTTCCCAGCCTGCGTGTGCTGGCCCTGCCTGCCTCTCACATTGAGGCTCCTCCACCCAGGCTCCTCTACCCGGAGACTCCTCTGCCAAGGCTACTCTGTCCTTGCCACACAATAGTCATCAAGGACCAAGATTAAATGCCATGGTAACTATGTGGCCTGGGATGGTACTAGCCAGCTGTGTGGCCTTGGACAAATCACAGCACCCCTCTGGGACTCAACTTGGCATATGTAAAGTAGGGACAACACTTTTTCCATACCTCCTAGAGATTCTGTGGGCATTAATAAGTCAGTCACACTTGGGGTGCTTAGGGGGTGTGGGTCAGGCTGAGCTGTTACAAGATTAACAACCCATCTGAAGCACTATCCTGCCTCTAACCTAAGCAGGTGGTTTCCAAGCTTATCTCCCTCTCCCTCTCCCTCTCCCTCTCCCTCTCCCTCTCCCTCTCCCTCTCCCTCTCCCTCTCCCTCTCCCTCTCCCTCTCCCTCTCCCTCTCCCTCTCCCTCTCCCTCTCCCCTCTGCCTTCTCATGCGGGGCCTTGAGCCCATTACACCACAGGGGAACAAAATGTCAGCATTTCCAGATGCCAAGGGACCTGGATTCTCTTTATGTGCAGAAGACACAGGCCCAGAGTTGTTTGCTGCCTAGAGCCAAGTCACACAGCAGTGAAGAGCCAGGTCAGACCACAGCACTCTGTTTCCCAGCGGCTCTCCTGAGTGTCTCTCAGCTGCCCTGCAAAAGCCATGCAACAAAGCCACATGCTCAGAGCTGCTTGTAGGCAAAGAGCAAGGGGGGCGGGGTGGGGGGGAGAGGAAGAAAATAGAACAGAGCAGCAGGGCTGAAACATTCTCCTCGGAGGGAAGGGAAATCAAATTTGATGAACCTCTGCATAATGTTAAGTTATGAATGTGCAAAGTGATATTCTGCACGTATGCCGGGAAGCACTCATCACGAGCCTGAGCAGTCCAGGGCTTCAGGAACTGGGGCTTGATGAGAAGCCGCTTGCCAGGGTGGGGTATGCACGATCTGAGCTGCTCCCTTCGCAGCGCAGGGTGCAATTTCCCTAGTTGGATCACATGAAAGTATAACACGCAGTTGTGGTGTTAATGAGGCACTGGGGGCTTCAGGCTATTCACCACAGCTTTAGGTTCTGAGGGTTGCCCATCTCCGGTCCTGGCTACTGATGCTGAGCTGGGACAAGCTCTTGAGCATGCTGGGAATGAATGGCCTCCTCTCTGCCAGGACACTGTCTGCAGATAAGGAGACCGGAGTGAACCGCCAGGCAAAAGGGAGGCAGTATCCAAGCATCAAAGATTACCAGGAAAGTAATCCTTGGTCGCCAGGAAAGTACCTCATGAGTTCCCACTCGGTTTCTGGCACAACCCTGGAGACCAGGTGACACTAACTCCAGCATTAAGTATGCAAGGCATACATGCAGAAAAGTGGCCAGGAAGAGGGTGAACTGATGTGTATCCCAGGGGGTACTACAGATGCAAAACCCCAGAATAGGGCAGTCTTGGAGCACCTGTGGTGGAAGGGATGAGGCAGAGGAAAGACCAAGTCAGAGAAAGGTCTGGAATAATCATGCAGGGACCCATCCCCCACTCCATGTGGCTGGCATACATGGTCAGCCTCTAAAGAACTCTCTGGCCCAGTCTTCTTCCCTTTACTCCTCCACACACACTGAGGGTATGCTCCTGGGGCTGCTCAGCCACACCCACTGGGAGTATTGCATTTACCTCTTCCTCAGCCCCCTCTCCTCACACCCAAGGACAGGGGACAGGGTGTATCGGGAAGGTGGCTTCAAGAAACACAGGAGAGAAGAAAGGGGACAGGGAAGGAGGCAAGGATCAGGAAAGGTGTGCTCATGGCAGGCTCCCACTCAGGGATTAGCTTCCACGGAGAGCAAGCTCAGTGTTCCTACTCCTGTGAGTAGGAAGCCCGGGCCTCCTTCCACCACTGCTGACCGCATCCAGCACCCTGGACATTCTAGAAAGCACCATGCCTTTGAGAAGGCTGACTCCTGAATCAGAGCCCCCCACATCTGTAGTAAGCGCCCCTGGCACCCCCACATACACTGTGAACACGGGGCAAATATGGACGCCTATGTGGGCACAAGCGGATCCCTGAGTTTGATGGTGAGTCTGCTTCCTCCTATCAAATGCTCTGATTCTCGGGGACATGGCCAGCTCCGAATAGGCTCAGAGTCTCAACTGCACAGACTTGAGCCCATCTCATCCTTACTGTGCAGTTTTAAATAAGGATCTTTGCATCTCTGAGTCTCATCTTTCTCATCTATCAAAGGAAGCTAGCGGTGCCCAGTAGCATATTCATGCATGCTGTTAGGTGCTGTAGTGGCTATTCCTGGTTGTCAACTTGACAATATTTGGAATGAACTACAATCCGGAATTGGAAGGCTCACCAGTGACCCTTATCTGGAGGCTTGGAGATCCTTATCTGGATCTTGGTTTGAAGATCTTGAGCCATAGTGGCTATGGATTCCAGAAGATTGAATCTCCGAGTTAAGGAACACACCTTTAATCTGGCTATGCCTTTCATCTGGGATTAAAGGTGTGGTGGAACACACCTTTAATCTGGGCTACACCTTTTGCTGGAGACAATATAAGGACATTGGAAGAAGGGAGTCTAGCTCTTGCTCTTGCTCCTTCGCCTGCTTGCTGCGTGAGACTGAGTAACTGCTAGATCCTTGGACTTCCATTCACAGCTGCGACTGAAACATTGTTGGGAATTGGGCTGCCGACTGTAAGTCATCAATAAATTCCTTTACTATTTAGAAATTATCCATAAGTTCTGTGACTCTAGAGAACCCTGACTAATACAGAAGTTGGTACCAGGAGTGGTTCTAGAGTAACAGAAGTACAAGGATGAATCTTTTAAAATACTGGAATTGGCTTGTTGATCCACCAGCACTTTCAAATATTGAAACCTCTCCAGATTCTCTCCCTCCTGGGAGCTCAGAGAATTTTGAAGACCCATGGTTGAAACTATATTCCGAACTTAAAGAAGCTAATGCCCTTGATTTTCTTAATGAATTAGGTGATTCAGTGCACAAAGCTTTCTACAAGATGGGGAAAAAATCGAAAAATGATTTTACTGGCTGGCTGCTCTTAGTATCTGTGGAAAAAATGATGAATGAAAGGAAGGAGTTGTGTGATAAAATCGAAAGGCTCCAGACACAAGTAAACGATCTAAAAGTTGCTAAGTGTGTCCTTGAGGAGAATCTTCTCTCTTGTAGCAATAGAGCTCAAGTTGCAGAAAATCAAACAGAAACTCTCATTGTAAGGTTGGCTGAACTACAGAGAAAATTCAAGTCTCAGCCTCAGAGTGTGTCGACAGTTAAAGTAAGGGCTCTAATTGGCAAAGAATGGGATCCTACAACATGGGACGGGGATGTGTGGGAAGACCATGTTGAAGCTGAGAATTTTGAATCCTCAGATTCTCAAGGGTTTGCCCCACCTGAGGAAGTAGTACCCTCAGCCCCACCTCTTGAAATAATGCCTTCCCCACATGAGGAAATTAATTTTGCAGAGTCTGCTCACGGCCCACCAATAGTTTCTTCTAGACCTGTAACCAGACTCAAAGCAAAACAGGCTCCTAGAGGGGAGGTAGAAAGTATAGTCCATGAGGAAATTCGCTACACTACTAAGGAGCTTAATGAGTTTGCTAATTCATTCAAGCAGAAACCTGGTGAATATGTGTGGGAATGGATTTTAAGGGTGTGGGATAAGGGTGGAAGGAACATAAAACTAGAGCAGGCTGAGTTTATTGACATGGGTCCTCTGAGTAGAGATTCTAGGTTTAATACGGAAGCTCGCATAGTTAAAAAAGGTGTCAAAAGTTTGTTTGAATGGTTGGCTGAGGTGTTTATCAAAAGATGGCCTACTGGAAATGACTTGGAGATGCCTGATATTCCGTGGCTTAGTGTTGATGAAGGGATTTTAAGACTTAGGGAAATTGCAATGCTAGAGTGGATATATTGTGTAAAGCATAATTGTCCACAATGGGAAGGTCCAGAAGATATGCCTTTCACCAGCTCTATAAGACGCAAATTGGTGAGAGGGGCACCAGCACATTTGAAGGGTTTTGTTCTTTCCCTTTTCCTTGTGCCAGATCTTAGCATTGGAGATGCTTCTGCTCAATTAGATGAATTAAATTCACTGGGTTTAGTTGGATCCCGAGGTAACAAGGGCCAGGTGGCAGCATTGAATCGCCAGAGACAAGGTGATCCTAGTTATTATAATGGACAGCGTAGACAAAAGAATGTTTATAATAACATACCCAGTAATGGTCAGCACAGGAGAGGTGAAATTTATAATGGCATGACTCGCTTGGACCTTTGGTACTGGCTAATCAATCATGGTGTTTCCAGGAATGAAATACATAGGAAGCCTACTGCATATTTGTTTGATCTGTATAAGCAGAAAAATTCTCAAACAAATGAAAGAAAGGCTACATTAGATCGTGGTAAACAGCAATCTCGGCCAGTGAATCAATTTCCAGACTTGAGACAGTTTGCAGATCCGGAACCCCTTGAATGAAGGGGTGGCCAGGTTCCTCTGAGGAAGGATCTTGATAAGACACTCAAAGGTTTTGCTGTTACCCTTTCTCCAGTTCTTCCCCAGAGGGACCTACGGCCTTTTACAAGGGTAACTGTACACTGGGGAAAAGGAAATAATCAGACTTTTCGGGGTCTGCTGGATACTGGTTCTGAGTTGACACTGATCCCAGGGGATCCCAAGAAACATTGTGGCCCTCCAGTTAAAGTAGGGGCTTATGGAGGGCAGGTGATTAATGGAGTTTTGACTGATGTCCGACTCACGGTAGGTCCAGTAGGTCCCCGGACACATCCTGTGGTGATTTCCCCAGTTCCAGAATGTATAATTGGGATAGATATACTCAGAAATTGGCAGAATTCTCATATTGGTTCCCTGAACTGTAGAGTGAGGGCTATTATGGTTGGAAAGGCCAAATGGAAGCCTTTAGAGTTGCCTCTGCCAAAGAAAATAGTGAATCAAAAACAGTATCGTATTCCTGGAGGAATTGCAGAAATTACTGCCACTATCAAGGACTTGAAAGATGCAGGGGTGGTGGTTCCCACCACATCTCCATTTAACTCTCCTATCTGGCCAGTGCAGAAAACAGATGGATCATGGAGAATGACAGTTGATTACCGAAAACTAAATCAGGTAGTAACTCCAATTGCAGCTGCTGTACCAGATGTAGTTTCGTTACTTGAGCAAATTAACACATCTCCTGGCACCTGGTATGCGGCTATTGATCTGGCAAATGCCTTCTTCTCAGTACCTGTCCATAAGGACCACCAGAAGCAATTTGCTTTCAGTTGGCAAGGCCAACAGTATACCTTCACAGTTTTGCCTCAAGGATATATTAACTCTCCTGCCCTGTGTCATAATTTAGTTAGAAGGGATCTTGATCGTTTGGATCTTCCACAAAATATCACATTGGTGCACTATATTGATGACATTATGCTGATTGGACCAAGTGAGCAGGAAGTAGCAACCACTTTGGACTCATTGGTAACACATATGCGTATCAGAGGATGGGAAATAAATCCAACCAAAATTCAAGGACCATCTACCTCAGTGAAATTCTTAGGAGTCCAGTGGTGTGGGGCATGCAGAGATATTCCTTCTAAGGTGAAAGATAAGTTATTGCACCTGGCCCCTCCTACAACCAAGAAAGAAGCACAACGTTTAGTGGGTCTATTTGGATTCTGGAGACAACACATCCCTCACTTGGGTGTGTTACTTAGGCCTATTTACCAAGTGACTCGGAAAGCTGCTAGCTTTGTGTGGGGCCTGGAACAGGAGAAGGCCCTTCAACAGGTCCAGGCTGCTGTGCAGGCTGCTCTACCACTTGGACCATATGACCCAGCAGATCCGATGGTACTTGAGGTGTCTGTGGCTGATAGAGATGCTGTTTGGAGCCTCTGGCAGGCCCCTGTAGGTGAATCACAGAAAAGGCCTTTGGGATTTTGGAGCAAAGCTCTACCATCATCTGCAGACAACTATTCTCCCTTTGAAAAACAGCTCTTGGCCTGCTATTGGGCCTTAGTGGAAACTGAACGTCTGACAATAGGACACCAAGTCACTATGCGACCTGAACTACCCATCATGAGCTGGGTACTATCAGACCCTGCAAGTCATAAAGTGGGACGTGCACAGCAGCAGTCTATTATCAAATGGAAGTGGTATATACGTGATCGGGCCAGAGCAGGTCCTGAAGGCACAAGCAAGTTACATGAAGAAGTTGCTCAAATGCCTATGGTTTCTACTCCTGTTACAATGCCATCTGCTGCCAAGCATGCACCTATAGCCTCATGGGGTGTTCCCTATGATCAACTGACCGAAGAGGAGAAGACTAGAGCCTGGTTTACTGATGGCTCTGCACGTTATGCAGGCACCACCCAGAAGTGGACAGCTGCAGCATTACAACCCCTTTCTGGGACAACCTTGAAAGACACAGGTGAAGGGAAATCTTCACAGTGGGCAGAACTTCGGGCAGTACACATGGTATTACAGTTTGTTTGCAAGAAGAAATGGCCAGATGTACGATTATACACTGACTCATGGGCTGTAGCCAATGGATTGGCTGGATGGTCAGGGACTTGGAAAGATCACAATTGGAAAATTGGTGAGAAAGACATCTGGGGAAGAAGTATGTGGATAGATCTCTCCAAATGGGCAAAGGATGTGAAGATATTTGTGTCCCATGTAAATGCTCACCAAAAGGTGACTTCAGCTGAGGAGGAGTTCAATAATCAAGTGGATAAGATGACCCGTTCTGTGGACAATCAGCCTCTCTCCCCAGCCATCCCTGTCATTGCTCAATGGGCACATGAACAAAGTGGCCATGGTGGTCGAGATGGAGGTTATGCTTGGGCTCAGCAACATGGGCTTCCACTCACCAAGGCTGACCTGGCTACAGCTGCTGCTGATTGCCAGATCTGCCAACAGCAGAAACCAACACTGAGCCCCAGATATGGCACCATTCCTCGAGGTGACCAGCCAGCAACCTGGTGGCAGGTTGACTACATTGGACCACTTCCTTCGTGGAAAGGACAGCGTTTTGTTCTTACTGGAGTAGATACTTATTCTGGTTATGGATTTGCCTTTCCTGCACGTAATGCCTCTGCTAAAACCACCATTCACGGACTGACAGAATGCCTCATCTATCGTCATGGTATTCCACACAGTATTGCTTCTGACCAAGGAACTCATTTCACAGCCAGAGAAGTACGACAGTGGGCTCACGATCATGGAATTCACTGGTCTTACCACATTCCCCATCATCCTGAAGCAGCTGGGCTGATAGGAAGATGGAATGGCCTTTTGAAGACGCAGTTACAGCGCCAATTAGGTGGTAACAGCTTGGAAGGCTGGGGCAGAGTTCTTCAGAAGGCAGTATATGCTTTGAATCAGCGCTCGATATATGGTACAGTTTCACCCATAGCAAGGATTCATGGGTCCAGGAATCAAGGGGTGGAAAAAGGAATAGTTCCACTTACTATCACTCCTAGTGACCCTCTAGGAAAATTTTTGCTTCCTGTCCCCATAACTCTAGGTTCTGCTGGCTTAGAAGTTTTGGCTCCAGAGAGGGGAGTGCTCCTACCAGGAGCTACAACAAACATTCCATTGAACTGGAAGCTCAGACTTCCCCCTGGTCATTTTGGGCTTCTAATGCCCTTAAACCAACAGGCTAAAAAAGGAATAACAGTGTTAGGAGGGGTGATAGATCCAGATTACCATGGGGAAATTGGATTACCTCTTCACAATGGTGGTAAGCAAGATTATGTCTGGAGTGTAGGAGATCCCTTAGGGCGTCTCTTAGTACTACCATGTCCTGTGATTAAAGTCAATGGGAAACTACAACAGCCTAATCCAAGCAGGATGACAAAGGACGCAGACCCATCAGGAATGAAGGTATGGGTCAATCCTCCAGGAAAAGAGCCAAGACCTGCTGAGGTGCTGGCTGAAGGAGAAGGAAATACAGAATGGGTAGTAGAGGAAGGTAGTTATAAATACCAATTAAGGCCACGTAACCAGTTGCAGAAACGAGGATTATAAAGTAATATGAATGCCCATTGTAAATTTACTAATGCGTTTGCGATTGTACGAGGGATAGTTATATCATGTTAGGCGTATTTACAACCTTGTTATTGTTTCATGTGAACATGAGATATTATTTGTGTCAAGTTGACAAGGGGTGGATTGTAGTGGCTATTCCTGGTTGTCAACTTGACAATATTTGGAATGAACTACAATCCGGAATTGGAAGGCTCACCAGTGACCCTTATCTGGAGGCTTGGAGATCCTTATCTGGATCTTGGTTTGAAGATCTTGAGCCATAGTGGCTATGGATTCCAGAAGATTGAATCTCCGAGTTAAGGAACACACCTTTAATCTGGCTATGCCTTTCATCTGGGATTAAAGGTGTGGTGGAACACACCTTTAATCTGGGCTACACCTTTTGCTGGAGACAATATAAGGACATTGGAAGAAGGGAGTCTAGCTCTTGCTCTTGCTCCTTCGCCTGCTTGCTGCGTGAGACTGAGTAACTGCTAGATCCTTGGACTTCCATTCACAGCTGCGACTGAAACATTGTTGGGAATTGGGCTGCCGACTGTAAGTCATCAATAAATTCCTTTACTATTTAGAAATTATCCATAAGTTCTGTGACTCTAGAGAACCCTGACTAATACAGGTGCCCAGACACAGGACCCGGTACAGCTATGTGGGACAGCCATAGCTGGAAGGATGTCTGGGATTCCACTTAATGGAAAGTGGCATGGGCTATGGTGAAGCTCACTGGGAGAATAGTATTAGCATACACGCGATCTTGGGTTCCATTCCTGGCACTGGGAGGAAACAGAAGCACCCAGGGGTAACAGTGGGAGTGGAGACCTCCAGGCCCATGTCAGCAATTCTTAGACTCCTACAGACTCCTACATCCCACTCAGGCAGGATGGTCTCTGTATGGGCAGAATGTGAGACACCTCTGTCCCAGCTTCTGCTGTCATCAGATACCCCCGGCCTAGGAGGTAGACAAGAGTTCTGAAGGAAGCACTGGCCCTGACTGGGCAAGGTCACTTCCTAGCATGCAGTAGTGAAAGCAGCACCTCCCATGGCCCAGAAGAGATTCCAGCAGCCAAAGCTGAGCAGGGTGGCATTAGATTGTAGCCAGCCTACAGGAATGACTTTGGATGGAGCTAGGAAATAAGAGGAAAGAACAAGGTGGGCTTAGAACCACTGAATTGAGGCTGGGCAGGGGGAGGCCTAATTCATCCTCTACCATCTGCCTGCCATGTATTCTTCCCCCATGAATCAATCCATCTGACTCATCTACCCATTTACCTTTCTACTTATCCACCTACCTACCTATCCATCCACCTACCCAATCACTTACTAATTCAATCACTCAATTATCCATATTCATTCAATGACTTACCTACCCATCTATCCATCCTCCCATTCATCTGTGTATCTCAGCAACCCTTACCTATATATCCATTCATCTACTCATCTACCAATTCCCTTATCTACCTACCCATTCATGTATCTCATATACTCGTCCATCTATCCATCTGCTACCCAGTCATCCACTCATTCACCTACTTATCCATATCTAATCTTTCAACTGTCCATCTATACATAAAAGCACTTACCTTTCATCCATCCATCCATCCATCCATCCATCCATGAACTATTTGTTGCCACCTACATTATTCCCAGATCACTTCTGAAGACACAAGTGATTAGGTGTTGTCCCTGACCTTGAGAAGCCACCAACTTCTGGTGACCACCACCAATCCTACTGCTGGATCCCTTCTCACACCTTTCAATCTCCTTCTGCTTGCAGTTGAAGTAGCCTGGGGATGAATGGCTACCACTCACATGTTGTTCCTTTTTGAGCTTTCCATAATCGGGTCATATAATTCCTGAGCAATCTTATGCCCGCAAAACATTTGATGTCCCAGAAATCCAAAAGTCCATACTCTATCTTACCCAGTTTGTCCCACTTCCAAGATCACCTCAATCAGACCATTTGTTCCAGTCTTGAATAAGAGCTTTGGATTACTGAGGTTAGGCCTTGGTCTTTAAACTCCTAGTACTGGCCAGAGGGGACCATGTGTTCACTGACCTCTCCCGGAAGTATTTGATGGCCTCAGGATCTATGAACGTCGGCTCCTCCCGGTATCCTTGCTCAAAGACCTTGCGCTTATGCCGGAACTCAATGACTGTCTTGGTATAGGAGTTGAGTGTAGTGACAGATGCCGCCATGCAGCAGGTAAATGAACCCCAGGCCAAGCTGTCAAGAGAGAGAGAGAGAGAGAGAGAGAAAGAGAGGGAGAGAGAGGGAGAGAGGGAGAGAGAGAGAGGCCACAGTGAGGGTGGGCATGGACAAGGAGCCTCATCCACACATTATTTGTCTGCTTAGCATAGCTACAAGCCCTAAGACTTGGTTCCCACTCCATGTTGATCTGGAAGAATGACAGTGGTCTTCACATTGTGACAAAGACACATCTACTTAGCCATTACTGTGAGAGCAGGGTGAGAATCGGGAACAGTTACCCAGGATACAGTGATAACAACACTGGCCCTGGGAAGATGAAGTCCTGGCCAGAGGACATCCTGGGAGAAGAGAACAGCATGCAAAGCTACGGAGGCATGAGGTAGCAGAGTCCATGAGCACACGGTGGGAGGCAGGGATGCTAGAGTGGGGATGCCTAAAGATGCTGAAGTTGATTCTGGAGGAGGCAGGCATGTTGAGCATGAGGGTTACAGTCACCTTTGCCCCCAGATACCCCTGGAAAATACCTTTGACCTCCGTGCCTCGTGCTCCTCACATCCAGTCTTGTGAATGGAATTAAGGCAGATGGTTCTTGAATATACCAACCAGCCTTGGTCCAGCATGTGGAGGCCCTCAGGAAAGGCTCGCTGTCATTACTGTCACTACCTGGAAAGGCGTTCTTAACTCCTGCTTCTTTGTGATTCAGGACATAGGCACTCCCACTGGGAGATGAAGCTCTGATGTCCCTCTTGGCTGTCTCCCCACTGTCTCTCTGCCTGTACCTCCTGTAGCTGGACTGCTTGGCTGCCCTACCAGATGAGTGCACTGAACTCACCCCCAAACCAGACTCAGTTCTAGAAATGGTATCCTGCCTGATTCTTCTGATCTGGATTGTATACTCACACTTAGTGCCAGGAGTGGGGAGCCCACCTGGCTTCAGTCCCACTGGCCTGATTTCCTCCAGGCGGATGAATCCCTTCTGATCTCAGTTTATGCGCTCGTGTCTGCTCTGCCAGCACCACGGTACCTGAGAGTTCCAGGTTGTTACCTGCCAACAGCTCACCTGTGGTCTCTGAATACCATTATCCCTAATCCCTGCTTCAGGGCAGCCCTGCCTCCCTCTTGACAACAGCCTGAGTGAACTCCAGAAGGAGAGGAAAGGAAAGGCCTGCGGATTCAGCCTTTCTCAAATGGATCTCCAATAATCACCTATTTCCGGCCATGCCTAACCCACTAATAGGTTCCTCACATCTGTTGAAGCTAATTTAGATTTTCTAGAAGCCTGGAGTGTCTATAATAGACATTTTTAAGGTGTCAGCCTCTCTGAGGATTTCCAGACCCATTAAAGTGTGCAATGTGTGTCACACACACACACACACACACACACACACACACACACACACACACATACACACACACTGCAGGGGGTGTGGATGACTGCACCAGGGCTGTGGCTGAAGCTGATCTAATCAAGTGCTCTCTCCTGAGCAATGGAGCTAAGATGCCAGCTAAGTTGCTAAGTCAGGGTTGCCTTCTGACGAAAACTCACAACCTGAGGTGGGAAAATGAAGAAGTGAGCTTGTTTGGAGAATTCTGCAGTGTTAGTTTAACCTGCCCAGTATCTATTCCTGCCTCTGGTAATGGTACTTCCATCCTCTCAGGGCCATAGCTTGTGAGGACCTGGCCTGCTTTTAGCCTCTAGGGGTGAGTACCTGACTAGGCCTGGGCAATCCAAGTGCTGCTTTCTGTTGCCTCAGCCTTTAGGGATGGGCCCATGGTCTAGGCCTAAACATGGAGGCACCATCTCAAAAGCTGTAGAGAAGAAGAGCCCATATCTCTCCTGGGTTACTGAGAGAGCTGTCTATCTGTAAATGCTGGGGACAGTCTTGTCACCTCCCAACCTGAGACTTAAGCTGGCCCAGGAGAAAGCAGAGACAGTAAGGAGCTGCCTCCATTGTCCTTGAACCTGTCCCTCTTGGGAACCCAATCCTTTTCTTTGGAAGTTTTTCCCTCATCAGCCATTTCTCATTGGTTTTCTGACACAGGTGACAAAAATCCTTGTTTACTTATCTATAGAAACACCTTCTTTCACATAAGTTCGTTTTAGGGTGAATTTTTAGTTCTTACAGTCAGAAATATTAACTTTAATAAACCTTCACTCACACTCTGCATGATCCCAAACAGAGGCTGAAGCAGAAAGTCTGCAGGCAGAGATCCAAGCAAAGCAAGGGGCTGAAAAGGATGAAGCCCATCCTGGCTAGTTTCTGTTAACTAGAAAACAGTTAAGAGTTATCTAAGAACAAGGAACCATACTTGAGAACATGCCTCTATAAGATTGTCACCACAAGCCTGTGGGTGCATTTTCTTAATTATTGATTGGTGTGGCAGACCACCCCTGGGCAGGTTGTGAATGGTATAAGAAAGCAGGCTGAGCAATCCATAAGGAGTGAGCCAGTGAGTAGCACTCCACCATGGCTTCTTCTTTAGTTCCTGCCTCCAGTTCCAGTCCTGCTTGAGTTCCTGTCCTGGCTTCTCTTAGTGATGAACTGCTACCTGGAAGTATAAGATGAAACCAGCTCTTTCATCCCAGTTTGCTCTTGGTTATAGTGTTTCATCACAGCAACTGAAGCTTAACTAAGACAGAGAGGATCCAAACCTATAGGGATGGAGCCTAGGCTGTAGGGATGGAGCCCAGGTTGTAGTCTAGGCTGTAGGGATGGAGCCCAGGCTGTAGGGATGGAGCCCAGGCCGTAGGGATGGAGACAAGGCCGTAGGGGTGGAGACAAGGCTGTAGGGATGGAGCCCAGGCTGTAGGGATGGAGCCTAGGCTGTAGGGATGGAGCCCAGGCTGTAGGGATGGAGACAAGGCTGTAGGGATGGAGACAAGGCAGTAGGGATGGAGTCAAGGCTGTAGGGATGGAGTCTAGGCTGTAGGGATGGAGACAAGGCTGTAGGGATGGAGACAAGGCTGTAGGGATGGAGTCAAGGCTGTAGGGATGGAGTCAAGGCTGTAGGGATGGAGTCAAGGCTGTAGGGATTGAGCCCAGGCTGTAGGGATGGAGACAAGGCTGTAGGGATGGAGACAAGGCTGTAGGGATGGAGACAAGGCTGTAGGGATGGAGACAAGGCTGTAGGGATGGAGACAAGGCTGTAGGGATAGACTCAGGCTGTAGGGATTGAGCCAAGTCTATAGGGATGGAGTCTAGTCTGTAGGGATGGAGACAAGGCTGTAGGGATGGAGACAAGGCTGTAGGGATGGAGACAAGGCTGTAGGGATGGAGCCCAGGCTATAGAGAGGGAACAGAGGCTTCAGGGATAGAGCAGAGGCAGACAGAAATTGCTGGGCAGACACAAAGGCAACTGACCTGTAGGCCATGTCCACATGCCATCTGCTGTTCATGTAGGACATTAATTCAAAGAGAGTGTTCCCTGGGCTAGCCTAGTGTTGCACATTCCAGCCACCAACCACCCTCTTTGTTCTCAAAACACCAAAGCCCCTGCCCCACTCAGGCCTCCCTCCTGTCCAAGATTTCCCCAGGCCTCCAGCCCAGCTGTGTACTCCTCACCTCCAGTGTCACTCCTCAGTCCCCAATCTCACCATCTCTACTAAGCCTCAGTCCTCACCACACCCTACAATCTTCTTGGAACCTCCCCCCCCTTTAATAATTCTTTGATTTAAAATTAATTTAAAAATTGAGATACTTATAGATTCAAATGAAGCTCTAATACGCGCATGGAGAGATGGGAGGAGTCGTACCATCTTTAGCCAGTTTCCGGCAATTACAACACATTACAAAATGAGTGCAATTATGGTGCAGTATCAGGACCAAGGTTCTCACTACTCATAATCAAACTACAGTGCACAGTGGATCCCTTCTCTTGCCATTTTATAGCCACATCCACTTCTTTCCTGACCTCCTCTGGTCCTTGGCAACCACTAATCTGTTCTTCATTTCTAGAATCTTGACATTTCCAGCATTTGATATAGGTGGAATCATACGACCTGTATGCCCCGGCCGGCTCTTTTCACTTAGCAGTTCTCTGGAGAGTGACTCAAATTGTATCCATCAATAGTTTTCTTCTTTGGTGCAGAGATGTGTGTGTCTCCACAGCCCCGCAGCATTAGATTGGGTCAGTATGTGTTATTTTAGCTGGTCTAAGAGACACACAGTCCTAGCTCATCGTGGCTTTAAATGCGTTTCCTAATGGCTAAAGGTGTTGAACTTTTTGTCTGCTTGTTTGCACGCTCTGTATCCCTGCTCCAGAGTTCACTTATTAATGGGGGGTTTTGTTGTTCTTGCGTCCTCGTAGTTTTCAGAGTTCACTTCCTTAGATGCCCTGGGTGGATTAGTTCCTATTATGTGACTGTGGTAAGACACCATGACCAAAGGCAACTTAAGGAAGAGCTTATTTGGGCTTAGGTTCCAGAGGGTTGACTCTATCATGGCAGAGTGGAGGCATGGCAGCAAGCAGCAGGCCTAGGAGGCTGAGAGCTCACATCCTCAACCATAAGCACAGAACAGAGAGGGGACCTGGAAGTGGGGTGGAGATAACTAACCTCAAAGCCAGTGATGGAGCCTCTAGCGAGGCTGTACCGCATACGCCCCAAACAGCTCCACCATCTGGGGACCAAGTGTTCAAATTATGAGAGCCTATAGGGGGCATCTCTCTTTCAAAACCCCACGTCAGATGTTAGCCCTTTGTCAGATGTGTGGATTAAAGACACTCATAGTCATAGCATGTCTTGCCAGCCTCTTAATAGGCTGACTGATTGATTGATTTTTTTTTCCTTTTATGCTTCTGAAGTGAAATCGAAGAAAACGTCTGCTAAGCCCTCGTTCCCAAAGGCTTTCCTCCTGTATTTTTCTAAAACTTTTATAATGTTACATCTTATGCTTAGGCCTGTGACCTGTTTTAATGCAGAATTTAAATGAATGCTGGTTTTCTGTTATGAGTATACAATAGCTTCAGCACCATTTGTGGAGAACGTTGCTCTCATTCCGCTGAACTGACGATCTCGTTTGTCAAAAATAGCAGCATTTGTCAAATAGCAGGCATTTGTTTGCGTCTGCTCTTGGATTCCTGTGTTCTGTCCCATTGATGGATGTGTCTACCTCCCCACACACCCGGAGACACACACACACATGTGCACACACACACATGTGCACACACACACACACACACACACTAATATCAGTCTGGGTTACTGTAGCTCTAATAGGTCTTGAAATTGGGTAGACTGAGTCACCCTACTTCTTCTTTAAACATTTTTTTTAACTCTTCTGTTTCTTTTGCGTGTCCATCTGCATTTTTAAAAAGTTTTTATTAGATATTTTCTTCATTTACATTTCAAATGCTATGTCCATCTGCATTTTGAAATTTTGTATAAGTCTTGTTGAAGTTTTGATGAGAATCATATTTAACCTGTGTTCTACTTTGAGAACTGCTATGGACCTCATGTCGAGGGTTTTGATCCATGAACATGGTCTACTATCAAGACCAGTGATTTCTTTCATTGGAATTTTTCAGTTATTAGCATATGAGTTCTAGAAATGCTTTATTAGTCTAAAGCCTATGCATTTAACTTTTCTAGTAGAAATATAATTATATTTTAAGTTTTTGTCCAAATTTTCATTGTAAGCTTATAGAAATAAAACCGAGTCTCTGTTTTCCTCTCATGGCTGTGCTGAACTCACTGGTCCAGTCTGTAGAATGTTTGGTACGTCCCTTGGGTATTTCTGCACAATCATTATCTGTACATGGCCGTGGTTTGTTCCTTCTTTTCTGATCTGTATGGTGTTTATTGCCTTTTATACCTAATTGTGCTAGCCAGGACTTCCAGTGGTGTTCTCAGTATCACAGAGATGCCCCTCAACTTTATTTCAATGCTATCTACAGACATTTATCAGCACTTGTTATCAAGCTGAATTCCCATTCATCTTTATTTTCTGGGAGAATTATTTAGAACATGAACTAGCTCATGTGCATGCTGATATAATCATGTGACATTCCTTTTTCTTTGGCTGCTGATGCAGTTGATGGCTCTGAGTGGGTTTCAAGTCTTCATTGCTGGGTAACTTTCTTCAACGTGGCTTACATATATTCTGGACTCCTTTCTGCCATTCTTTGGTGAAGAATTTTTGAAATCCTATTCAAGATAACTATTAGTCTAACTCTCTCTCTCCCTCCCTCCCTCTCTCTCTCTCTCTCTCTCTCTCTCTCTCTCTCTCTCTGTCTTTCTGTCTCTCTCTGCACTTTCGTTGTCTGGTTTTAGTATCAGAATAACACTAACCTCATAAAATAAATTGCTAAATGTTCTCTCATCTTCTATTATCTGACAGATAATAGGTATTAATTCTTATTTAAATATTTGGCAAGATGTCCCAATAAGATCATGTGGGCTTGGAGATTTCTTTTTGAACATTTAAAAACTATTATTTCAGTGTTCTTAGTAGTTACTGGAATATTCAAACGACTTATTTCCTGCTGGGTGAGAAGTACCCATCTGTGCTTTCAGAAGAACTGCTCTGCTCTGTTCCATCCATTTGTCAAGTGCACGTGTCCCAAGCCATTTGTAATATGTCCTTGCTATGCTTTTGATGTCCTCGGGGTCTGTCACGGCCGTACCTCATTTTAGTTTTGAAAAAGCTAGGGTCTGTCAATTTTATTTGTCATGTTTTTTAAAAAGCAGATTTTTTGCTTCATTGATTTTTCTCTGGTTCTTTTTTTTTCTTTTTGTCGCTGTTGTTCATTTTCAATTTTGCTGATTTCTGCTCTTATCTTTCTTTTGTTTATCTTTGGAGTTATTTTAAACCTCTTTTTCTTTCTACCATCTTGGAGCACAAACTTTCATTACTGGTTTAAAACATTTTCCCTCCTTTTAAAAAGATGTGTTCATTTGTTCATTCTTGTGTGTACCTGTGTTACTGTGTATGACTGCATGCACACTTGTGTGCAGTGGCTCATGTATATGAGTGTGTAGACAGAGGACAGAAGGCATCAAGTATCCCCCTCTCTCACTCTTTGCCTGTTCCTTTGATACAGGGTCTCTCCCTAAACACGTAGCTTGTATTTTCATGGCTAGGTCGGAAGCCCCAGTGATCTTACTATCTCTACCCCATATATATGGTCCTCGTGACTGAGTGGCAAGCACTCTTAGGCACTGAGCTGCCCCTCCAGTCCCAGTCTTTCTCTTTTTGATAAGGAACCATCTAGTCATCCAGCGTTGTTCTTTTCCCTCTCGGTGCTACTTTAGCTCCACAGATTTTTGAGTTGTATTTTAGCTTTTTTCATTTAATGTATTTTAAAGTTTTCCTTGAGGCCCCTTTTGTGGCTCAGGCACTGTTGAGAAGTTTGTTCTTTAGTTTGCAACTGTTTCCTGATTTTCCTCCATCTTTGTTTGGTTTCACTGTGGCCAGAAGACACACTTTATATGGCTTCCTTTTCTTTCTATTATTTTTTAACACATGAGTCTGCCTCCCCAAATTCTGGGATTACAGGGATGAGCCACTGTAGTCTGGCTCATTTTGGACATTTCTACAGAGATCCTGGGTCTTGAAGCTTTGGCTTCAGCTGGCTTCCTTTGACCACATTCTGGCAAGAAAAATGAGAGCCCCATCTGATAACTAGAAAGCAAGCATAAGAGTCCCAGTTTCCCACTAGGCACCACTCAGGATGGTAAGGATTCCTGACTTTCTCTGGGCAGACGCTGGCTCTGGCTTCCCAGCATACCTCTCCGGACACATCCTGGCAGAGAGCAGTGGGGGTATGTCACCCTGTACCTCACTGCCTTCCGTGATTCTGTGGAGAAGGTGGTTTCATCCCCATTGGCTAAGCTGGCAAAATCCCTGGCTCCCCACTGGTGCCTCTGAGGTGGGTGCATGGGGTGTTTGTTATATCTGGAAGAGCCCCAACTTCCTGTGTCCCATATGGTCTTCACTGTACTGAGTGGGAGGGATCGCTACTGATCTAGATGTGGGGCTCCCCGTTCTGGTACCACACAGCAAATGGGGAAGCCGGGACCTCATTGTGGTCTGCTAAGGTAGCATCTCAGCTCCATCTCTGCTGCCGAGGGTGGGGAAACGGGGATTTCCGGAACGGGGAAATTTTGCCTTAAAGTTTTAATCTCCACTAACAGCTAATGAGGTAGTGTCAGTGTCAACCTGACAAGTCCTGGAATCACCTAGAAAACAAGTATCTCGGTACACCTGTGAGGCATTGTTCAGTTTCTGGGTGTTCCTGTGAGGAACTACACTGATAAGATCACCGTAGTGGGGGGAAGACCCCAGACTAAAAGTGGTGGCACCATTCCCTAGGCTTGAGTCCTGGACAGCATGGAACAGAGAGTGGGCTGAGCGAGCATTCATTGCTCTCTTCTTCCTGACTGTGGGCATGATGTGAGCAGTTGCTTTCAACACCTGCTACCTCAACCTCCCAGGATGGACCAGGCATCTGAGCTGTGAGCTGAAATAAACCCTTTTCCCTTGAGTTCTTTTTGCTTATCTTGGTGACAGAAATGACCAGGACTGGGACCCTTCCTGATCCTTGGCTGTCATTCTGTCTGTGTCGTCCATGCCATCAGCTCCAACTCTAGCATGAGAGCATCCAGTCTCCTAGCTTCTCTCCAACTTCCAGAATCATCCGACTCTGTTTACAATGGCCCACACAAGAACTTAGCCATGAAGAGTTCATGCACTGGGAGACGCGTCCACCCTAACTTCCTAGATGTGGCAGCCCTGATTTGTTTGTGATTACTCCTCCCCTCACAGACCCAAATGCTTCACTGCTATGCCATGGCACCTAGAACAGGGCTTGGCACACAGCAGGTATTCAATAAACAACTGTGGAATGAATACGCAAATGAGTTAACTCAGAGGAAACAAAAACAGATTAAAAGCAGATAATAAACACACTGTTTCCCTGGCAGCACCCCACCAACCCTGCAGAGGACACAGCTTGGAGCCTCTGGGACTGGAAACTTCTGGTGTCTGCTATTCACACTGCTGAGCTGCTGCAGGGAAGTATGGGGGTGGCTGGCCTGGTTTCACAGCTAAGAGCACAATGGACACTTGGGGACAAGAGTGAAGGTGGTGTGACGGGAGAGTGTGGCTATCCACCTCCTTTATCCCCAGGAGTCGCAGAGGCAATGCAGAGGTGCAGAGGCTGCTAGAGAGCAGATCTAGAGGCACTGGTCTGCCATGGAGGCCCCACACAGATAACAACAAAGCACTGGGGAAGGCCTCTCACAGACACCTTTAGACTGAGGACACAGGATCACTGTTAGGGACAGGACACTACCCCAGGCCACCCTCTGAGCCCAAGAGCATTAGGAACAAAATGATCACAGGCTCTAGGGGTCTCCAAGGTATGACCATCAGGACACCTGTGGGCCACAGCCCTTTTTCTGTCTTGATCTTACAGAAAAGAAGGCCAGAGTTTCTGCTGACCGCACAGCCTCTGGGCAGAACACCAGCCAACCCAGCAAAATCTCCACAGTGGGGATCCTCAGGAAATCCTCGAGTGCTGAAACAGAGGAGCCTGCTTGGGACCAGACTGCAGAATGGGTGTCCAGTGGTCCTCAACAAGAAAGCAGCCCATGGGTCCCAGCTCCCAGAGGGTCAGGGAGATGGGAAAGGAAGGAGGGGCAATGGTAAGGCTCCCTTAGTCCACAGGACAAGGGGCTCAGTGTAGAGGGTCACTCCTGGCCAGGCCAGGAGACAAACTTTCCAGGGACCCAGCTCACTCTTTTCCTGTGTGGCCTGGGCTGAAGTATTTAGCCTCTCTGGGTCTTTCAAGTATGTGTGTGTGTGGGGGGGGGGGGGGTCTCACATGTAGCCCAGGCTGGCTTCAAATTTATAATCTTCCTGACATCACCTCCCAAATGCTTCCAGGAACATGTCACTAGGGATGGCTGCTCTGGCTTATAATCTGCAGAGAGACCGCTCAAAGTCAGGAAGGTTCTCTTTCCCCTGCATTTCGATCAAGAGAAAAACAGGAAACAAAAAAGTTTGTTCAGGACTGCATCTGCGCTCTTTTGACCCTCCCAACAGGGCCAGACAGGTGAGGAGGCAGTGGGTCATGGCAGAGACTGGGGAGAGCTGGAGGGCAGAGGATAGTCACTGTTAGTCCTACCTGAGCCTGTCACCTGACAAAGCGAGTTAGGCACAGGCCAGGCAAGTCTTCCCACAAGCCACAAGCCGGGAGCCTACCGTGTCACACCACAGTCCACACTCTGCATAGATGAGCATACTATCAGTGTAGGTTGAGGCCCAGGAAACCCACCACAGGCTGGGGCTTCGGGCAGCCTCTGAGGGTAGCTGTGCGGCTGCTTGGGAAACTGCATTCCACACTCTACCTTTCTGACCCAGGAGTGGAGCTGTTGGCTCACTCACCTTTTACTCCACCCAGGCTGGATCCACTCATCTCAGCTGGATGCCTACCATCATCTTGCCTTGCATGTTCTGGGTAGACTAGGGAAAGCTGAGACAGCCAAAGAGAACAGCATCCTGGAGTGTTCCTCCAAATATGGGCAGTTGGATATCTGGGTCATGTGGCACTGAGTGCAGTGGCTGAGGTTCCCTTCATGCCCCCTTTGTTCACAGAGCATCTGCCTTGTTTGGCTACTATACGCTGGCTACACACACACACACACACACACACACACACACACACACACACACAGGAAATCCGTCAAGCCTGAGTGACTACCTCAGTCGGCGCCCGGGTGACCCCAAAGCAAGTCTCCCTTCTTCACTTCTGTCTATGAGAGCCTCAACCAGGGAGGGGCTGCAGCTCCTGCACCTGCCCTTCACCCACAGAGTGCAGCAGAGTGACACAGGACCTCACACACCAAGCCTGCAGCTTCCACCTGGGTGTCCTGAAATGTTTGATCATGGGATGTTGACCCTGGGTACCAGCCGCCAGGCACAAGAAGCTGCCCCAGCCACCAACTGATGCTAGCCAGCATTGTGCTGAGCTAAGGTCACCTTAGTCATCTCTCAGTAATGTGAACCAGATTGTTATGGAAGTCTCCAAGCTAAGACCAACCTGCTGAGCCTAGGTAGCCTGCAAAGCCATAGGAGGTGATGTGCAGTTTTCCTTGGACCCAGTAGATGCTAAGTGGTATGCTACCCACTAACAGAGCTAAGGGCCTGCCACTCCAGAGCCCCATGAGGCAGAAATGGCCATCTCCCTTTTACAGCCGACAACACTGAGACACACAGGGGTAAGGGACTTGGCAGCATCCACATCTAGCAGGGGTTAGGGTCAGCCTTGAACCTGACCTAATGTCTCACTGTTGGCCACCCTCAACTCTGCCTGCTGGGTGGCTCAAAATGCATTAAGACTGGGGTTCACCACACACCTAACCGTGTCCTCCAGAGAATGCTCAGCAGCCTTGAACGCTCAATGTTCCAAGGGCTCAGCCTCGTGATTCCTGAAGCTGGAGGCTGGGGCTTCCTGCCTCAAACCTGGTCTCTTACACCCTGCCTGGAGTGAGCCAAGGGGGCTTAGCCAGAACTGTGACAACTGGCTTCACATTCATTAAGCAAAAGAGATGGCCTCCTATGGCCTTGGTTTCCTTTGCCCACGGAATGAGAAATAGTTACCTATCCCTTGGGCCTCTGTGACACGGACGATTGTGTCAGCCATAATCCAAGCCCTGTGTTAGGCGGCTTTAACAAGTCCCAAGGAAGCTGGTACTATGTGGGAGACAGTGTGGGCGAAGCAGCCAGGCCCAAGGGAAACAGGACCAGGGTCAAAGCCAGCAAACTCAGCTTGGAAGCCCAGTGCTATAATGGGATCCAGGGGCTGCTAAGTGTCCTGGGGTACAGAAAAAAATCTTAGTGCTGCATTAAAGTTGTGTGACCTGGGGCAAGTGTTCTACTCTTGCTGAGCCTTGGTTCCCACTAGGCAACAGGAAGTCACTGTCATGTCAAATCCTGGATGGCAGCAGTCTAAGAAGTCTGTGGACTTCTTTAGCTTTAGCATGGAGCACCATGCCTAGAATTCCTGTCACTCATTGTAGCTGAGCACCAGACCACTGGGACTCAGGTCCCTTCTGCTAACAGGGCTGTATTCCCCACTCAGGTTTCTTGAGTTCCCTAAGTATTGACCCTGAGCCCTGTTGGAACCCATGGGACCTGAGCCACCACAGCTGCATCCCCGGCAGCACCGTGGAGAACAGCTGCCCTGAGCCACAGTGCCCTCCAATGTTATCTCCAGCGTCCTCGTAGCCCTCTCCACTCCCTACCAAAAGGATGCTCAGGACCATGTGACTCAGGTAGGGCCCAGCAGGTCCTTCACATTTCCCCAGTATTTAAATCTTGGCTTAAGGATAGTCACCTGACTCTTGCTAAGCCAATGAGAGATTTTGCCAGCAAGGTCAGAAAAGGACCCACCTCACCTCCCACTTCCCATTCCCCATCTTCCCACGCTGCTCGGTAAGGGGCTGTACCAGAAGCGGTGCTTGCCTGCCATCTTTGCCACCACTTTGAGGGAAGCTGCTTGAGTCTGAAGCTATGAAAGACAGAGGAAGAGGGAGAGAAAGACCAGGTCCTTGAGGAAATCACCAGATCTCCCGGATCCAGCTGTGCCTGGATCCAACTGTGCCTGAAGCAGACCCTGCAGGGGCTCACACAGCATGGGATCCACCTAGTTGCCGCTGGACACCTTGGGACTCATCCCTGGCTCCAGGTTGGCCTACGTGTACTGAGCCACAACTTCCAAGCCATTCCCCAGCTGCCTTAACCACTCAGAAAAGAGACATCTGTGTCCATCAGAGGGAAGTTCAGGACCTCGGCCCATGCTGGAGAGACGTGGGCCTCATCTGTGCTTGTGGAGGACACACTGGCCTTGGGGGAAGCTACAGAGTCTCTTCGCTTAGGCTGATTGGGCAGGGGATTTTTTTTTTAACAAACCAGAGTCCCAGCTGGTTGTGTATGCCCACCCTCCACCCCTCACCCCTGTCCACCTCATCCTGGCTTCTGAGTAAGCACCTTGTTCTAGGCAGCATGGGTTTCTGCCATCCACAAACCACAGGACCCTGACACATCCCTTTGTGTACCCAGCATAACTCAGAGTCTGGTACCTGAAGGTGAAAGGCCACTTACCAGAAGGACCACCCATAGTCCCAGGAATGAGGTCTCCAGTCTTCAGGACCAAGGCTCACGGTGACCTGGAACACCTGTGTGTACATCATGTGTGCGACCATTCCCAGGAGACCTGCGGAGCAGAGCAGGCGTCAGGATCCAGGAAAGGACTTGTCCCATCTCTAGGATACCTCCCATCCCCAGCCACTTGCCAGCTGAACTGTTAGAATTAGGAAAGAGCACGGAAGGGAGCAGAGGATGGGAGCCAGTGGGGTGGACCAGAGGATCCAGGCTAGCCCTTTCCAAGTTTAAGCAACGGGTATATGTTAGAAACTGGTTCTGAAGGGTGCCAAAAAGGAAAACTTTGAGTCTGAGGGCCATGTTGTCTGTTTTAAAAACTATTTAACTCGTCCATTTGGCTATGGGAGCCATGTTGACTAATGTGTTTCTCCAATAAGACTTTCTTAACAATGCAGAAAAAGGGTTGGTTTTAGCCTGCAGCTATATGTGCTGACACCTGTGTTAGAAAGACCAAGTGGCACAAGTGGCCTGGGGTATTTTCCAAAGCTCACTGTTTAGGGTCATAAAGTCAATTTCACAAATTTCTTTTTAACACAACCAGTGTTGTTTTGTTTTGTTTTTTAAATGGGATAGTGTATGGTTTGAATCTGAGCTGTCCTCCAAGGAGTGTCTCCACTGGTTCAGGTTTTGGACACTTGTTCTCGATTCAGCTGGTGGTGTTTTTATGGAAACTATGATGCTGTAGGAAGTGGAACTCACAGGGAAGGGCCACTATCCCTGCCTCTCGGACTGTCTGGCTCTCTGCCTCCCAGTCCACCATGATGTGAGCAGCTGCTACCAGATGCCTGCTCCCATGAGTGAGCTGCATAGCCAGTCGTTGCGACCAGGGTGGAGTTCAACCTTGAGCCAAAAATAAATCCTTTCCCCTTAAACCTAAGGGTTTCTGTTGGGTATTGTCATTATGGTGACACAAAGGTAACCCGTGACACAGGCAAGTGCAGCTGTTTTGTGCAAGTGTTTTGTGGACTGTTTAGCTCTGAGCGTGCACAGTGTATGACGTAGGTTGGAAAGCTGTGAGCTGGAGGGGTAGGGGGATGGGTTGTCTTCCATCACACTTTCTCGGTATAATTTTGTGCTAAGCACTTAACCCCTTTGAACTTCCAATCCTTCCTCATTCCAAAGATGAAGATTGTGGCAAGTGTGGAGAATCTCAAGGAACCCAAAATAAGGCAGCCTCGGTATCTGATGCCCACCAGGCACAGATCATTCCAACCACCAGGATTATTACAAAACAGCATTTCTCTTGGGGAGCAGGTTATAGACCATCTCATCTGAGGCCTCCTGTGCGGTCAGCTTCAAGCTACAGACTCAGACTTAAGGAGGGAGACAATCCTGAAGAGGAAGGGGGTAGATGATGAGAAGAAGACAGGAGACCAACATGTCACGGCTCTCAGGTAGCATCCAAGGTAGTTAACCTACCAAGGGTGGAGTCGGGGCAGGAACCTGCAGGCAGGAGCTGATGCAGAAGCAATGGATGGATGCAGCTTACTGGCTTACTCCCCATGTCTTGCACAGACTGCATTCTCATAGCAGCCAGGACCACCTGTCCAGGGGTGGCGCCTCCCACGGTGTGCTTGGGCCCACCCACATCACCCATCAGTCAGGAAAATAACCTACAGACTTGTCTATGGGCCAAATCAAATGGAGGGGGGCATTGTCTCAATTGAGGATCCCTTTTTCCAGATGACTCTGGATTGTGTCAAATTGATAAAAAACAAACTATGAAACAAAATAAAAAACTAACCAGGACAGGCTCAGATTCCGAAACTCTTGAGTTTTGTTCTTGTTGTGTAGTTTGTTTTATTTTCTTATGTTTTCTTGTTTTCCATTTTGTATTTGCTTCACTATTACTATACAGAGCAGAATAGCCTGGATTTAATCTTATCCCCCTGAGTTGTTTAGGGGTTTCTACCTCACCTTAGATTATTTAGCTCCCAAATAAAAGACACAAACCTTTATATTTATAATAAGCCATAAAAGCACTAGAGCTGGACAAATATCAACCTCTGATGCTATTTTGTCTACTTCTCTGTCAATAACCCTTAGATATGACCTGCCATTTTCCATCCAGGCTGCTCCTACTCAGACTGGCCAGCTCTCATGGCTATGTTCTTACAATCCACCTCCCCATGGTGTCTTCCTCTCTCTCTCTCCTCCTCGTGGTCTCTGCCTCAGACCCCAAGCTGGGCAACTGGATCCTGCTTACCTCTCTTCTCTCCAGCTACAGGCTGTCAGCATCTTTATTTAACCAATAAAGATCTAACCAGGTTTCATGGCATCACTTAGTGTGTGTGAGGATTTCCTTACCCCTGAAGATCTGTTCAAAGGGAAACTGATCTCAGCAGCCAGTATTTAGCATTACAATACACAGCAACAGACCAGACCTCAACACACCACATACACACATGCCACATATACACTCACAGACACACCACAGACTCTACACTCTACCTCAAACACTACACACCACCTACATGTACACACACATACATACACAAACACCACACACACTACACATGCCACACAACACCATAATACAACACACTACACACATATACTCACACACAGTCACACACCACACATACAACATACACATACTCCACATACACACTCAAACATCACACACACTCATACCAAACACACACACTCACAAACCACACATACACCACACCACACACACTTACATATCCTACACACACACACACACTCGAAGATCATACAAACATACACAAACCATACATACACCACACCATACACACTCACATATCATACAAACACATACACATACCCTCACCCACACACACACTCACACACAAACCATACATACACTACACCACATACATTCATACACACACACACACACACACACACACACACACTCACACATCACACACACACCATCTCCCTGTAGCTTGGTATAAGTTCTTTATGTGCTCAGGCTACTAATCCTGAGGCTAGTCTTCTCTGCACACATCTTTCTTTTTTCAGCAATAAGTTTTGTTTTCCAGAGGAGCTTGATTGGCAGGCACAGAGTGCTCGCATCCTTGCCACACCATCAGTTCAGAGGTCACTTTCTATCCTCGGGGTGGGACACGCTTTCCTATGGAGGAGCCATGGTGGGCACACTGCTAGTCACTAAAACTCACAGCGAGCCCCTTGACTCCTGCTTGTGCAGCACAGCCGTGGGGCTGGCAACTCTGTAGTGATGCATGTCCGCCATTCAGTGCCATCCAGAAGAGTTCCAAGTCTCTAAAACCCTCCTGGCACATCTGCTTCCTCCTGACGGCCCCCAAGCGGCCAGCAGCCTTACGTTTGTTTCCTGTCTCCTCTGTGGTATTTCCACGTGTGGTAGAGTTGGAGTCCATACTGTGTCTCCCCTGCTTGTCACCAAGCAGTAAGGGTTTCAGTCCTTCCATGTCTTCTCGTGGGTGGAGTGCTCATTTGTTCTTATGTCTGAAGAGATCTCCGAGATCTGGGTGGACCACAGTTTGCTTATCCATTCGTGTATAGAAGCACAAGTCGGTTGCTTCGAGGCTTCGGCCATTATGGATAAAGCTGCTTCTGCCTTACATTTCTGCATCTGACTGAGTCCTCTATCAGCCTTTTCTGCCTTTTGCTTCCTGTGTCTACTTAACACATTCTCTTGTACTTTCCCAACACCCCTGTAGGAGTTTATTAGTGCATCTAGAGTTCAGCCTGTTGCATGGTGTGAGGGAACGACCTGATGTCACCTCCTCAGTGATCAGCTCGTCGCTTTGAACCCTAACAGAATGACTCCTTCTTTCTCCGCTGGCTTTGAATGATTCTTTTATGCAGGATGAGAATAACACAAATTCAAAAAATTCAAAATGCTCTAAAATCGCAAACTTTTTCAGTGCTGACAAGTGGCAAGCCTGCCCCTGACTTCATGTGACAAGTCACAGTCAAAACACAGGTGTGAGCATCATATAAAAAAATACCTCCCAATGGTGCCTTAGGCGGAGAAAAAGCAAAAGCGAACTTCCTGTTTAACCTTGGGTCCCTCCCAAGATACCTCATTTGCATACACAAATACTTCAGGTCGAAAAAATACTCTAAATATTTCTGGTCCCCAGAATTTCAGATGGGGGGGATGCTCGCCCACATGATATTCCAGGTCTCCTAACACACATAGCTCTGGTTCCTAGCTCTGCTCCTGTCTCACTTGTGCTCTGTGCCACCAATCCAGACACCCACTGCGCATGTTGTGTCAACACACACTTTAATCATTACACTTTACTGTGGGAGCCATGGCCTGGAAGGAGAAGGCTTTCCCTTGTGTTCCTGCCCAGGGCTCACTTGGTCTGATATTGTTGCCTTCTCAGAAGCCCTGCCCCCTGGATGAGCCTTCCTGCATCCTACCTCCTGCCTCCCTGAGCCTCTTCCAGTCGATTTCCCAAGGGTGTATCCTGCCCTTGCCCAAAGGATTTAAGAGTCACCAGGACTCTCAGGAGTATGATCTCTTGGTTTGTAAAATGGGGGCCAGTAGGGTGGCTCAGTGAGTGAAAACCCTTTCTACACAGGTCTGATGACCACTGTGGAGGGAGAGCACTAACTACTGAAAGCTGTCCTCTGACCCCAACACACCTGCACACACACTAATAATAAGTAAATATACATTGGTGGTGTGATCAGTAAAAAGCCTCTGTGAACATTCAGACAGAAGGGAAACGTTAGTGAGAACAGTTACAGAGTAGATGAGAAGTGTCCCCCAAATGTCTCACATGTTCAGGGACTGGTTCCTAGATGATGGCCCTGGCCCATTCCAGTGTCTCCTCCACCAGAGACTCTCCACACCACGATGCTCTCTGCTCAAGGGCATGTGCCAAGAACCTTCCAAGACTATGAGCTAAAGTAGATCTTCCTCCCCTTAAGTTTGTGTCAGATATTTCACCGCAGAGACTTTAAGGCAGCATCAGGAGTCGGCATTCCTGATGTTAGGGGAGAGTCGGCAGGGCTGCACAGGACCTAATACAGGATCTCCCAGCTATGCACCAAGGCCAGACCCAGCTGCTGGCAGAGTAACTCATTTCTACAGCCTTGGTTTAGAACCGTGGTTCTCAACCTGTGGGTTGCAACTCCTTTGGATGTCAAATGACCCATTCACAGGGGTCACACAGATCAGATATCCTGCATATCAAGTATTTACATCCACAACAGTAGCAAAATTACAGTTATGAAGTAGCAACAAAATGATATTATGGTTGAGGGTCACCACAACATAAAAAAATGTATTAAAGGGTTGCAGCGTTAGGAAGGTTGAGAACCACTGGCTTAGAACACCATTGATCCATAGATTGAATTCTACTTATCTCCAAACAGGAAGGGCCACACTTTAAGAAAGCTCAATAAATGAAAGTTGTATATCTCTGAAAGACACAGTGGAACTCTGCATTTTAAAGAGTCTGCTTTGAAAACCGGGCCCATGGCCATGCACGCTAGGAATGCATGCCACCATTGTCTCCACCATTGTGCCTCAAATCCAGTCCACTATTTTTTAAAGAGCACTGCAATTACTGCTCGTAGGGTAGTGGGATGGTTAAGGGGAAGGGAGAAGAAAGGAGCCTAGGTAAGAGGCTGGGCTGGGCAAGTGACTGAAACCCAGAGTCCCGCCAACAGTTATGTCATGTGTTGGAAACGTAACCCCTACATTTGGATCTAATGGCATTTGGAGGTGTGACTTCTGAGGGTGCTTAAGGTAGATGATGATGTTGGTATAGCAGAGGAAGCTGCCTCTCTTACTCTATCAATATATGATGCCTCCCCCAGGTGCCAGTGCACTGTCAGACCCAACATTCTGATGCAGAGTGGATGCCAGCATCCTGCTCCCAGGCTTCACGGATCCAGAACCATGCACCAGATAAACGTCTATTTCATATCAACGTCTAGTCTTGAGTATTTTGTTTCAGCAACAGAAAAAAGATGAGGCTTCATGCCAGTAGGGTTTGTTGGTGGGTAGACGTGGGTGGACGTGGGTGGAGTGGCTGTCTTAAAGTCCAGGCTGGCCTTTGGTTTGAGCGATTGGGCAGATGACAATGCATTTGTTGAGATAGAAAAGCCCAAGAGAGGAAGGGAGGATGTCTAGGTGGGTGGAAACTTTCAGGGGCCATATTTGCTTGAAATGGTTATTTTCTGTCTTTGTAGATATCGAGTGAGCAGTCAATGTACACTCTGTGGTTGGGAGCTGTCAGAACTGGAGAGGGATCATCAGCATAGAAGAAGAAATGAGGTGGCAGCCTGGGAGAGTCAGCAGAAAGACTGGGAGAGGAGAGGAGATGAAGCATCTGGGGCTGAGCAGAGCCAGGAGACCAGCCGAGGAAGCTAACCTGGAAAGAAAACTGGGGTAGCTTGGGGTCCGTGGGAAAGGGCACTCAAGAGAGTAGATATCAGAAGAAAGGTGAACAGGATAGTAAAGTTACCCATGGACTGGCCAACCAGAGACCACAGGTGGCCATGACAGGCTCCCACTGGAGTATTGTGTGGGGATGGGTTCTCGGAGGGCATGGATTGAGAATAATTGAATTGGAAATGATGGAGGAAGCTCCAGGCTCAGGGTCTCAGAGTAGCAGGCAGGGGAGGGACTGTGCAAAAGGGTAGAGGTCAAAGTGGGAGATGGAGCTTCTGGTCTACCTCCTACTTAGATGATCAGGTAATAGCAGTAGGGTGGGGTGTGTGCATCTGGTGCACGAAAACTCAAGGCCAATCCTAGAAGCCAAACAGAAAGTGTCAAAACAGATGAGAGAGGGTCTTAGAATCCAGTAGCTAGCTGGCAACTGAGATGCTCTACCCAAAGGGTACAGGGGAACGGGAACTTGAGTAAGATTTGAGTTGAATGGTGTTGTGTGCTTTCCTGGGGAGATGGTTTCTAGTTGCCCATTCAGAGGGCATTGACCGACATAAGAAATGGTTTCCACCCAAGTCTGGGTTACTTTCAGGAGTGTGGGTGACTCTTGCACCAATGAGAAGCTCAGACAGCGTGGACAATGACCTTCTGATGCTGCAAGATGACCTCTGTTTCCCTGTCAACCTTCCACCCATCCCCACCCACTTTAACTCTTCCCCCCTCCCCTCAGGCCCTGTGTAATCAGGCCAGGCTTTATGTAAGTGGATGGCAAGAAAGTGGCTGGGACCTCAGGTGAGGCTCTCAGGATCTTCCTCCTCCCATGAGGAAACATGAACAGACCAGATCTTGTAAAGGTCTTCCTCAGATAACAACAGGCTCTGACCTCCATGACAAGCTCCCATTCTCTTCACCACAGAGCAAGGGTGAGTTAAGGTCACTAGCCATGAGTGAGGCTAGGCAGGCAAATGGGGCATCGGAGGCTGGAGGATGGAGGAGATGTGAAGTAGTCTTTCCAGATGTAGAAAAGTGCAGACAAACTGAAAGCATACAGGGTTTTCCAGCAAATTCTTTGGGTCCTGTGCTCATGAGTTAAAGCCAGCCCAGATAAGCGAGGCTAGGAGATGCAAGTGGAGAGAATGGTGGACCTGACCACTCAGGATTTGGCACACGGCATTTCCCAAATCCTGTTTTGTCCCATTGTGGGGGAGGGGAGGGAAAGGGCCGCTCCCTAGTCATCCCCGAGACCTAGCAGATCTGAACCCAGGTGACCCATTCTGAGGTCACACCCTCTGATCTTGAGACTGCCCCTGCACAGGGTGAGGTCTTGGGGCAGTGGCAGCGACCTAGTTTCCAGGCCTTGGCTACTTTGGCTCAGCTCTCTTTGCAGGGCTGAGTATCTTGCATGATTGCCATGCTCCGTTTAATGGCACGGTCGTAGAGGTAGCTGATTAATTAGCTTATAATAAGGTTTGTTATTAAAGATGTTATTAAAGTCTCGGTTATTACAGAGAACACTTGGGGAGCATTCGTGTCTAAATAAATATTCTTGCATACATTGGGAGGTGATCTAGAGCTGCTAGCAATCCCAGGAACCTGAGAACCAAGAAGAGCATTTAGGGACGCACTGGAGCTGGAAGCAGATTCAAGAGGGCAGGACGGGGGCAATGGCAAGCCCTGCTGGGGAACCTGGCGGGACACGCAGCCTGTCACTGAACCTGTACTGTCTGCCTGCTGGCTGCTAGACTTTTCCTTACCTTTCTTTTCTTTTCCTTTCCTTTTTTTTTTTAAATGGGAAATTAACTTTATTCATGGGCAGCCTCGAGTGCATTGCCAGGCAGGTCATCTTGAGATGAGAAAGCTGAGAGGCTACAGATGAAATTAAAATGTTCAAATCACGTGCTTATGGAGTAATGTAATAACGCAGCTGACGAGGGGGGTGGGGAGCAGAGCTGGAGGAGGGGGATGGGGAAAGTGGAGTGCATAGGGACTCCACTATGTGTGTGTGTGTGTGTGTGTGTGTGTCTCTGTGTGTGTGTGTGTGTTTGTGTGTGTGTTGATCTTGGTCTCGGTAACTTCTCCCCTCCACCCTTCCCTGGCTGGACTAATGAGTACCAGCACCAAGCACACACAGGGGTTCTATGGGGTACTGTTGGAGGAACACAGTAGGACTTTACCAATTTACCATCGCTGTGACTAACCTGAAACTTCCATCTGTATTTCATGGCCAAGGGACACTGACTCCCCAGTGTACAGCTGGGTTCACTCCCAGCCTCAGTTTCCCCTTTGTCATACAACCAAATTGATTTGTTAATTGTCCCCTCTGTTCTAAATGGCTCCTACAGCTCAGGGTCAGCCTGGAGAAAAAGCCTGTGACCAATGTCTCCTCCTCTATGGTCTGCCCTGAGCTCAGCCCAGTCTGTCCTGGTCAGCTGTGGACAGAGGGGCAGGACACTGTAGGGAGACTGCTCAGTAGTCTCACCCTTTTCCTTCCTGTCTCCCTTTCACTTTCCTACCCTCCCTCTCCCTCTAGTGCCTCTCCAGTAGCCAAGGCTGCCCTCCAACTCCTGATCCTCTGTCCATCCTCTGCCTCTAAAGTGCTAGGATCTCAGACTGCCATGCCTGGTTTGTTTGTTTGTTTGTTTGTTTGTTTGTAAAAGATGCTTCATAAGGCAAACTCACATGGCAGTGCCCCCCTTCACCCCCCACTCCTTGGCTTTTTCAACACAGACTCTCACTCTCTAGCCCAGGATGGCCTCAGTTACAGGCACGACCCACCCCAATGAGCAGTGTGCATCTTGCTATTCCTCTATACTCCAAGTAAGTATGCTTCAGAGTCCTTGGGGCTGGAAGCACCAGGCCTCTCCGAGCAGGAGGCATGGACTACGGGTGGATGTATGGGCTTGCCTCAAAATGGGATGGGGACGTCTGTGTCAAGGCAGTCAAAACAGGAGGTCCAGGGTTGTAGAGTGAGAAGCCCCTACAGTGGGTACCATCCAAGCTGAGGGTCTGAAAGGAGCAGGGGAGAGGCTAGGTTGCAGCTTCCAGGCAAAGTGGAGCTGAGATGGGGCTTGGGTAGGGCATGCCAGGAGTGAGAGATGCTGGAGGGGAAAATAGGATCCTTCATGGAAAGTTCGAAGCCATCGGGGGTTTGGACTTGATTCTGAGATCCTGTGAGGAAAGCATGGGGAATCATGTTCCTGCTGCAAGATATACTTGGCTTGTTTGTTTGGGTAGTGGTGGAACCCAGAGCTTCATGCATGACCCCACACTCTACCACTGAGCTGCACCCCAAGTCCAGATGTGCTTCTTAGAAGTCTCCTCTGACTGCCTAGTGGGGAAGGGATTAGAAGAAAAAGCAGGCTGGAAGCCAGCGGGGAGGGCTGCTGTCCTCTCTGGGGAGGTGGTCAGTCCCTTTGGGAACTGAGAAGCAGGAGGTGGACCAGACTGCCCTGGCAAGTCTCAGAAGTGGGGTACAGCAACAGGGAGGGTCAGAGCAACCAGAAGTAAATGAGGAGCAACTGGCCAGAGCGAGTAGCCTTCCCTGTTAGAGCCCTGGGAGCTGGGGTGGTTCAGCAGGGTTGTAGAAAAGGCTGCTCTGCACAAATCTGAGATACCCAGATGCCATCCCCATAGGGACCAATGTCTGGGGCAGAGGGGCAGAGGGCCAGAGAGACGGCCCTGCAGACCATCCCCATGCCTGTGCTGGCAGTGTTTAAAGCCGCCCAGACCTATTTTTAAAGAATGAGCTATTTTTAGCCTCTCTGTGGAGAACCCGCAGCCTCTCTTGGTAGCATATTTCAGAGTTGAGAAAGTTCCTTCTTACATATAACCTAAATCTTTCCAGCTCCAATTTGAGCTAATTTCTCGCTCTGCCCTCTGAGGATGAGGGCTCGAGCTGGCTGGCATCTTCTCCAGAGTGTGGCAATTAGTGGGACGCCCTCCACCCAGCCCGCTCAGCAGAGACTGTCGGCTCTCTCTGCCCTTCTCCACAGGTCTAATCTCAGACCACTTGAGTCATTAGCACTGCTCTTGTGTGGATCCTGCCTTTTAAAGTGAAGTGGCCCAAATCGGAGGTGGCATTTAACAGGGACCTTCCAATGTCACGCAGTGGGTTTCCTGGGCTCCCGGCAGCCTGTGCACTCCACCGACCCCCATCCAGCCTGAGGCTATGGAGGAGCTCAGGCTGTGCGGGTGAGGTCCACAGGGGTCCTGGGGGTCTCGGTGACTCAGGGTAAATATGTAGGGGGTGATTTTTAATATTAACAAATATGTCTCTCATCCAGTATCTCCTGGTAGCCCATGCCCTCCTCACTGGGCAGCTAGATATAAAACATTCATGGCCTCGGGGCTCAGCTGCAGGAGAGGCAGAAAACAAGAGGCAAATTGTGGCTTTGGGGATTTCAAAGGCCTGCACCAAGGAAACAGGACAGGCAGAATACATAATCAAACAGCTTTCTCCTCCACCAGGTAAAAGGAGGTAGAGGGATTGCGGAGTGGGGGGGGAGGAAACAGAAGGAAAGGGGGAGAGGGAAGAGAAGAGAAACTAAGACAAGGGAGGAGAAAGATGATGAATGAGAGGAGGAGAGAGAGGAGAGAGGAGGATGGGGCTAAGGAAAAGAGGGGGAGGAGCAAGGAGAAGAAAGAGGGGCACAGAGAGGAGGAGGTGGAGCAAAGGAGGCAATGGGGGAGGGGAAGAGATGACTAGGAGGCAGGAGAGGAGGAGGTGTGGGGAGGGAGTGCCAGAGAGCAGGGGAGAAAAGGATGGGGGCCAAGAGAATGTAGCATTGGTAGAGTCAGGGTTTCCGAAAGGCCTGGCTTCCCTTCAGGTACCTCCATTCCACCCCTCCCACAGTCAACCCCTCAGACACACATTCTCTAGTCAGGACCTCCCGGATCCTGTCTATTCTTGCATGTCTATCCCAGGAACTCACTGGCCAAAGCCATGGATACCAGGTGCCTCCAGGGGAAATGACCTCTGGTCCTTATCTCAAGAACCATGGCCTCAGAATCACTCCCGGGGGCTCTCGAACAGTGTGCAGTTCTAAAAGCATCTCCGGTCCATAGGCTGCAGCCAATGCAGAGTGCATGGTGGCACCAGAGCTCAGTGGATGGTCCTGCCTGGTCTCAGTGCCCCAGGGCTCTCTGCCTGCCCTGTGGGACTAAAAGATCTGGGGTCTGGAGGATCCAGAGAATTACTACAGGAGTTGTGACTTTTGAGAGCAGGAAGAGGGTACTATGAACAGTCACCTCCACGCCAGGGGAAAGTGGGGAACTGGCAGTACTTGGGATGTGGGGTCTTGTCTACAAGGATGGATACATCCTCCTCTGCTGAGAGGGTGCCCTGGCTCAGTGGTTAAGAGCACAGGCTGCTCTTACAGAGGACCAGCATCTAAGCACCAACTTGGTGACTCACAACCACCTTAATGCTGGTCCCAGGGGCTCACATGCCTTCTCAGATCTTTCTGAGCATCAGGCATACACATATGCTGCCCAGGCATACATTCAGGAAAAAACACTCATACACACAAAATAATATACAATTAAAATAAAAAGAAACATTTTTAAAAGATCCACCAAGGGCCTGGAATTTAGGAGCAGGGACCTGTTGTCCTGGGTTCTTTTTCTGGGCCAGGAAAGCGTCTCCAGGTGTTTCTGCAGAGCCTGGAGGCAGAGGCCCTAAGCTGGTCAGTATTGTCCCATGCATACACACCTGCTTGGCTCCAGCTGCTTATGGGCCGGGATCTATAAACCTCAGCACTACACACATTGAGTGATGTTGGCTGTGGGTCTGCCCTGACTATTGCAGGCTGTTTTGTGGCATCCCAGGCTCTCCCCACTAGATGCAGTGGTTAACTGAAGCACAGCACCCAAAGGCACATGGGTATGATGTACATACACATACTGTCGGCATAACATGTATGCAGACATTGCCGAATGTCCTAGAGGGGGGAGTCCCCCATCATCATGTACAACACCAGTTCTCAGTGACAATGCTTGGTGTTGTCTTCCTCCCTCCACTGCCAGGGGCACTGATGGTTTCCCAGCAAGATGTAGGGTTTCCCTTTCTGAGAAAAATCTCAGCTGCATTGAACTTGAGTCACTTAGACAAAGATGCTAAGTCAGTGGAAGTGAGTTTGGCCTATGGCAGTGGTAACAGTTGTTGGGGGAGTCTTTGGGGAAGGGAGATGAGGGGCACTCCAGAAGCAAGGGCTGCAGCAGCCCTCTAGAACATTAAGACACACTCTAGAAGTGTGACCTACCTGTGGGTGACAAGCTTGAGAATCCTGAGGCAGAGCACCCAGAGGGCAGAGGTTCAAAGCCAGCTTTCCTCCAGCATCAGTAGGGACAATGCTTGTGTGTGTGTGTGTGTGTGTGTGTGTGTGTGTGTCACCAGAGGAAGGGGCTGGCTTGACTTTGTTGATCATGGCAACTGAGTGTGAACACTTGAACCAGATGTGTGACTCACACCTGCAGTCCCAGTATTTGGACACCAGAGGCAGGGGACTCTTGAGTGTGAGATCAGTCTGGGCT